>NW_026705023.1:1092770-1457027 GCF_029867415.1 Vicia villosa
CCTCTGTGATCACTTTGCTCAGCCTGCATGTCAGAATACGTGAGATGATTTTGTATATTGTGGAGCAACAAGCAATCGGCCTCATATCCTTCCTTGTGCTTGCATCCTTAATTTTGGGAATGAGAGTTACTAGAGCACAATTGGCAGCTGCATACATTCTATCATATTTGAAAAAATCTTGGACAGCTTCCACAACATCAATTTTTATTATGCTCCATCCTGTTTTAAAAAATTTAGCATTAAAGCCATCATACCCCGGAGCTTTGTCATCTCTCATCCCTTTCACAGCCTCCCAAATCTCCTGCTAAGTCACAGGTTGAACTAACATGTTCTGATGAGTCCACTTCAATTGTGCACCCTTTCTCAGAATGGTAATGTCAACATGCCTTCTGTTAGGTGCTTATGTTCCAATAAGCTGTTTATAGAAAGTCAAGATCTCTTTCTCCAATTCCTCAAAACTTGAGATCCTCTTTCCCTGCTGATCCTTCAGGCTGATGATGTTGGTTTGCTTGTTTTTTTCTTTAAGGTTAGCATAAAAATATGCATTATTCCCATCACCTAACTTGATCCAATCAATCTTGGATTTCTGTCTTAGAACCTTCTCTTCAATCTCAGCTTGTTTGAACACCTCTTCTGTCCAGTATGTCACCCCTTTAGCATAATCTTCATTCATAAGATCCTTACTAAGCAGATCCTGAGCTTTAGCAAGGTTGTCTCTGCACTCCTGTATCTTCTTAATGCCATCAGTAATCGGCCTATTAAGTTTCTGCATCACAGGTTGGAGTCTAAGTAACTTACTCCAAAGTTTATACATTGGGTTACCATCCATGGTTTGCTGCCAGCTATCTCTCAACTTGTTCATGTAATCATCTCTCTCAGTTACACAATTCAAGAATTGAAATCTTCTCCTCTTCTTAACATACTCCTTATGATTAACCATCTTAACTTTCAGAGGGGCATGGTCTGATATATGAGGCCTCAAAACTTCAATTTCACATTCAGGGAAATTAGCAAACCACATACTATTTCACAAAGCTCTGTCAATCCTTGAGTAGATGGGTCCCTGACTTTGCTTATTGGACCAGGTAACGTGGGCTCCTTTAGTTTCATGTTCATACAGCCCAAGGTTCTCCATCATCTACTCCAAATCTCTGTATTCAGCTTCTTGGACCTCATTCCCACCAATCCTGTCAGTGATTTTCAGCACATTATTGTAATCACCAATGATGATCCATGGTCTGTTTATTCTTCTCCCCACACCCTGAATTTCTTCCCACAGTTTCTTCCTATGGCTCAGCTGATTCTGGGCATATATGGCTGTCAAGTTATGAGAAAAATCTCCATTTTCCTTGTAAACCTCATAGTGCACATATTGGTCATAAGCTTCAAGCATAATAATGTCCCAAACTTGGTGGTTCCATCCTAACCATATCCTGCCATTAATGTTATGGTCATAATTATCTACAAACTTCCATTCTAACCCCAGGATTTTTCTAATGTGATCCCTATTGTTTATTTTGACTCTGGTCTCAAGAAGAACTATACAACTGACCTGGTTATTTTTGAGGTGGACTCCAACCTCTCTGCATCGAGCATGTTTATTGAGTCCTCTAACATTCCAGCTCATCATGGGACAGGAAAGGATGTGGAACACTCCCCTTGTAACAGGATGTCAAATCCATTTGTGCAATCTATTCTTGTTGGACTAGATCTAGTGCCCTTGTTTTTCCCTGCAGATCTAGCTTTAGTCCAAGTTTCCTCAACTGCTATTATCTTGCCTTTCTCCTCTTGTTGAATGTCTGGATTAGGTGTAGTGCTCTCAACAATGGTAGGCTCTTTCTCCACTGCAATTGTAGGTACTTTCTGCACATAGACCTTCTTAGTAATCTCCTTCTTTGGCTTGCATCGATGCCCCACTTTGTTGCATTGGTTGCAGAATGGAGGTTCCCATTCATACTCAAACTGTTGTGATACTTTCTCTCCAGTATGATCTCTAATCGTGATCTGATGCTTCAACTCTTTGGTAACATCAACTTCTATTAGAACCCTGGCATACGACACTCAAAGTTTCTTGGCTGTGCATTCATCAGTCAATAACGGCTTCCCAATTGCACTCGCAATCTTTCCAATACTCATGTCTCCCCAATAGACCAAAGGTAAATGTGGGAACATTACCCAGATTGGGAGCACTCTCAGTATATCATCTTGCAGTGTAAACTTAGGATTCCATTCATGTAATAGAATAGGTTTCTTGTAAATCGAATAAGTCCCTCGCATTAGCACTGATGTCTTATCTTCCTCATTCTTGAACCTAACCAAGAAGTAGCCTTCTTCGTTGTAATACAAGTCCGGGAGCGTCACAAAGTTCCAGGTATTGAGCATGAACTTCTTGACTGCATTCCTTGACAATTCCTCCCCTATTGCATACATGATAAGGGCATTTTTCCAGAATTCTTTCTCTGAACTCACATCTTGTTCCTCAATGTGTGCTTCAATTTCCCCATTGACTATCATGGGAGCAGTGTATTCAATAGCATTTCCATTCGTTGCAAGCCTATTTCCTTTTATCACATCCACCCAGAGTTTTGGTGCTTCGCCATCTCCAATGTTCTCTGTGTCAATTTCTTCTTCCACAATCGTAGTCAAAACCAGAACCGCTGCATCGCCCTTTTCACTCATGTTGTTTGTCCCCCTATTTGAGCTTGGTGTTGAGGAGAAAACCCTAACACTCGCCGGAGGAGTTGTTGTCGCCTTCTTCTTCGGTCGGCCACGCCCCATCCTCAATCTCCAGCTAGCACTGCAACTCTAAAACCTCCCCGTATTGGTCCCTAAACCTAAGGCTAGGAGTTTAAACCTTCCACGAAGAGACCTCAGAATCAAATGCAAGTCGTGGTAATCCTGAAAATGTTCGCCGGATTTTGCAGAGCCGTCTGAAATCGCAAACCCTAGCAGAGCAACCTACATTACTAAATATATCAAATTTTATCAAATTTTGATAATAATATACTTATTTGATCCAATATAAACACTTAGAACTCGTGTGTGCATTTATAAAAATAATTGTATGAACATTAGACTTTTTCCGTTTATAAAAATATTTTTTTAACTTATTCCTGTTTATAAAAATAATTAGTAGATTTTTCTTGTTTATTAAAATAATTATAACTTGTTTCCGTTTATAAAAATAATTGTATCACCAGTATACTTTTTCGTGTTTATAAAAATATTTGTAACTTATTCCCGTTTATAAATATAGTTGTATTAATCATAAACTTTTCTCGTTTACAAAATTACTTGTAATTTATCCCCGTTTATAAAAATAATTGTATCAATAGTAGACTTTTTTCGTTTATAAAAATATTTATAACTTATTTCCCTTTATTAATATAAGTATATCAACAATAGTATTTTTCCGTTTATAAAATATTTGTAATTTCTTCTCGTTTATAAAATAAGATAACAGTAGACTTTTCTCCGTTTATATATAAAAATATTTATAACTTATTCACGTTTATAAAAATATTTTAAATTATTAGTGAAAATATATTTATCAATTTTTATTCCAACTAAAAATTAAATCATTAAACTAATATCTGCTTATTAACTCTATGTTTAAAAAAACAATTTTGCAAAACAAAATTATTAGATTTGATTTGATAAAAATAAAATAAATATTATATTTAAAGCTAAATTGCAAAAAACGCTTGAGAACGACGAGGTAGGGAGTGAAAGAGAAACAGTCCATGGATGAATTTATGATAATGTTGTTCTGATTTATATTTTGTTGGGTAGGAAAATAAACCTTGTTAAATGTTTTTGCATATACAGAATTATAAATGTTTTGGCTTTCCAATTCCCAACTATAATAAATAGACGGAGCAATTTCCTATCAATCAAACCCTATGCAATGAACGTGAAATAAAGCTATGCAATTAGGTTTATGTTTTGAATTTCAAATGCACTATTAGTGGAACAATAATAATGAGTTAATGGAAATCCTAATCATACAATGAAATAATATTTCGATTTAAATTAAATAAAAATGGTTGGAATAATTTGGTGATAACACATCAGCATCATTTAGCGTCATTTACTGCCAAATATATATAAATAAAGTATTATGCGAGGTACTTTATATTTTATATATTTATATTGAATTTATATATATTTTAGTCTCCTAATAGACCTGTACAAACGCACCTAATAGACCCATACAAACGCGCATGAATTGAGTAATATGAAGAATAATAATAATTTAATCTCCTAAACGAAAAATGTTGTATATCATTGTTTTCTATTTTCATTCAATTATTGCCTTTTAATTTTTTAATTTATAATAATTAAAATTAATTTTTAATATTGGTGGTAATTAAGATTCTCATTATTGTAATAGATATATTTAAAAGGAATGAATTTTTCCCATTAAAATTAATTTAAAATAAAAAATAAATATTATTATTACAAATTAAGATAAATCCTTAAAATGAATGAATTTTCTCCCTTTTAAAATATTTTTTTTGTTGTCTAATATTTTCAAAAAAAATCATTTTCATATATTTTCTAATAGATATATTATATTTAATTGAATTGAAATATCTTTTTTTTTTAAAAAAGAAATATATTATTAAATTCCAAAACCATTGAAGTACAATCGGCCCTTAAGGTCCAGATAAAAAACAAACCAAAACAAACAAACAAACAAACAAAAAAACTAATTCATAAGAAGATGAACAACATGCTCTCTATATTTTTTCTTCATCCACAATCGATGAACTATGGTATCTATAATCTCTTCCGCTATATTTGTTGTATCTATACTACGGGGAATCTTTTTATTTATGTATTTCTAGCAACTATATACCGTCTCTGCAAAAGCTGTTTTAAGAAAGATACTTCTCCAATTCTTACTCTTGCTTCTTTCTTCAATCCAAGCCAATTCTTGTACCCACCCTTTAGGCATGTGTTCAACATTTAACCATTTTAGTATCGTCTTCCATGTACTCTCCATACACTCACAAATAAATAGAAGATGTTGGATAGATTTTATATCACCATAGAACACACAACGATCATTTTCCACCATACCAAACTTATAGAGTCTTCTTTTGTGGCCAGCTTATTATGACATGCCATAGTATAATTATATAGTATAATTATTAATTTACATAGTATTTTAATAATTCAAAACATGTATAAACACTACTAGAAAAATGTTGAACAATGACTGAATTTAGAGAGGGAATTGTTCCTTCTCTATTAGAGATGAATTTAAAGACGGAATTTTGATGATAGATACCAAAATTAAATTTGGCTATATACTGAAAATATTTAGAGACGGATAATTCCGTCTTTAAATACTTCTGTCTCGGAGCCCGTCTCCAAATGATAAATTTGTAAATTATATCAATAAAATACTGTTCGGAGACGGAATTCAGAGAAGGATTATTTCCGTGTTCAAATAATTTCGTCTCAATTGCCGTCACCACTAGGTCAATTAATTATAAAAAAATTAAATTTTTGATAGAGACGGAAAAATTCTGTCTTTGAGTAAATCCATGTCCAAATTCCGTCTCCGAACAAGTTATTAAAAAAAACAAAAATAAAAATACAATTCTCCCAGACAATTTTCAATTCCCTCCACTAAATTTAAGAAGCGCCCATATTAAAATACTTAAACAAATGAAAACCATTTATTATAATTATTTTAATAAAATTTTTAATCTTTCATAAAAATAAAAGAAACTCATTTACACTCTTTTTTCTCAGTACCCTAACCTAGTACCTTTTTTCTCTTCCATAAGAAAATCAATAGAACGGTTCTTTCTTTGACTACGCCGTTGTTCAAGTTATGCTCCATTGTCGTTCCATTTTCGATTCGTTTTCATCTCCCATTACTGCAAATCGATTCTTTCTTCTTCAATCAAAGGTATTCATCATCTCTAATTTCTATTGCTTCTGAACTTTTGACTTCAACTACTTAGTTTAGGGTTTGTTGTTGTTTGGTTTTTTGTTAAGGGTAGAGTTATAAGTTTTGTATGTAGAAGTTATATTTATGATTCCACATAGAAACTCAGAGTGTTTCAAAATCTCTATGTTAGCAACTCATCTATTGAAGTTTCAGCCGGTACAAGAAGGTTTCCATACTTCCGGTGTTATAATTATATCCTCAAGAGAAATTTTCCTTATTAGATGCGTTATGTGAATTTGTTCTTGTTGTATTAGTTAGGTTTATCTTAAACTGGAAATTTTCCATATATGCCCCTGTTTTTTGTTATCTACTTTGATCACTGCTTGTTATTTTATTAAAGCTACAAATCAGAACTAATAATTTTTATTGGTTGGAGTTTTAAAACTTAGAGGATTGATGGTTAAAATATGAACTTCATATGTTAATGTATTGTTGTGTGAAAAGAAATTCATTTTTTTATGAAAAAGTAAGTGACATATATGCAAGGTTCTAAACATGCACATAAGTTAAATAGTTTGAACTTCAAATCCATAATTCTATATATGCATGGTCCTGTTGTTTTACATTTCTCTAGTTTATATCTTGACATACTTTATCCTTTTTATTTGGTTACTAAGAAAAAAACTTTACCTTTGGTTCTTGAAGGATTATTTATTAGTTTAAGTGAAGACCTAAATGTAGTATGCTAATTAACAGTGTTGACATTCAAGTTTTCTTTTTGAAGGTTTGAGTGCATAATTGAACATCTTTTTCCAATGATGAAACATATGTGCTGTTTTTGAAGGTTTACCGTTGAATCACAGATATCTAGAAATATAACCATGATATTTTAATTTAGTATATTTGATTTACAATGAATATATCCAACATTCAATACTCTTTTTCATACAACTATTTTAACTTGAATTTTGTTTGTAATAGATTGATGTCGGCTTAATTAGGAAAGAAGCAATATATCACCAAAGTAGTTGGAGAGCTTTCAAAAGACAAGGTACTTATTTCATCTTGGATGAGATATATTTCTAATAGCCATCTTTCATGAAATAATATGGTGTAGCTTTTATAATTTAAATACCATAAAGTTATTTTAATGTCGTTATCACTTTCAAGTATAAATTATAAAATAACCTATAATACTCATATGTCTAATTTAAAAGATATTTTGGTTATTTGAAATTTTCATGTTAGAGTTGTATTGTTTTATATCTGCATTATATATTTACTGGTGCAATTATAAAGATTGAATATAAAAATATATGGAGTAAAAATACTTTGTGTGGTTAATAATTTAACTGTGATGTCAAAAAAGTTGTTCTCGCTTTTAATATACACACATACACTCTAAGTTCATGTAAAATGATTATATTTATAGAAAGATATATAATGAAATTGATGAATTTAAATTTTATTTCTTGTAAGTGATGAAGAGTTCTACTCTATACGTAGAGTGCTTTTCATGTGAACCTAATCATGGCAGGACGATTACTTTTAATGCAAGTGTAAAAAGTATCATTTAGTTGGAGATGTCATGGGTCACCTTTGTATGAAAGGATTTATGGATGATTACTTTTATTGGACCAACCACGGTGAACAAAGGCCTCCCTTTCCACCAGTAGTTTTTGACAACTCCTACTATGAAAGTATTGAGGCTCGACATAACTTTAATGACTATGAGCAAATGATAATGGATGTTGCTGGACCGTCTATTGGCACACATCTAGAGCAACAAAGATTTCTCTATGAAGAACAAATGATAGAAGATCCTAACCCAAGAACAATTTTTTTTTGAGATGTTGTCAAGTGCATAGGCTCCATTGTACAATGGTTACCAAAATTACTCTGAACTGTCTGCTGCAATAGAAGCTTTAAGTACCAAGTCAGACTACAATATCTCTGAGCCTTGCTTTAATCGATGAGTTTATTTTATTAGGAAGTGATCACGACAATGGGGTATGTCTGTGATTATGACTGCAAGTGCACAGTCTATCGCGTAGTTTTAAAAGATATCGAACCCACAAGGACTAAGAATCGACCTAGTGTAGTTAATCGTTACTACGTAAACCTAAGGCTAATATTTGATTTATTATGATCAGACGGGGAATTAAAAGGAATATAATTTGATTAAATAGGCAGGAATATAATCGGTATGTAACGGTCGGACGTCGGGGATCTAGTAAACTATCGACGTGAATCGTAATTTAAAATATTCTTTCTGTAGAAATCACTTGTTTAAAAACCTTCCTCTCACACTCTCGTGTTTGTTGATTATGATCTCATTATTAAACCTAAGTGAGCGCTCTCGCTGTATCAAATGAAGTTTACAAATGATTTTTGAAAACCGATGAATTCTAATTAATCGTAAAGCGCTCTCGCTGTATTTAAAGTTAATGTTTAATTTCTACTGTCCAGTTAAAATCTCAAACTCTCGTTTTTATTGATCCTAACTTCTATTGTTTTTAAATCTCGTTACAAAACAGTTAAATTAAGCATTAGAAATTAATACCAGATAAATAAATTTAATTAATAAAATACGTCGAGAGTGTTACTCGATTCCCTCGGTTATGTGACCTTACATACCGATAAAAATAATCTAGCCGGACATTATTTTAATGAATAAAACATAACAGATATAGCAGGTAAAAAATATTCCGGACATAATTCTAATGACTAACATAAACAAACAACAATAATTTAAAGCAATTAAATGAACCTGATTTTAATATAGCAAACTGAAATTGAAGAAGAGCAGCACTGGTTCTTGAATCCGGTACTGAAATTGAGTTCTTGAAAATAAATCTGAATCCTAAACTAAAATTAATTCTGAAGCTAACAATGAAAACTAAATCGCAATAGAATTTCCGGTGTGGAAATCTATTGCAGGAAGTGGGCAGGAAATAAGAACAGAACTTGGAAAATAGCAGAAGAAAAATAAGACGGCACTAGGGTAAAATTCGTAACCCTCTTAATAATTCTTGAAGGGTATTTATAGAGTTGGTGCAGAGTCTTGATGTGGAGTTTGTTTCGTCTTTGTTGCTGTTCTTTCGGAGGAAAAAATGGCGGAAACTGA
The DNA here is from genome assembly GCF_029867415.1 of Vicia villosa. Taxonomy (NCBI): domain Eukaryota; kingdom Viridiplantae; phylum Streptophyta; class Magnoliopsida; order Fabales; family Fabaceae; genus Vicia; species Vicia villosa. The sequence goes on from NW_026705023.1 coordinate 1,101,806, forward strand.
AAACTGTGTCTCTTCTGGGCCTGGCTGTGTGACTAACGTCACACACTAGTAATTAAGGGGGTGTCGAACGGCAGAGAGGGGGAGGTGCCGACCGGCAGGCTCTTCCATGTGCCTTTCGTCACGTGCTTGCCCAGTCATGCGCGTTGGGCTTCCTTTGTTCTGGGCCTCCTTCTTCTTCTAATTGCACCCCCTCATTTAATTGGCATTTTAAGCAATTCTTCTCCATTTTAAGTCTTTTTTCCGACTATTTCTGTTGTGAGCTCTGATTAAATAAATTCCTGAAAACAAATAGAAATACCAGCATAATACAAAATAAAATAATAGAATCGAAAATAAAAAAGAATAATAATGCATGCAAATTAAGCTAAATATACGATACGTTTCCGCGTTATCAGGAAGGCGTTGCCAAATGAAAACTGAATGCCAAAAAATTTCTATCGTGCAAAGAAATCTATTGAAAAACTTGGATTAGGTTGTATAAAGATTCATTGTTATCCAAACGGGTGCATGATTTATTATCATGCAAGTGTAAAATTTTTGGTGAAGATTGCTACAAACATGTTATTAGAAATGGTAAGTCTAAAGAAATTCCGTTGAAAAAGATGTGGTATTTTCCACTTATCTCAAGACTTAAAATACTATATTCCTCAATGCAAATTGCAAGTCAAATTAATGGCATCATGAGAATGTGAGGGAACCTGGTTATTTATCTCATTTGTTAGAGATACGAAAGCTTAATATAAACACTAAAGATACAGTAGCGACACTAGACGACTCCAGCTTATGCAGACCAATCCAAATCATGCTATTACAACTCATCTAGACCCTTTCGCTAGATTTTGCTTGTTTTCATTCGAGCACAATCACATTAAGCCCTTTATCTTCACACGCACATAGTAGAGTAACCGGTTAGTGACTATGATCCTTATTAATTCGGGGCTCTGGCACATTTCTTTGGTACCCACTTCTTTAACCAATTGTAAGCTGCAGGAGATCGAACCGTAATTCGCCCTACCAAGTTCAATACCAGATACTTTTGAACCAACTGACAATAGGTTTCCTTATTGTTTGCAAGATATACATCCTTTGGGTTAAATGACCGGGTGAGGGTCACCTAGCTTAGTCAGTGCAATCTTTTAAATTCTCTACTGAAAATTTTCAGGATCATTCACTTATATTCATCGGCTCTCTACGTAGTTTGTGTTTAAGGCGGTGCCGACTGCTGAATAAACTACACGAAGCTACTTTAAAGCTAGAGGTCAAAGACTTTGAAATAGTAGGTACTTAAATTGAATCTTGCATAAATCGGAGTTCTAGAGTGTCAAGACTGTAGCGATTTTGTTTATTAGTGCTTCGGTTCTAACATATCTTAAATTTTTGTATTCTTGTACTCTCCGAGCGTGTCAGGCTATGCGTATAATAAAAAAGGTTTATGGTTTAAGTAGATGGAGAATTCGACAACCGAAAGATACTCAGATATATTGAACTTAAAATACATGGATTGAGATGACGGGAAATTAATTTTTTTTAGGGAATAACTAAAAATACTGGAAATTAAATATTAAGAATTTAAAATCTACCGAAAATAAAATGAAAAGCAGCAAGCTTCCTCCCCCACACTTAAACGTTATGTTGTCCTCAATGCGACTTTGTGTGGTAGAAACGGTGAGAACTCACTACTCGTTTCTTCTTCCTTGCGCTCTTCCTCCGGTTCGTGCTCTTCCTCCTCTTCGACCTTCATCGTTGTCTCTAGGCGGAACTATCCCAGCATGGTACACATACTCATGTAAGCCTTCAACATGATATGTCAAGCAATGCATTTCTTCTGTGAGGTCTACAATGCTTCGATCATTCCAGTACGCATAGCCGTGTTGATCTCTTTCCATTTGACGCATCAGCGTCATCATTTCATTCTGACCCGCCTCAATCCTTTGATGATATTGAGTTTCTTCCTCGTGGTTGCGGATCATCTCTCTATACACATCATCTAGTGTGATTGGTTGATTCCTTCTTCTGGGTTGAGGTTCAGATGGTCCCGCAACATTTTCAGGATTGGGTTGGGGGTTTTCATCAGGTTGGGGCTCTCCTTGATCCATTTCTTGTTCAACCTCATCCACATTATCTGCATTATTTTGAAGCATAAAATACACACTTTCCCGGATACCTAGAACTGTCAGAGTCGCATCATGCGAGAAAGCGGTGAGACCCATCTCACGCTGTGCCAGAATCTTATATCGTCTCTGCTGATCCTCACTCCCAAAAGTAACTACCATGTCATCAGTGAAATCCATCTCTAAAGTCAGAAAAGTGGTTAGTACCCTGGAAGTTTTTAAAATCAGAAAGAAAAATTTTAAGTTAGCATGATTTAAAACAAAGAGTTAATTTTAAAAGAAAATTAAAGTTAAAAGGTGGGTTGTCTCCCACGAAAGCGCTTTGTTTAACGTCGCAAGCTCGGTGAACCGATGGTTAGTTCTATGACTCGACGATTAACCCTACGAGCTTAAGACTATCAGTGTAGTCTTTGTTTTCAACAATATGGTAATGTTTCAATCGCTGCCCGTTTACAACGAAGCTATCGCTCGATTTTCCTTTAATTTCGACAGCGCCACTCGGATATACTTTGGTAACTTCGAATGGACCAGAACATCTTGAACGAAGTTTTCCTAGGAATAGCTTAAGTCGAGAATTAAACAGTAGCACCACATCTCCTTCATTGAATTCCTTCCTTGAGATGCGTTTATCGTGCCACTTCTTTGTTCTTTCTTTGTAAATCTTAGCATTCTCGTAAGCATCCAATCTAATTTCTTCCAACTCGTTAATGTCTAATAGCCTTCTTTCGCCTGCGGCGGTGTAACTTAGGTTTAAGGTTTTTATTGCCCAGTAGGCTTTATGCTCTAGTTCTACCGGTAGATGACAAGATTTACCGTATACTAATTTGAAGGGTGTGGTTCCTATTGGTGTCTTGTAGGCAGTTCTATACGCCCACAGTGCTTCGTGTAACTTAGTTGACCAATCCTTCCTAGATGTGGCAACAGTCCTTTCAAGTATTTGCTTAATTTGTCTATTTGAGACTTCGACTTGTCCACTCGTTTGTGGGTGGTAAGGTGTTGCTACACGGTGTCGGACTCCATATTTCACTAAGAGTTTTTTGAAAATTCTAGATATGTAGTGGGATCCTCCGCCGCTAATAACTAATCTTGGCACACCAAATCTTGGAAAAATTATATTTTTGAATAGCTTAATAACTACTTGTACATCGTTTGTGGGTGAGGCTACAACTTCTATCCATTTAGATACGTAATCGACTGCGACAAGTATGTAATTATTACTGAAGGAATATGGGAAAGGTCCCATAAAATCTATTCCCCACACATCAAAGATTTCTACTTCTAAAATGCCCTTTTGTGGCATTTCATCTCGCCTAGATATGTTTCCAGTGCGCTGACATCGGTCGCAATTTCTAACAGCGATGTGGACATCCTTCCACAGGTTGGGCCAAAAGAGACCGGCTTGCAGAATCTTAGCGCATGTCTTTGATGTGCTTGCATGCCTACCATAGGGGGCATCATGGCAATGATGTATTATGCTTTCTATTTCTTCTTCCGGAACACATCTGCGGAATATCCCATCAGTGCCTCTCTTGAATAGCAAGGGTTCATCCCAGTAGTACTGTTTAAGGTCATGGAAGAACTTCTTCTTTTGTTGGTAAGTCATGTCAGGCGGAAGCACTCTCGCTGCTAGGTAGTTGACGAAATCAGCATACCATGGCAGTGTGGCTCCGGTGCTTAGTGTCTTAACGGTTTGCGCTTTAGGTTGTTCCAATGTGTTGCTTTCGGATTCTAAATGTGCTATTAAGCGTTCATAAGGGAAATCATCGTTGATTGGTGTTTCTTCTGTCTTAATACCTTCCATACTAGATAAATGGTCGGCTACTACGTTTTCGGTTCCCTTTTTATCTTTGATTTCCAAATCAAATTCTTGTAGTAGTAGGCTCCACCTTAACAGTCTAGGTTTTGCATCTTGTTTAGCTAGTAGATACCTAATGGTTGCATGGTCGGTGTAAACTATTATCTTTGCTCCTATCAGATGGGAACGAAACTTATCTAACGCGAAGACCACGTCCAAGAGTTCCTTTTCAGCCGTGGCGTAATTCATTTGTGCAGGGTCTAAGGTCCTACTTGCATAGTATATTGCGTGGAGTTTCTTATCTTTCCTTTGGCCTAAGACTGCTCCTACAGCATAGTCGCTTGCATCACACATAATTTCAAATGGTAAATTCCAGTCGGGTGGTTGCATTATGAGTGCGGATATAAGGGTTGTCTTTAGTACTTCAAAGGCTTCTAAACATTCATCATTGAAATTAAACTCAACGTCTTTCATTAGGAGGCTGGTCAGAGGTTTAGAGATCTTAGAAAAGTCCTTTATGAATCTTCGATAGAAATCCGCGTGTCCTGAGAAGCTCCGTATCTCTCTAACTGTTTTTGGGGGTTGGAGATTTTCTATTACTTCAATCTTTGCTTTACCAACTTTAATCCCTCTTTCGGAGACTACAAGTCCAAGTACAATCCCTTGTTTAACCATAAAGTGACACTTTTCCCAATTTAGGACGAGGTTAACTTGTACACATCGGTCCAATACTTTTTCTAGATTTGAGAGGCATCCTTCGAAATCCTCCCCACACACAGAGAAGTCGTCCATAAAGACTTCCATGATGTTGTCTATGTAATCGGTGAAAATCGACATCATGCATCTCTGAAATGTCGCAGGGGCGTTGCATAATCCGAAAGGCATTCGTCTATAAGCGAATGTTCCGTAAGGGCACGTGAAGGTTGTTTTCTCATGGTCATCAGGGTGGATCGGGATTTGAAAGAATCCTGAGTAACCATCCAGGTAGCAGTAATAGGATTGTTTTGCTAAACGTTCAAGCATTTGGTCAATAAAGGGAAGAGGGAAATGGTCTTTCCTTGTGGCTTTGTTCAACTTACGATAGTCAATACACATCCTTGCTCCAATCACCTTTCTTTCGGCTATAGATTCGCCTGACTTATTTACGGTAATTGTTATGCCTCCCTTCTTTGGTACACAATGGACCGGACTTACCCAGTGACTATCAAAGATTGGATATATAATTCCAGCAGTCAAAAGTTTGGTAACTTCACCTTTAACTACTGTGCTCAGGATAGGGTAATCCTTCTTCGATAAGTGCATAGGCATCACCATACGCTTTGTCCATCAGTGCGCCACCTGCGGCGACGTCGATTGTAAGTCTCGTATTGTAGAGGATACCATTGTAGAAGGTATGGATAACTAACCATTCTTCTAATCCGTGATGTGGCCAGAGTCTAAGCATGTCCTTGTATCTCTCCCACGCTTCGAATAAAGACTCGTTGTCTTTTTGTCTAAACCCATTGATTTGGGCTCTTAGCATGGCGGTCTTACTAGGTGGAAAATAATGTGCCAGGAAGACTTTCTTAAGTTCATTCTAGGTTGTGACAGAATTGGCGGGTAAAGACTGGAGCCAAGCTCTAGCTCTATCCCTCAATGAAAAAGGAAAAAAGGTGCAGTCGGATAGCTTCCGCACTGACATTATTCGCCTTTATAGTGTCTGCATATTGCAAGAACACTGACAAATGAAGATTGGGATCTTCTGTTGCATTTCCAGAAAATTGGTTTTGTTGTACAGCTGACAACAACGATGGTTTTAGCTCGAAATTGTTTGCCTCAATAGCAGGAGCGACAATACTGTTGTGAGGTTCAGCTTGCGAAGGAATAGCATAAGATTTGAGAGGACGCGACTGTTCTCCCATGGTTGATTCTTCAACTGGTTCAGAAGTACGAGTAGGAACAAGAGTGTGAGTACGTCGTAATCGATGTGACACAGTGATAGAACGCTCCGGTTCGGGAATTGGCAGCGCTAAGTCTTCACTTCGAGATCGAGTACTTGGGATGCACAAAGGGATTAGAATAATTAAGTTGCCTTAGTCTCTCCAACGTAATAGTTAATTACGATTGTCGACTAAATTAGTCCCCGGCAACGGCGCCAAAAACTTGATCGCGACAATGGGGTATGTCTGTGATTATGACTGCAAGTGCACAGTTTATCGCGTAGTTTTAAAAGATATCGAACCCACAGGACTAAAAATCGACCTAGTGTAGTTAATCGTTACTACGTAAACCTAAGGCTAATATTTGATTTATTATGATCAGACGGGGAATTAAAGGGAATATAATTTGATTAAATAGGCGGGAATATAATCGGTATGTAACGGCCGGACGTCGGGGGTCTAGTAAACTATCGACGTGAATCGTAATTTAAAATATTCTTTCTGTAGAAATCACTTGTTTAAAAACCTTCCTCTCACACTCTCGTGTTTGTTGATTATGATCTCATTATTAAACCTAAGTGAGCGCTCTCGCTGTATCAAACGAAGTTTAAAAATGATTTTTGAAAACCGATGAAGTCTAATTAACCTTAAAGCGCTCTCGCTGTATTTAAAGTTAATGTTTAATTTCTACTATCCAGTTAAAATCTCAAACTCTCGTTTTTATTGATCCTAACTTCTATTGTTTTTAACTCTCGTTACAAAATAGATAAATTAAGCATTAGAAATTAATACCAGATAAATAAATTCAATTAATAAAAATACGTCGACAGTGTTACTCGATTCCCTCGGTTATGTGACCTTACATACCGATAAAAATAATCTAGCCGGACATTGTTTTAATGAATAAAACAAAACAGATATAGCAGGTAAAAAATATTCCGGACATAATTCTAATGACTAACATAAACAGACAATAATAATTTAAAGCAAATAAATGAACCTGAATTTAATATAGCAAACTGAAATTGAAACAGAGCAGCACTGGTTCTTGAATCCGGTACTGAATTGAGTTCTTGAAAATAAATCTGAATCCTAAACTAAAATTAATTCTGAAGCTAACAATGAAAACTAAATCGCAATAGAATTTCCGGTGTGGAAATCTATTGCAGGAAGTGGGTAGGAAATAAGAATAGAACTTGGAAAATAGCAGAAGAAAAATAAGACGGCACTAGGGTAAAATTCGTAACCCTCTCAATAATTCTTGAAGGGTATTTATAGAGTTGGTGCAGAGTCTTGATGTGGATTTTGTTTCGTCTCTGTTGCTGTTCTTTCGGGGGAGAAAGTGGCGGAGACTGAAAACTGTGTCTCTTCTGGGCCTGGGTGTGTGACTAACGTCACACACGAGTGATTAAGGGGGTGCCGAACGGCAGAGAGGGGGAGGTGCCGACCGGCAGGCTCTTCCATGTGCCTTCCGTCACGTGCTTGCCCAGTAATGCGCGTTGGGCTTCCTTTGTTCTGGGCCTCCTTCTTCTTCTAATTGCACCTCGTCATTTAATTGGCATTTTAAGCAATTCTTCTCCATTTTAAGTCCTTTTTCCGACTATTTCTTTTGTGAGCTCCGATTAAATAAATTCCTAAAAACAAATAGAAATACCGGCATAATACAAAATAAAATAATAGAATCGAAAATAAAAAAGAATAATAATGCATGTAAATTAAGCTAAATATACGATACGTTTCCGCGTTATCAGGAAGGCGTTGCCAAATGAAAACAGAATGCCAAAAAACTTCTATCATGCAAAGAAATCTGCTGAAAAACTTGGATTAGGTTGTATGAAGAATCATTGTTATCCAAACGGGTGCATGATTTATTATCATGCAAGTGTAAACTTTTTGGTGAAGATTGCTATAAACATGTTATTAGAAATGGTAAGTCTAAAGAAATTTCGTTGAAAAAGATGTGGTATTTTCCACTTATCCCAAGACTTCAAAGGCTATATTCTTCAATGCAAATTGCAAGTCAAATGAATGGCATCATGAGAATGTGAGGGAACCTGGTTATTTATCTCATTCATCGGATAGAGAAGCTTGGAAGCATTTTGATGAAAGTTACCCTGAATTCGCCATGGACCCTCGCAATGTGAAGTTAGGGTTTTGTGCTGATGGGTTTGAACCATTCGATAAAACAGGCAAGAATTATTCATGTTGGCCTGTAATTGTAACACCGTACAATCTTCCACCTTGGATGTGCATGAGAAGGGAGTTATTATTCTTAACCATTATAATTCCTGGACCTTCAAATCCCAAAAATAAGATTGATGTATACTTGCAGCCGCTCATAGACGACCTTATAGTTTTGTGGAATGATGGAGTCATGACTTATGATGTCTCATTACAACAATTTTTTTCATGAAAGCTTGTTTGATGTGGACAACAAATTACTTTCCGGCATATGGGATGTTATCAGGTTGGATGAATATGGGAAAACTTGCTTGTCCTATTTGCATGGATAGCTCAAAAGCATTCACCCTAACACATGGTCATAAGACATCATTTTTTGATTGTCACCGTAACTATTTTCCTATTGATCATTGTTATAGGCGAAATAAGAATGCTTTTAGAAAGAAACATGATGAGATATCATTTCCCCCTGTTAATGCCTTGATCTGTGTGATTGGCATTTATGTTTGGCTAAACTGTAGTAGCAGCAATATGGAATAGGTTGTATAGAACTTGTGAATATAAATATTTATAAACAAGTACAACAACAAGATGTTCTATGGAATGTTAAGACATGCTCTGTGACAACATGTCTTATGAGATGTCATATGTAGAAACTCATGATATTGCGCCTGCTGAGCTGGAATATGAAGATTCAGTATGTACTCAACAGATGCAGAATATTCTATGGAATATTATGCAAACATATGTGGCGCGGATTTAAAGGTCAAGAGAATCAAGTCAGAATATTGAAGATTGTGTAGTCTCTAATTATGGAGACAATTTAGGAAACTTATGATTAAAGACCTTACTTTTAGCAGAACTTTTCTTCTGATTTGTAACAGCAAATAAGGCTGTGATTGAAGGCCCAAGTCCAGTTGGGAATAGGTTATAAATAGGAAGCTATGTAACCTAGTTTAACAAGCAAGTCGAGTATTGAAAAGATGTAATCATTAGGGTTTGTTAAGGTAGATCACCCGAGTTGTGGGATGGCTGCCATGTTCTTCTCAAAACCTGTAGGTAAGATAAGTATTATTCTCACTCGAATCCTGTAGGTAAGAGTTGAGTGATTTTTTATACCCCAAAATTTGCCCATCATATTTTTGCTCAAGCACTGAGATATAAGTCTGACTATCTCTCTCCTAAGCAATTAACCTACAACTAGGGATTTGCTTCTCTCAAAGTAAAATCAGGCTCAGATACCTCAAGTGGATTTCATGGCCTTACATATGTTTCAAATTACCTCCATGACAAGTTTCAAACTTTAATCCATAAGATTGCTCATTCAAAAGCTCAGAAAGTCAACAGTCGATTAGTTTGACCTAAAGTCAATTGTGGTCAATATACAGTCAAAACTCCTGATTTTTGGTCAATATCAATATTTCGAAGTAACATTCTGTCATACCCCAATTTTTGACCTAAGATACCACCTCATATCATAGCATATGCATCATTTGCATCTCTAACAAATTGCATAGCTTGTGTTTGCTACTTGTGACTCAGCAGGGTTTTATCAAGAAATCACTCATCAGTACAAGCAACAATCAATTAGGGTTTTGTTTTCCCTTCACCTCAAAAGAACCATCTTCACCAACAATCAACATCTGGTCCTCAAAGATTCATTTCAACAAGCTCAGAGGCACTGAATCAACCAAATTAGGGTTTTGACTGAAGATAGCATACTCCTGACTTCTGCTCAGGATTTGACCTAATGACTTGGGACATGACCTCAAGACCCCAAGTACATCATTTTGGACTAATCTATTGACTCAAGACATCTCCTACACAAGGATTGATCAACAGTGAAATTTCAAATCATCAGATTAGGGTTTTTTGAACTATCAGGGACTGAAATCAGGGATCACATTTGGGAAACACTAGAAATCCCCAGGAAGTCAATCAAAGGTTTCAATCATCTTCAAATAATCCCTATGACAACATCCAATGGAAATTACATCTCAATTCAAGATTCACAGTCATCAATTTCATCAGGTCGACAATTAGGGTTTTTGACCTAATTCACTGAACAACTGACTTTTTAATCAGAACATGATGCCACAACTTAAACCATGGCTTAGGGTCCTCCAATACCTCAATATTATCCATTCATACCATTCATTTGGTAAGAATAGCCTGGTTCATTTGAAATCTCCAGAAACGCGATCCGTCTGAAAAAGTCAACTGTACAAGATCACCATTGACTTTTTGGAATTTTGGTCAACCATGACTTTTGAAGTTTCAAATCATCAATATATGATATATGAAGTCATTTGATCAAGAAAAATCAAGAAAATCAATCAAGAATCAAAAAGTCAAAGTTTGACTTTTATACTTAGAAAAAATTCTAAGTGTTTTTCAATGTTTTTTTCCAAACTTTGGAAGGGAATAACTCAAAATTTCACCTACAAACTGAAAAAAACTTCCAACATGAAAGTTGTAGATTTTGATCCAATGAACAACTTTGTCACATATAATTTTTTTCCAAAAGATCAACCATTTAAGAGATATGGAGCTTCAAAGTTGGTATCTTTTGAAAATTTCACTTAAAACCTCATTTTCTTCAAAGTTCATGGATCTTTTTCACCCATTTCCTTAAAGGTCTTGAAGAAACTTTCAACTAGTGTTTTGAAGTATGTAACATGAGCTTTCCAAAATGTCCAAGAGCATGAAAAAATATGGAGTGTAGCTATGGCTTTGAATTTCTCCATTAGTGATCATTTTCACTTGAAATTTCAAGTCATTTTGCCAAAGTTATGAACCATTTTGCCAAATAATGCAAGTAATGATGCATCAAGACAATAATTGAAGATATTTTCTGATTTGAAGATCAGAATGGAAGAGGATAAGAAGCTTGAGATTTAACCATGGTTTAGTCACTTTTAACCATTTGCATTTAATGTGAAAGATTCCATTTTATCTCTTAAGCCAAATCATCATTCTTGGATCAACTTGCAAGGGCTTTGTATTCAGAAAGCTTGGCCTATAAATAGAGGTTCAAATCACTTCCAAAATCACACCAAAACCTCACAATTATAGGTTTTCTCTCTTCTTTCTTGAATTGCAAGTTTCATAGTTTTCAAAGAGGTAGAAATCCCAACCTCCAAACCTTTGAAGTTCTGAGCAAAGTGATGCTTCCCACAACTCATAAACATCATATGTGATGTGTCTGATCCATCCATACACCCCAAAAACACCAAGAACTCAGAATCACTACCTCACTTCTCAAATATGCATAACATGAGCCTTATCATACCAATTTTCATTCAAGCTAAGTTCTGTCCAATCTAACCATCCAAACATCATCCATATACCTTATATGAACTGTTCCAACCATCATCCATGATCTGAAACACCAAAATCACTAAGCTTGATCCTCACTTGAACCATACTGCAGATCGGGTACCATAGATTGATCAAGAGGTTTTCAATTCATGCCAAGCATCCAAACATGTTCCATAAGGTCCACTGAAGCTGACCAGATCAAGAAACAACATCTGGAACCTCTCATTTGCAGAATTCGATTCTCAGTTTTGGCATTTTTAAGGTAAGCTCTCTTGAACTTCAAACTCTATTCTCCATGCATCATAAATGAAATATGAACATACCATCTTGTTTCTGCACACATGAGGATCATTAACCCTCAATCAATTGCATCATAACTTGCACATACACGATTTCAGATTGAATCATAAGATTAAGGTTCTTCGTGTTCATCAGAAAATTAATGATCTTAGAGTGAAAATAAATAAAATTAAGTGATACCATCATGTTCCTTGTGAAAAATCGAGCAAGATAGGCTATTCACTTGATCAAAATGATTCAGTTTTCAGATTTTTCAAATTCAAGTTAGGGTTGTGTTCTTGGCGCCAGATTTTGAAACTGAAATTAGGAATTGATTCAAAAATATAATTCATTCGTTGCAAATGTTAAACAGACCACGCGCGTGGTCCAATTGGCAAGTGTTTTGGCTGGTGAGAGAGAGGGCGTGGGTTCAAGTCCTTGTGGTGACAAAACCCATTTTTTTAACACTATTTTTCTTATTTTTCTTCACAACTTCATCAATTAATTTAATCAATCAAATTAACTCATTTTTTATTCATTTTTTACACACTTCTTATTTTATATATGTATTTTATGAATATCAAAAAGAATCACAAAAAAATATTTATTTAATACATTTTTAATTAAGTTTAAAATGACATATTTTTAAGTGTTTTTAAATACTTTAAATATTGTTTTTCATTTGATTTTTTCAAACTTAACCATTTGTAAATATTTTGTGACCAAACCCTAATCATTTGGGTGTTAATTAAGTATAATCTTTGTGTTTATCTTAATTAATTTGACTTTTGTCAAAATTCAAACCGTTTTAAAACGAACGATCACAATTTTTCAAAATGATAAACCGTTTCTTTTTGGTTTTTCTTTTCAAAAGAAACTATTGATTAAATCTTTTTGGATTGATCAATTGATTTTCAAACAAGGGCCTCTCGAATATTAGAGAGTATAAGTCCCTTTCCTTTTTCTTTGTACAGTTTTTCTTTGTACAGAAAACTTTTTCAAAACAAAACTTTCAACAGTTTTACAAACGACGAAACCTCGCGTCTGTTAATAAAACAATTAACCATGTTTTGTAAATAAAACAGGGGCCTCCACATAGGTATAAGTCCCATTCCCTTACATGAAATTAGGTATTTCATTGTACATTCACCTTTTTGTACATACCTCGATCAGTTTATATTTAATTTTGAATAACAAATCAAAAAATGAAGGTTTTCTTTAAATCTTCCCAAAAATACCATGGGCCTCCATGTAGGTATAAGTCCCAAGCCCCTTGTAAATACTTGTTTACATAGCTTTTGAATAAACTCAAGTGGGTCTCTCCCCGAGTATAAGTCCCGAGCCCCGTGTATACAAATGGATCATGCTTACAGGTATATTTCCTTCATAAACTCCATTATATACACACACTTTGTCATATATATGTATAACTGTTCATAATTGTTCATGTACTTATTCATATTTGTTTGTACTTGTTCATACTTGTGATTGTGTTATATATACTTGTTCAACTTAGTACAACACTAGGTTCCCCATAGCCTCCTATTGGGCTTCGTGCAAAGAATCTCCCTAGTTTAGGTTAGGACATAGAGTATGGTTTCCCGGTGAAATCGCTCTAAGAGCTCAAACCAACTATACCATGCCTCCCCTTGGGCTTTGTACAAACGAGTGACCCTCCCATAGCCTCCTCTTGGGCTTACAATGCAAGGACCCTCGATAGTCCCTCCCATAGCCTCCTCTTGGGCTTACAATGCAAGGACCCTCGAATAGCCTCCTCTTGGGCTTCGTACAAGGACCCACGGGCTTCTTATAAGCATCCCCAATATCCAAATCAAATACCCTAGGAGATTAGACATTTATCATCTCTATGATAGGAGTATCTCTTCTATATCATCACAAACAATCAATCAATCAATCAATCAATCAAATTTTTTTGCCACAAGGCTGGCTAATCAATCAAACTTTTTTTGCCACCATACTGGCTGATTAATCAAAGTTTTTGTCACAAAGCTGACTTCATTGAAACTTTTGCCACAAGGCTGGCTGATTAATCAAAACTTTTTGTCACAAGGCTGACTTCATTGAAAGTTTTTGCCACAAGGCTGGCTAAAAAGCATCTTTATCATTCTAAGCACCATAAGTGGCATGGCCCAGGGCTTATAATGAAAAGATTTTCAAACAAAAATCAAACAGATGTATGTGATGATATAGATTAGATACATCGAACATTGAGATGACATTTGTCTCTTATCCTTTGCTTCCACTAGCATAAGTGGGAACTACGATTGCTCTGACTTTCTCAACATCCCTTTGAGAATACGTAGGCACAAGGTCGTATCCTTGGCGAGCAAAACTTCTCCCTCAAACCATTCAAACCTTAGCACCCTTAGACCCCGAGCTACAGATGCTCTGATTCCCTCTAAGGGATATGTATGCAGAGGATCATGATGATCTTTGCGAGCATAATCAAACAAACACATTAGGTCCCACCTATTTCACAAGAACCTCTCAATAACATGGAATGAAAAACATAGAAAAGAAACCTATAGAGTACTATAGATACGTTGGGTGCTAATACCTTCCCTTCGTATAACCAACCCTCTTACCCAAAGATCTCTCCCCCACTTTTAAGGTTATTGCAGCTTTTTTCCTTTTCCTACTTTGGAAACAATAAAAAGTTTGGTCGAAACAAAAGAAAAATCATTTTTTGAGCACTCGAGCCCAAAGAAGGCATCAGGTGTCTCATCCACGAAAAAGGATACGATTTTTCCCCGCGACACATTCATCATTTGATCAAGGGTTGATCATGATTCATCAGGAAAAGTTCAGAAATTAACAAAACCTAAAGTTTCTAAATTAGGGTTTTTGACCTAAAACTCAACTGAACTTTGACCAGCTATAACTTTCACATGGAATATCAGAAATTTCTCAACTAAAGCCTATTTTAAAGGAAATTGAATTATCTACAACTTTGTATCTCTAAAGCCAAGGCCAAAAATGCTTCATTTGAGAGATGTGAGTCAAAACATTACAGGTCCTTTTTGAAAGTCAACAAAAAAGCAGTTTTTTGTCAAAGCCCATATCATCGAGATAAAATATCCAAATGCAAAAAGGTTACAAAGTGGCTTGTAGAGGACGCCATGAGCTTTCCAAAAAGTCCTAGAACACTTCCGTACCTTAAAAATTAAGGGAGATATGCCTTGTCAAAGTTGGTCAATCTTTGGTAAAAAATGTGAAGCAAACAAGGGTCAAAATGGATTTTGTTGCAAAGAGGCCCAATCTTTTGTGATCCAGTCTTGTTCCTCAAGTCATCAAAGAGATCCAATCCAAAAGCCACAAATTTTTTATGATTATTTGATTTTATGATTATTTGATCCTCTTTTATCTCAACCACCCCCATGATGCCAATTAAAAACGAAATTAAAATTTTAAAAAATTTATATTTTCTCTCTTTTCATTGGTTGTTCCTAAAATTATGGGTTTAGGTTCGTATCCATGCAAGTATTTCTCTTATAGGATGACTTTGGTGATGACTTATGCATATTTGAAGGAAAATCAAAAACCAAGAAATTTCTTGAAAAACACAAAGTGTTAACTGTAAGAATTGCCAAAGAATTTGTTGGAAAACACAAAGGTGTTAACCGTAAGAATTTATTAGTGGTATAATAATTACAATGTGTATTTAGTGATTAAAAAAAAAGAAAAAAATGCAATAATTTGTGATGTGATGACACATCAGATCTAATAAATGTCAAAACAATGTGGTGAATGTAGTGGTTGCAAAAGTCTAATCTACCCTTAAAATTAAGGGTTAATACCTATTTTCCCCCCTGCCATATAGGCGACATTTGAAAAACCCCCTGCAAAAAAAAAAGTTGCAAGAATTTCCCTAACATTTCAAGATTCTCTCATTTTAAACCTTCGTCAGATCCAGTCATCCAAAAAGCTTACGTGGCATGTATTTTTTTGATTTTTTTAATTTTTTTTGTTGACTAGATAGCCCATGTGGCTTTTTATATTTTTTCTTGCAACTTTTTTATCCACGTGGCGTTTTTAATATTATTATATTGTTTAGTTCTTAAAATCATAAATATCAAAGTTTAAAAATTTGGTCCCAACAAGGGTTGAACCCAGGAACCATAGCATCCTACACTAACATTTAACCACTGCGCTGGGCTTCATATTATGCTATATTATTGACTTAGCTACTTTATAATAGACAGTGTAACGTCTCATTATTAGTTTTTGTTTAATTACTATTTTCATTATTATTTAATAACAATATTATTAGTTAATAATTAATAGTTAATAGTTAATATTATTAATTAATATTACTAAATTATAAAATAATAATTAATATTTATTTTACTGTTAAAGTTAATTAAATTATAAACTAAATTAAATTAATATAATTAATATTTAATATTTATATTTATTTTACTATTAATATTAAATAATAATATTTATTTTACTGTTAAAGTTAATTAAATTATAAACTAAATTAAATTAAATTAATATAATATAAATAATAAAGTTACTATTATTAATATTTATTTTACTATTAATATAAATTGTTTAAATTAAATTAATTAACTTAAATATAACGTTAATGGCAAAATAATATTAAATAAATTAAATAAAAATAAATTAAATTAAATTAAACATAAATGTTAAATTAAATTAAACTAATATTAAATATAAAATATAAACTAAATTAAATTAATAAAAACAAATATTAATTAATAACTTTAAAAGTAAAATAAATTAAATTAAATTAGATATAAACATTTATATAAAATATTTAAATTAAATTTATTAAGTTAAATATAATGTTAAAGGTAAAATAACATTAATTAAATTAAATTACATATAAACATTAATATAAACATTAAATTTAATTAAATTAATATTAATTAGAAAATCTAAACTAAATTAAAATAATATAAACAAATATTAATTAATAATATTAACCGTAAAATATAAACTAAAATAGTATTAATTATAAAATATAAATTAAATTAAACTAAATTAAATTAATATAAACTAATATTATTTAAAATTAATTATTTTAGTTTGTATTTTATAATTTAATTAAGTTAAACAGTAAAATAAATATTAATTATTATTTTATAATATAACTAATATTATCTAATAACATTAACATTAACTCGTAAATATAAACTAATAACTAATAATTATTAACTAATAATATTAATATTAATTAATAATGTAAACATTAAATATTAATTTTAATAACATAAACGATGGTTATTATATATCTTCTAAGGGAAATATATGTCAAAACACAAGCTCCAGCGCAGTGGTATAGAGTTTGAGTTGTATGCTATGGTTCCTGGGTTCAACCCTTGTTGGTACCAAATTTTTAGACTTTGATATTTATGATTTTAAGAACTAAATAATATAATAATATTAAAAATGCCACCTGGAAAAAAAAGTTGCAAGAAAAAATATAAAAAGCCACCTGGGCTATCCAGTCAACGAAAAAAATTAAAAAAATCAAAAAAATACATGCCACGTAAGCTTTTTGGATGACTGGATCTGACGAAGGTTTAAAATGAGAGAATCTTGAAATGTTAGGGAAATTCTTGCAACTTTTTTTTTTGCAGGGGGGTTTTTCAAATGTCGCCTATATGGCAGGAGGGAAAATAGGTATTAACCCTAAAATTAATTAAAATTAATTTTATATTAGTGGGGTTATACTTAATTTTTTTAGATACTTTAATTTTTATAGATGTTTATTAGATATTATACATTTCCTACAATGAGTAGTTGGTAATTTCAATAAAGTTTTAGTTAAAAACTTGTATCAACATTTTGCTTTTGATAATATAAACTTGTATCAACATTAATACACGAGACTATCTCAATAAATGAAATGTAGGCAAAGTATACATTAACTAACCTTAATTATAATGTACTTTTAGCTAGTAGCTATAGTTGATAGTTTCCAATAAATCAACTTGTGTCTACATTAATACATGAGACTATCTCAATAATAAAGTTATTGTACAAATAGTTAAGATTAATAAATAAAGAGAATATAAAAAGTGTAGTCTAATTATGTAGATTCAACCATAAAAGCAGTGTTTTAAAAATCAGACCGGACATCAAACTAGTGAGGGTACTGGGTCACTGGTTTATTGGTCGAATCACTGGGTCACTGGTCGAACCGCATGACTAAACCGGATTAAACCGAATAACTCGGTTGAACAGACCGGTCGTTATAACAAAATTATATAGGTATAAAACATGTCGAACATGATGATTCAATCTCTACAAAATATAACCGGCACTTAAATTTTTAAAAAATATCCTATCCTAAATAAATTCACAAGTTCATAATTTAAATTCAAATTTTAAACATAAGTATCACAAATAATAAAATAGTACAAAATTACAAAATACTCCCTCTGGTCTCATTTATAAGCAAAAATTTAATTTTTAGATTCATTCAACAATCAATGTATTTAGTCTATTATTAGACTAAATACATTGATTGTTGAATGAATCTAAAAATTAAATGTTTGCTTATAATTGAGACCGGAGGGAGTATATGTTTGCAAAGAAAAATTTAATCGCAAAATAATCTAATTGAATAAATTATAATAAAGTAACTTCATTGTCTACTAAATTTAATTTCAAAGAAGAAAAAATTATTTTAATGTTAGTATCTCCTTCTTCAATATCAAAATTATTTGCAACAAAATTAACCTCATCCGAAAATCTTTATTTTTATTTTTATTTTCTTTTTTTTTTTATTTTCTTCAACCATTGCTTCTTGTTTTTGACGTTAACACTTATTAGCAGCTGAAGATTATGAAGAAAAATAACTCATGCCATATACGTTTGACCTGCTTGTTATATGAGGCTGCATGTAGATTAGCGTGGATCACCACACATGTGATCATGTACTCTCTTAGTTAGTTAGAGTTAGTTGTATATAGTTGATGCTTTGTAACTAACTTGTTCATTCATTGAATCTTGAACACTACTTTGCACTCTTTTCCTCTTGTGATTTTCTCTTCTCCTTCTTCGTGTAAACCGTGTTACATTTTTCTCCATCTACAATGGAGGTTTGCACTTGCTTAGATGGTATCAGAGCAGGTTAATCCTGTTCTGTTTCCGCTGCAATCGTCACGCAAGCTTCAGTTCTTGCTCCTTCTTGTTCCATCATTCGATTTGTATCGATTGATTTGTTCGTTGTTCTTGATTCTTTGATTCGTCGTCGTCACCATCGCGATGGCTGGGAAAAAGAGTAGCAATAATCAAATGCAGGATCAACTTGATCCATATTACATTCATCCTTCTGAAAATCCTTCAACGGTGGTTGTTACTCCAGCTTTATCAGGAGAAAACTACCATGCTTGGTCTATGAAGATGAGGAGAGCCCTAGCAATGAAGAATAAGTTTCAGTTTGTTGATGGATCAATCGAGATTCCTGATAGCAGTGATCTCAATTACGTTGCATGGCAAAGATGCAACAATCTTGTTCACACGTGGATTGTTAATTCAATAACACCTTCTATCGCTCAAAGTGTGGTGTTCATTGAAAACGTTGTAGACGTGTGGAACGATCTTAAGGATCGATTTATGAGAGGTGATAAGATTCGTGTTGCACAATTGTATCAAGAGATTTCTAATCTGAAGCAAGGAAGCAAAAAGATCTCTGATTACTTCACAGAATTGAGAAGCTTATGGGAGGAGCTGGATCAATATAGGCCAATGCCTAATTGCACGTGCCCTGTGACCTGTGCATGCGTTGCCATGAGAAATAGTAGGAACTTTAGAGCTGAAGATCGCATCATACAGTTCTTAATTGGTCTGAATGAAGAGTTTCATGGAGTAGTTTCTCAAGTGCTACTCATGGATCCTTTACCACAAATAAATAAAGTGTTTTCCATGGTGCTTCAACAAGAGAGAAAGATATGTGGAGCAGGAGTTATATTGACTGGGAACACTGAAGATGGCGCTGGAATGGTTAATGCAGTTGATAGTTCCAAACAAGCTGGAAAAGGAAGAGGTAATGGTGGACCAGGCAGAGGATCAAATAGTGGAATTGGCAATGGTAGAGGTAGAGGTAACTTCAAAGTGTGCACTCACTGTGGGAAAAGTGGACATATAATTGACAATTGCTACAAGAAGCATGGATATCCTCCAAATTTTGGTCGAGGAACCTCAGTACACATCAATCAAGTTGAAGCAAATGGCACTGCAGGAGCTGGTTCTTCCAATGAGGATGGCAACATGACTTTAACAAAAGAGCAATACAACAATTTGATGATGCTTCTTGAAAAGAATACATCTGCAGCCTCAGTGAATATGGCAAAGGGAGGTAAACCTTACATTGCTAGTTTCAATGCTATTAGTGGTATTAGATGGATATTGGATACAGGAGCAACACACCATATTTGTAACAATCTGACTTGGTTTTCCAAACATAGTAAGATTGAGCCTGTTATAGTGAATCTTCCAAATGGAAGTTCTATAACAACATCTATTTGTGGAGATATTAAAATCTCTGAAGATCTTGTCATAAAAGGAGTTCTCTTTTTGCCTAAGTTTGAAGTGAATTTGATTTCTGTTTCGAAGCTTTGTAAAGAGCAAGACTGCACTTTGTTATTTGAAACTAATAGGTGTATTATACAGGCAAAGAGGGATTTGAAGAAGATTGGTTCAGCTAATGAGCTAGATGGATTATACTACTTGGGATTGGAGATAGATCACAATCATAGCAGCAGCAAAGAAGGATTTGTATCGAGCACATTCACAGGCAAAAGACATGTAGACACTGCACCTGCCATCCTTTGGCATTTGAGATTAGGGCATCTATCTCATGATAGAATGCAATGTATTAGCACAAAGTATAGCTATATTCCTAGTAGTATTCACAAAGCCTGTGATGTATGCCAACAAGCTAGACAAAAACATTTACCTTTTGCTATTAGCAATAACAATGCATGTAATGTTTTTGATCTAATTCATATTGATGTTTGGGGCCCTTTCAGTACTGCTTCTATTCATGGTTTTAAGTACTTTCTTACTATATTGGATGATCATAGCAGGCATGTTTGGGTTGTGATGTTAAAATCCAAAGTTGAAGTTGGCACAAGGATAATGGAGTATGTTAACATGGTTGAAACTCAATTCAGCAAAAAGATCAAGGTGATTAGGAGTGATAATGGCCCTGAACTAATGTTGCCAAAGTTTTATGCATCAAAAGGAATAGTGCATCAAAGAAGTTGTGTGTATACACCTCAACAAAATGGAAGAGTTGAGAGGCGACATCAGCATATTCTTAACATAAGTCGTGCCCTTATGTTCCAATCAAACTTGCCAAAACAGTTTTGGTCATATGCAGTTGTTCATGCAGTGTATCTCATGAACAGAATTCCAACAAAATTGCTGAATAACAAATCCTCCTTTGAACTTCTATATGGGACTGTTCCTGATTTGAGCACCTTGAGAGTTTTTGGCTGCCTCAGTTATGCCTCTACACTTCCAAACAATAGGCATAAATTTGATCCAAGAGCAAGGAAATGCGTTTTCTTGGGATTCAAGGCAGGTATGAAAGGTTTCACTCTTCTAGACATTGGTACACATGATGTCTTTGTATCTAGGAATGTTAAGTTTTTTGATATGACATTCCCTTTTCTTGAGTCATCTGAGTCCCATATTCATACAAACATATATCTTGATAACTCATTGGATAGTAGCAGCAATAAAGAGTCCATTAGAGTCACTTCACCTGATCCAATTCCAGTATCCACATCTGGTTCCATTCCTGAAATAATCCCAGATTCAGTTGATGAACCCCTTGTTGTTTCTGACCATATTACCTCAGGGATTCCCATAGTACCTGATTCTGAGACTGCCCCTCATGCTTTGCCCGATACTTCCCTTGAACCTGTTTCTCATAATTTGCCCGATGCTTCTTTTTCATCCATTAATCCTAATCCCATTGAGTCTACTAGAAAGTCTAGCAGAGCTACAAAAACACCTTCACATCTTAGAGATTATGTGTGTGACTCCAACAATGTTCAGTGTTATTATCCCATTGAAGAGTGCCTTTCTTATTCTAACATTTCACCTAAGCATCATGCTTATATTATGTCTCTTTCTTCTGATACTGAACCTCCAAATTACTTGGCTGCTTCCAAAGATCCTAGGTGGGTTCAGGCAATGCACAAAGAGATTGAGGCCCTTAACAACAATCATACATGGGAATTTGTAGATCTTCCTCAAGATGCATCTACAATTGGGAGCAAATGGGTCTATAAAGTTAAGAGGCATGCTGATGGTACAATTGAACGTTTCAAAGCACGGCTTGTAGCTCAAGGATTCAACCAAACTGAAGGTTTGGATTACCTTGAAACATTCTCTCCAGTTGCTAAAATGACTACAGTCAGAGTTCTTTTGGCCCTAGCTGCTATACATGGTTGGCATCTACACCAATTAGATGTCAACAATGCGTTTTTGCATGGAGACTTACACGAATCCGTCTATATGCGTGTTCCACAAGGTGTTATGCCTCCAAAGCCTGGCCAAGTATGCAAGCTAACCAAGTCACTTTATGGATTGAAGCAGGCAAGTAGGCAGTGGTTTGAGAAACTCACCACTTTTCTTATGGCACAAGGTTTTAAACATGCAGCAGCTGACCATACGCTTTTTATAAAATCCTGCCCTACTTCTTTTACTGCACTGCTTGTTTACGTAGATGATATCATCCTAGCTGGCACTTCTTTGGACACTTTCAAAGAGTTAAAACAAGCTTTGCACAACACCTTTTGCATTAAAGACCTGGGGAGTTTAAAATTCTTTTTAGGGCTCGAGGTTGCTCGTTCATCTTCAGGTATTACCCTGTGTCAGCGCAAATATTGTTTGGATCTCCTTCAAGATGCTGGTCTTACAGGGTGTAAACCTGTTTCTACTCCTTTAGATGCCTCTGTCCGTCTTCACCAAGACAAGGGTTCCACTTTTTCAGACATCACGGCATATCGCAGGCTTGTTGGACGTTTGATTTACCTCACCACAACACGTCCAGATATTGCATTTGCCACCCAACAACTTAGCCAATTCATGAGTGCTCCTACTGAGACACATTATCGAGCTGCTTTACGGGTTCTCCGATA
The DNA here is from genome assembly GCF_029867415.1 of Vicia villosa. Lineage (NCBI taxonomy): Eukaryota > Viridiplantae > Streptophyta > Magnoliopsida > Fabales > Fabaceae > Vicia > Vicia villosa. Next base: position 1,124,562 of record NW_026705023.1, read on the forward strand.
CCTTAAACGCTCACCTGCACGTGGTGTGTTCCTCTCTTCTTCCTCTCCTTTACAAATCCTTGGCTTCAGCGACGCTGACTGGGGCGGATGTATTGAAACACGTAGATCTATTTCTGGATATTGCTTCTTCATTGGCAATTCGTTGGTCTCTTGGAAATCAAAGAAGCAACCCACCGTTAGCTGCTCCTCCACTGAAGCTGAGTATCGTGCACTTGCATCTGCCACCCGTGAGCTTCAGTGGATGTGCTTCTTGCTGCATGATCTTCTCCAACATCCATCTCGTCTTCCCGTTCTATACTGCGACAACCAAAGCGCCATACAAATTTCTTCTAATCCTGTGTTCCACGAACGTACAAAACATCTTGACATCGATTGTCATTTGGTCCGTGAGAAACTTCTAGCTGGAGTCATGCGTTTACTTCCTGTTCGTTCTTCAGACCAAGCTGCAGACATGTTTACTAAGGCACTTGGTCCCCGACCTTTCCATGACTGCATGAGCAAGCTTGGCTTGGTGGATATCTACCAACCTCAAGCTTGTGGGGGGGTATTAGCAGCTGAAGATTATGAAGAAAAATAACTCATGCCATATACGTTTGACCTGCTTGTTATATGAGGCTGCATGTAGATTAGCGTGGATCACCACACATGTGATCATGTACTCTCTTAGTTAGTTAGAGTTAGTTGTATATAGTTGATGCTTTGTAACTAACTTGTTCATTCATTGAATCTTGAACACTACTTTGCACTCTTTTCCTCTTGTGATTTTCTCTTCTCCTTCTTCGTGTAAACCGTGTTACATTTTTCTCCATCTACAATGGAGGTTTGCACTTGCTTAGAACACTTTTGACCTATAACAATATACTGACAGTCTATTTCACTCTCCATAATTATAGTCTCAAAATAATAATAAAAAAATAAGAAACTAGAGAAGAAATAAAACACTAACAGAAGTATACAAATGGAGATTTTAATTAACGCAAATATACTTACAACATTTCAATGCTTAATCATTCTAAGCAAGACCACGTCTACGATACCCTTCACATTCACGAGTATTTGCCAAATCAATCTCAACAACTTTAACATGAAAGACAATCTTAAACCCCTTGTTTCCACTCCTTCTCCCCAATTCAACAGCATTTTGAACAATATGTGGTTCTATATAAGCCGCCAAATCATGACTAATGGGTAATTTTGCTAATTTTTGAGCCACATCAAAGGAAGAAAAATTTGGATTTTTAATGAGAAAGAAAAGAGGAATCTCTAATTTGTACTTAATATTTGGTGACACAATGAAATCACTTTCGGTTGCTAAAGGTGGAAGACCTTTAAAGGGTTGAACATAGAGCTTATAGAATACTTGAATATCAAGTTCTATTTTTGCTACTTTTTCTTGAGTGTTATCTTGTGGTATTTCTGGGGTTTCTGTGCTCATTGTGTGAGTATAGTTTTTGCTTGGTATTTTAAGCTTTGAATAATAAAAGGGAAATGAAAAAGGGTTTGTGGGGTTAGATGAAGAAGACATTGAGAGTGAAATAGAAAGGAAAAGAAAGAAGAAAACACACTTTTGTAATTTGATTATAGATTATATATAGAGGAATGTTAACTTGTGTCCTATAGAGGAGTGTGGATCTGCTCCAGTTTATGTTTATAGAATTAAAATCTCAACGATTAAAATTTATTTTGCCATGTGTCGCACATCGTTTTAAGGAACATCTTGGAAATTGACCAAAATATTAAATTAATATTTCTCCGATAACAATTTTTTTTGGTAGATAGATTTCTTAACTTGTTCTCGAAAGACACAAAGTTAGCATTACATTTTCACTTATATATAAGATATCTTGACTATAATATAAAACTTCTTAGAAAAGTAAAATAATTAAAGCAATGTGATATTCAATGTATTAAAAAATGATATTATTTATAATTTATTTCTGTTGAAAACTTCTTACAAAAGTACAAACAATTAAATGTAATATTAATTATATTTTAAAAAAATATTTGTTTTAAAATTTTTAATTTTTTTCTTTTAATCGTATTTTAAATTAATATTATATGCATAATTTATAATTCATCACTATATTATTTTATATTGTGATAAATATAATATATCAAACGTTAATATATATATATATATATATATATATATATATATATATATAATTTGGCAAAATTATTAATTTTTCTTTTCTATTCATTTTTTTAATTTGCATGAAATTGTCAAATACTACACTTAGTTTTGACGGATTGATTAATTAAAAACATGTTGATAAAGAAACATATCCAACATGAAATTTATCTTGAGAGAAGATAATATATGATGCTTAGGAAGTGGCATGATCATTCATGTTTAGAGAGAGAACCACCCTCTTTTTTTTCACCACACTCTTTATAGAAAAAAATACTTGCATGAACACAAACATAACAGGTGGTTATATAAACAACTAATCACAATTTTTTATTAATTTAAAAATAAAAAATATTTTCTTCTCTCTCCTACTCAATTACCACTCCATGAATCAAATTAAAAAGTAAATAAATTTTAAATAAACCAATTTTATATGTTTGACTTTTTGTGGATAATTCAAAGAAGTGGATCACTCAGTTAATCAACATCCTTTTGATTCAATCAGTGCTCGTAAATTTTTTATCATAATTCTTTTTTATTCAACTATACTAAAGAGTACAAATGCTTGCTTATTAACTAATTATTAATGAGTTTTGTAGGAAAAACAAAGGATATGGTAAAGTGGTGTAGAAGAGATGAATAGAAAGCTAGGGGTGGAAATAGGCTGGGCCGAGCTAGGCTTTGCCAAGCCTAAGCCTGGCCTGTCAAAAAAAATGAAGCCTAAGTCGGGCCTGTGGCCTGTCGTAGGCCTATTTTTTAGGCCTGAGCCTGGCCTTTTCGAAGGCCTGGTTAGCCTGTTAGCCTATATAAAAGCCTATTTGTTTTAGGCATATGTATACAAGCAATTAAAATAATGTTTAAATAAACTAACTAACTAAAAGACCGAGAGACTAAAAATTTATTTGCATTGACTTATTTTAACTTACCTCTTAGCATAAGTTCTAGGAGACTATTTGCTTAAGAGAACGTATGAGAACAATGTTCATCAGATGTTTTCATCTTATTTTCACAAGTTCATCAAGATAACCAAATTTTATTTATGTAATTTAATTCAAAGTATAAAACATATCATAATGATAATAAATAATATTCATATTTATTTAAATAGGCCGGCCTGATAGGCTTATAAGGCTTCTTTTAGGGCCTGAGGCCTAGCCTTTTTAACTAAATAGGCTTATAAAAAAGCCCAGGTCTTTTCTATTTAAAAATAACATGTGGCCTGGCCTGAGCCTATATAGGCTAGCCTGTAGGCCCCTGTTATCGGCCTGGCCTATTTCCACCCCTATAGAAAGCATAAAATAATTTTAAAAAAAATTGGGTGAAAAAAAGGTTATGTTATTGAATTTCATAAAGTTGAAAAACTACAAATGCTTGCTTGTTGGGGTGTAGATAAAATCCAAAGCACAATAAACTTGTTTGTTGGAGTGCAGATAAAATCCAAAGCAAATCTACTCTAAATAGTAGACATCACTAGCTTTTGTCTACTTTTACTATCTTGGCAAAAAAGAATCTAATCATTATAGTAACAACAACAAGTAAAGTAATTGATACTCCCTCAGTCCCAAAATAAATGTCACATTTGTAAAAGTTATTTGTCCCAAAATAAGTGTCACTTTTAATTTCCAATACAATTTTAATTTTTATCTTCCAATTATACCCTCTAATTAATACTCTTCATTTACTATTTCTCTCACATTACATTAATGATGATAAAAATACACCAATAACAAATAAGGATAATTTGGTAAAATTGTCATTCTCTCTCTTTCATTTATTACATTTTCTTAATCTGTGTGAAAGTGTCAACTATGACACTTATTTTGGGACGGAGGGAGTATGTTAGAAAAATATCAATTTCTAACTATCCTTGATATTTTTCTTGAATACTCCAAGCATTGATCTCAATTCTTCAAACTTTCTCTTGGAAAGAGCTTTGGTCATTTTATCCGCAATTTGATTTTCTGAATTCCAATTAGGGGTGGAAATAGGTCAGGCTGATAACAGGGGCCTACAGGCTAGCCTGTATAGGCTCAGACCAGACCACACATTATTTTTAAATAGAAAAGGCCTAGGCTTTTTTATAAGCCTATTTAGTTAAAAAAGCTAGGCCTCAGGCCCTAAAAGAAGCCTTATAAGCTTATCAGGCCGGCCTATTTAAATAAATATGAATATTTTTTATTATCATTATGATATGTTTTATACTTTGAATTAAAATACATAAATAAAATTTGGTTATCTTGAAGAACTTATGAAAATAAGATGAAAACATCTGATGAACACTGTTTTCATAAGTTCTCTTAAACAAATAGTCTCCTAAAACTTATGCTAAGAGGTAAGTTAAAATAAGTCAATGCAAATAAATTTTTAGTCTCTTGGTCTTTTAGTTAGTTAGTCTATTTAAACATTATTTTAATTGCTTGTATACATATGTCTAAAACAAATAGACTTTTATATAGGCTAACAGGCTAACCAAGCCTTCGAAAAGGCCAGGCTCAGGCCTAAAACATAAGCCTACGACAGGCCACAGGCCAGGCTTAGGCTTCATTTTTTTTTGACAGGCCAAGCTTAGGCTTGGCAAAGCCTAACTCGGCCCAGCCTATTTCCACCCCTAATTCCAATGCTTCAAACTGATTTTTTATTTTTTTTTTACTTTTCAGCTTCTCTAATAGCATGATATTTAACCTTGATGTGTTTGGTTCTTCCATACTGGACTGGATTCTTAGCTATGGCTATAGCATATTTGTTATCCATCCATATGACGGTAGCTTTGTTTTAAAATTGTCCCACATCTATTAAAATCTTCCTTAGCCAAATAGTTTGATTTGTTGCTGCAGCAGTAGAAATATACTCTGCTTCAGCTGATGATTAGATGACCATTTCTTATTTCTTTGAATTCCATGAGAATACGACACTACCAAATAAGAAAACATAACCAAAGATACTTTTTGAACCATCTACACTTCCAGCCAAGTCACTATCTGCATATCCTTGGAGGTCTCCACTCTCATTTTTCAAAAATCACAAACCATAATCAGTTGTACATTTTATGTACCTCAAAACTCTCTTAGTTGTGTTAGACGCTAGGCTTGAGGATCTAGAGGAGGGGTGAATAGATGCCTCAGAATTTTTCGAAATTATTTCAAACTTAGGCGAAAGCGTATCGGGATCGACTTGCGTCTATTCCGAACCTCTATTGAAAGAATCGGATATGTGATAAAACCACAAAATAGTTAAGGATTAATGATGAAAAGATCGCTTATAGAATCAAACAGTTACACTAATGTAAATCGTTTAAACTATACACTTGATTAACTTGTTTGCAATGACTTGATAATAGTTGAAGCAATATATCAAACACTTGGTGATAATAACCAAATTGATATTGATTCAATGTGTGGTGACTTGTGATGTTTGTATTAGGTTTTAACACACAAGTTTAACACTTGAACCTTTGATCAATTTGTGATTATAACCAGAAATAAGCGAAACGTAAACGAAAAGATAAAAGCGATAAGAACACGATATTTGTTCAGGCAGTTCGTCGATCGTCCTCGCTACGACTACATCTGCCCCCAATTCCAAATGGGAATTGGGATGTCTTTCATTATGATTGAAAACAGTTTATACAAAGAAGATAACAAAGCGATAACGATAAACCGAATATGTTGATCCTTTGAATCTTCTTCCCCTTGATCTTGATCCAAATCAAGTATCTTCCAAGAGCTTCACTTTGATTCCCTTGTTGTAGTGTATTGAATTGCTTGAACCCTTGTTCTTCAACCTTCACACTCAGCTGAATCTTTGATAAAGCCTCTTGATAAAAACCCCCAAAATTCACCAATCTTGGAGGACAAAATCCGCAGATTTTATTCACCAAAAACCCCACAAATCTTCACCCACTAGGAATCTTCAATTCCGTTCCATGGATGTTATCGATCTTGAACGTAAACCCTCAACGCAAAAATGATTGTGTGTAGTTGTGTTGGAGTTGTGACGAAGATCGAAGATGAGAAGCCTTTGTGTATCTTTCAGTTGTTGGTGTTTTTGTCAATACTTGACAGCAAACAATATATATATGGGAGCTGGTGTATTGATACAGAGCAAACAAACAATTTTGGCCTTTTTGAGAAGATAGGTTGACCTGTTTTATTGATTAGGTTGACCTAACAGAAGCAGATTTAGTTGAGTTGAAATTGTTCCCAGTTAGGTTGACCTGTTGAAGGTTTAGGTCGACCTAAAGTCAGTTGTTGCCAGTTAGGTCGACCTGTTGAAGGTTTAGGTCGACCTAAAGTCAGTTGAAATGCGTTCTTGGGACTTTTCTTCAGTTTAGGTCGACCTAGGAGTGTGGGTAGGTCGACCTAACAGTGACATGTGTAAATTCCTTCAGTTTAGGTCGACCTAGGAAGGTGAGTGGGTCGACCTAATAGTGGCATGTTTGTATCTTCTTTGTTTGCCTTAATTTGAGTCGACCAAATGATGCACTGGGTCGGCCTATTTGATGCAAAACCATATGTTGAGTAATTTGAGCTTTATAGGTTGACCTTGACACAGGGTAGGTCGACCTACATTGTCTTAGATAGCCAAAACTTGATTTTCCTTGAGTTATCCACTTGTGCTTTTGTGTTTGCTCACTTATGATGTTTGCCATGAATCGAAAACTCCTTGGTGAGTATAGGCTTGTACTTACATACTCCCCCTTTTTGATGATGGCAAACATTTTATTAAATGACGAAAGCTCCCCCGGTCTTGTATGCGTAAGCTCCCCCGTACTAAGCTCCCCCGTACTCTCAACTCATCTCCCCCTTTGACAACATCAAAAGAAGGAAACCAGGAGAATAGTAGAAGAGAATAACAAAATTATCTAAATAAAACAATGTCTTACATAACATAATAGTAAAGAAATAGAGCATAATGTCCAAACATATTTAAAGGTACAAACCAAGCTTAAGTTCAAGTAATAATAACATGACAGAAATGAGATGCAATGCAATGAAATGAACTAATGCAATGCTCGCTAACGTCTGCCTAAAAATGTTAGATGTATGCTTATTCTACTATTTTTATGCCCAAACATGATATGTTATGAGTAATGATGAACAACATATACATGTAAATGAGATAGGTGGAGAAGCATATAAGAAGTCACTATAAACATGTTAATTGATAGCATATTATAGCATCAATGATATTTTTGGAAGTGAACAACAAACATGTTACCATTTTCTCAACTTGCAGATATCTTGTCATGTTTGTCAATGTAGCACGATCCTTGATTGATTTCGTACTACCTTCATACTAAGAGAAGTGTTAGCTTGAGCATAATCAAAGTATAGAGTTAAAAATAATTAAATAAACAACAAAAAAATGTTTAGCTCAAATTAGAGATATCTAATATCCCTAATTCTCTTCGAATGGTGAAGAATTGCTCGGTTGCAAGAGGTTTGGTGAAGATATCAGCTAGTTGCTTCTTGCTTTCTATATGTTCAAAGATAACTTCTCCTTTTTCGACATGATCTCTTAGGAAATGATGCCTTATTTCGATATGCTTGGTTCGTGATTGTGGGACTGGATTCTTGCTTAAATTGATAGCACTAGTGTTGTCGCACATGATAGGTATACGATCAAGCTTAATACCAAAGTCAATGAGCTGCTGCTTGAGCCATAATATCTGAGCACAACAGCTTCCTGCAGCTACATATTCTGCTTCAGCTGTAGATAATGCGACTGACACTTGTTTCTTGCTGTGCCAACTTATCAATGAATTGGAGAATAGATGACATGTCCCACTGGTACTCTTTCTATCAGATTTGCATCCAGCAAAGTCGGATTCGGAGAATCCCACCAAGTAGTATTCATTCCCTTTAGGATACCATAGGCCATAAGTAGTAGTTCCACGGAGATATCGTTGAATTCTTTTTACGGCCTTTAGATGTGATTCCTTTGGACAAGATTGGTATCTTGCACACATGCAAACACTAAACATAATGTCTGGTCTTGAAGCTGTGAGATATAATAGAGAACCTATCATGCCTCGGTATAATTTCACATCTACCTCTTTACCCTTTTTCATCTTTGTCTAGGTTACTATTTGTTGCCATAAGTGTGTGAATTTCTTTTGACTCACTCATTCCAAATCTCTTAAGCAATTCTGTGCAATACTTAGTTTAACTTATGAAAGTTCCATGACCAAGTTGTTGATTTGTAGACCAAGAAAGAAGTTCAACTCTCCCATGAGGCTCATCTCAAATTCACTCTGCATAAGCTTAGAGAATTCTTTGACAAGTTTTGCATTAGTTGACCCAAATATTATATCATCTACATAAACTTGAACCAAAAGTATATCTTTATCTTTTCTTTTAATGAAGAGGGTGGTATCAACTTTACCCCTAAAGTATCCTTGACAAAGTAGAAATTTGCTTAATCGTTCATATCAAGCCCTAGGGGCTTGTTTGAGGCCGTATAAAGCACGTTTCAACTTATAAACATGAGTTGGATACTTATAATTTTCAAATCCGGGTAGTTGAGCTACATAGACCTCTTCATTAATATAGCCATTTAAAAAGGCACTTTTAACATCCATTTGAAATATTTTAAAGTCTTTTGAACAAGCATAAGCAAGTAAGAGACGAATAGCTTCGAGACGTGCTACGGGAGCGTACGTCTCTTCATAATCAATACCTTCCTCTTGATTATAACCTTGAGCAACTAATCTAGCTTTGTTTCTAGTGATAACTCCGTTTTCATCAAGTTTGTTACGAAAAACCCATCTAGTACCGATTACTTGATGATCTCCAGGATGAGGGACAAGGTCCCAAGCATCATTCCGTTTAAATTGGTTTAATTTTTCTTGCATGGCCATTAGCCAATGCTCATCAAGTAATGCGTCCTTAGCGTTTTTCGGTTCATCTTGTGAAACAAAAGCAAAATGATGACAAAAGTTACTTATCTTGGAGCGCGTTGTCACGCCCTTTGAGATGTCCCCTATTATGTTGTCGATTGGATGATCTTTTACATTTGTCCAGGCCTTAGGAAGTTCTTCATTGTTTGAGATGCTTTCTTTTTCAACACTATCATGAGACTCATCTTTCACTTTCTTAGCATCTTCCTTTGCAACACTTTCACTTTCGTCTTCCTTATCTTTGACAATGTCTTCAGTAGATGGGCCTGCACTATCAAGAGATATACCTTTCTCGACACATTTTGCATAAGATTCATCAAAGGACACATGAACTGACTCTTCAACAATAAGTAGTAACTGAATTGAAAGAACCTATATGCCTATATGCCTTACTAGATTGAGAGTAACCAAAAAAATATGCCTTCGTCCAAGTTTTAGCATATAAATGTGGTTTACTCATGTGCCATTAAACATGATCTCTCTTTTCTTAATATGTTCTATTGTGCAGCCATAATTTGTAAAAGTTACTTTGAAGTCTTTGTCGCACAATTGACTAATACTTAGGAGATTATGTTTAAGACCTTCTACTAGTAACACATCATTTATAGTTGTGGTAGACGGGTTACCTACACTTCCTTTACCAAGTATAGCTCCCCGATTGTTGTCTCCACAGGTGACCTACCCCTTTTTCTTTGCGTGGAACTCAACAAAGAGTGATATGTCTCCCGTCATGTGTCTTGAACATCCGCTATCAAAGAACCACAACCTTTCGGCAATGTCAAGACACTTTTCCTGCAAAATTAATTTAGAGTGGAAGGTCCCCAATCTTCATTGGGTCCTAGGTGGTGAGTACATAAACTGTTGCACTTAGGCAACCATTGAAATACTCCTTTAGGAACTAAAATCCTCCTAAATTTGCATTTTTCAATGGTATGTCCCTTTTTGCAACAATAGTGACAAGTAATATGATGAGAGTATGATATTTTGCTAGTTGATACTTTTGGTACAAAAGTGTATTTACTATATAAAGGAGTATACGATCTTTTGAACTTATTTGGATCAACCGCAAAGGTCACTTTTGGTTGTAGAGACTTATCTAATTTGGCCTTTAGATCTCTCACTTCTTTTTGCCAAATATGTCATGTCTCACAACCAAACCATGATGTAGGATCTTCCTCAATTTTATCCTTTTGAATATCTAGCATAGATTGTTTTAAAGCTTCCATGTCCTTTTCGGTCTTCTCAACTTTTGATTCAAGATATGAAAAAAATTTCTTATTTGAGGCCAAAAGTTTGAAAGCTTCAATTGCATCTCTATGTAGTTCTTCAAAGGCTAATTTTAATTGAGCATGAGATACCTTATGTACAAGTTCAGGTTTAAGATGACTTATGTCATACCCCAAAATTTACCCGTTATATTTCGTTTTTAAGGGAGTTAAAAATTAGGAGCCATAGGGTTTGATATACCTATTATTAAACTTGCTCTCCTATAAAATTCCCGTATAATTCGGTTTAAAATAAAATGGAGGGGTAAATAGCAAATGTTGGAGATCCAAGTTGTGTTAGGCCTATTTGTTCCCATTATCTAATCCTTTTAACAAATAATATTATCACTAACTATTAACATTAATATTATTAGTTCTACTATTAATAATTAGATTGGTATTAGAATTATTAATATAGTATTGTTAATTATTAGGATATTATTAATTGTTATTTTCATTGGATTATTATTAGGAATATATTACCAGCTTACTGTTTAATTAATTAAATGATTAAATAAGTGAAATAGAGTTATTTGGTTTTTTTGGTTGTTTGTTTGTGGATTGTTGTTGCCATGCGTTTGGGCCAAAAAAAAAAAAAATCATGGAGAAAAAAAAGAAAAGAAGAAAGAGAGCTTTGAAGAAACGTGAAAGAAGGGACCAAGAATGGCAAGTTTGGAATCCATGACCAAATCAAATCTTGTTTCTTCAATTACAGAGATTCTGATTGAGTTCTCTTAACCTAATGGAATCATATATAAATCAACAAGAATGGCAGACGCAAGGGGGAGATTTTTCGGCCTCCAAAACTAACGTAAAAAGCTTCAAAAAAATGGAGAAAAAGTGATTGTGGGATTCGGGGATTGAGTCCGATTCAAGGATTTCTATTGATCCAAGCACACTCCAGAGGCGTCTCTGAGGGTACTCCGATCCGTTTTCAGGCTCAAAGCTCTCTGAGTTAAGACCAATTCGTCACGGTTTGGCCTTTCTTTGAAACTTTTGATTTCGTGGATTTATGCATTGTAAATCTAATTTAATCGTATATTCATGTTCATAATCATGTTTAAAACGTTTTAGAATCGTTTAATTGAAGTTTCTTGGTAGATTTAATGTTTCACCATTGTTAGGTTTTAGAAGCTTGAAATTGGGATTTTTCATTAGAGACCAAATTAACTCAAATCAAGGGCTCTATCATGTTTAGAAATTGATTTCTGATTTAATCATGATCTTATTTGGGATTTATTTAATATGTATGGTGAGTTTGGCAATTGCAGGGCTATGGCTACGTTCTAAAACTGTGGTTAAAAGGTCTGTGTGTTTTCTCTAAAAAAATCCACGAAGAGGAAGAACAATGAAAGGACGCTGAGTTTGTTTTAAAACTGTTTTACGCTTTTAAAAGGTTTGTGTAGGATATGTTTCAATTCAATGTTAGTGAGTGAGGCATGGCGCAATGGCAAAGGGAAGAGTCTAAATACCAATCACACCTGGGTTCGATCCCTGGGTGTTGCAATTTTTTTAAATTTCGTTTTGTTAAAATCTGCTCATAGATCTAGCGTGCGCGCACTATAAGGGTTTACGGTACGCCTTCACCCTGCTGCCACCGGATCTCTCCAGAGTCAGATCCAAAGATCCAGGAAGAATACGTCCATGGTGCACTCCCAAGAAGTAGCAACACAGGATTCAAGCCAGGTTTTTGTTATATATTTTTCTATTTATTTTATTATATACTTGTTTATACTAGGACAATTAAATTAATTTATTTATTTGATTAGGATTAATAATATAATTAGGATTAGGACTATAATTAACATTAAGATTGTCCCGATTATTCTCCCGATCATTTCGATTAATTTGATTAAATTTATTTAATCATTTTTAATTATTATAATCATAAAAACCTTAGAAAGGTGACCAACGCATTAGGGTTTGCCCCAATCCCATTTGGGCAAAAATTTCAATTGATTCTTGATTAATTTTAAATTTTCTCCTCGAACCGACTATACCTATTAGTCGCATTAGGCGAGAAATAATTTTGATCAATTCAATTTATTTAATTAATTCTTACTAATTCTTTCTTCGACCCGACTAAAGCTATTAGTCGCATTAGACGAGAGATAAAAGGATAAAACATGAGATTTAATTACAAAATTAAAACACATCTAATTTGCTGCCCGCGACGATCGAATCTATCGATCAGAGTAACCAGCAATGCCCCTTTAATCCGTTAACTATAATGATCAAACCTATTGATCATCGCAACTAACGGTGACATATTAAACCAGGGTTGTACGCCCAAATCTTAAAATACACTAAACCACGACACTACGGATTTTCATCCTTTTCAATCAGGCAACTCAAAATACCTTTCAAATCACAACTTTCAACAACTACGACAGGCCAGTCAAAAAGCCTTCAAACAATCAATTCAAATTCTAAGGCGTACAACCCTGTGCCCGAACTACGTAGACTCTGATCCTCCATAAGGAGGTACGTAGGCACTTGGATAACCAAGGCGAGTCCCCTTCCCCAAAACCTCAATTCAGTTCAAATCTCACTTTTCGCCCTATTCACTTCCTTAGCTATAAACCTCAATATTTAGCCATTAACCTTTACTTTGAACATAAAACCTTAGGAAAGGGTTGAGGGTGCCTAACACCTTCCCTCAACCTGATTATAATAACTTACCCTGAATCTCTCAACTGCATAGGGTTTCCTATTCGCCCTTCAGAATAGGTGGCGACTCTAAAACTTTAATTTTTAGGGCAGGTTGCTACAGCTGGCGACTCTGCTGGGGAGACACTTAATGGTGAATTATTAGGCTCCTATAGGTTTTGACAGGGTTTAGGTTTTGGCGAATCATTTAGGGTTTGGCTAGTTTGCCTAAATTAGGGTTTGGTTTAGGATTTAGGTTTTCCTTTTTTTATTAAATATTTAAATTTTTATTTATTTATTTATTCATCTGCAATTTATTCATTTACATTCAATTGAATTAAATATTTTTATATTTGTTATTTTATTGTATTCTGTTGGGATATTATAAATTGCTGTTAAGCCTAAGCGTGGGAATTATAATAATGACCAGAGGGGAATTACATCGCCTACGAGTCTTATTATAATCCACTCAGAGTGGGTTAAATATTCGGAAAGGTCTGATACGAGTGTTGGCTGGAGATTTCGTTTGGGAAGATTAACCTTCGAAAAGCTTGAGTTCGAAGAATGATGGTTACTGAAGACCATCTTTGAAGATTTAAGAATGGCTACTGACGGCCATGTTTCAAGAGAAATGTCTAAGTTGGAACGAAAGAGAGGAGTGTTAATGCTAACACAAAAGGCACTTTTTGCCAAGACTTAGACAATTCGCGGAAAATTGCATGAAGTACTGAAGCTTAGTGTATTTCCGCATCAATTTCGAATATAGCTATACTGCCACGCGTCGAAAAGGACTCGAGCGGGAAGATTTGAATTGCGAAACGGTTTCCATAAACTGCACATCGACAGATGGCGTCCCCAGGGTTCTCGTGGATAACGTGGCATTAGATTATTGTACGACCGTTAGGGTCGAATTTAGTATAAATAGGAGTCTTAATGATAGGATTTCGTGTGTTCATTTTGTACAAATTACTCACATATCGCTCAAGTATCAAGTGTTAAGAGAAAGAGTTCGCTGAGAAATGTACGTATGACACCATCAATTTGAATACATGTGTATTTACTTTTATCAAATGTCTTTTAATTTCTTTACTTCTCTTTCCCTGTTCATGCCTTTACTTTCAAAGTCATTTAATTTCATGCGCGTTACTTTTCTTGCAGTTTAATTTTCTTGCAATTTACATTCTCGCAATTTACATGTTTCTCTTATTACGATTTATGTTTCGAAGTTATACTAACTTATGCAATTAGCGTTGTATCGAATGATTAACCATTTGAACATAAGTTTCTTGAAATCAAAACAAACAGGTATGAACCAAATCACATCAATAAACCTTTTGTTTGACTATGTCCTAGGATCAATCTAGTCGATCCTGCGAGTAACCAAATCATATTTATTATAGTTTGGAAGACTAGCGGTTGTTTACCGGAAATCACCGTAAACAACGAGGCTCGACCTTGTTGAGGGCTGGACTGGGTATTTAGCTGATCTCTCTGGGAACCAACCCTAAAATTCGAACCTCATGGACCAATGAGTTGTTCCAAAATCCAAAGAGACAAAAAGTCTCGGCGGCTACTGTTGCACCCCAAAATTTGCCCACATATTTATCCCTGACTGGTTTTCACTCCATGTTCATATGCATCTGTCATTTAGGCCATCTAACATTCATACATTCATTAATCAAATAACTTTGCATTGGATCAAGGATCTTGAAAGCTAGGGTTTTCATATGGTCATTCATGGTGGACTTCTTTCCCCTAAAGCTGCAAGGTTTTCCTTTATGAAAATTCACCAGGGGCAAGAGATAATAAAAAGTTTCTTATGCATGGTGTCTGCCATCGTTAATTCAACTGAGATTCATTGGATTCCATGTCAAGAGATTCTTAGGTTCTTCAACTCCTATCTTCTTCAAGAATTTCTTAAGACATTATTGTTATGTTGGATTGGAGTTCGAATGTGAATCAAGACATAAAGAAATAGTGTGGCGATGAAGGCTTTTGTTTGTCACTTTTAATGCAAGTAATTTGGTTCATTGGTCGAGTAGGGATTTAGTTGAAGTGAAGTTCATTCAAGCGATGTCTTTAACTTATTAAAAATTTAAGAATCAATACCGTTCTCCATTATTCACTTCATGCCCAGACACGCACCAAGTTTATGAGGAATTCAAGTTCATCCATGTCAAGGTTTCACTTTTTATGTCTTGAAGGTTTAGATGAATAAAATGTCAAGGGTTAAGTTCTCAGATTCATGGGATTGAATTTCTTACAAGGATTCATTGTATCAACATCCATTACAAATTACAAAGAAAATATACAAATTCGTCACTCATTCAAACATAGTCCATACATTTACAAAAAAAAAAGGGGATTTTCCAAACACCATTACATACATTACAAGTCTCAATCGTTACAAGGAAAATTACAACAACAAAAAAAAGAAAGAGATCCATTAAAATTATTGTGACTTCATTCAGCCACATCCCGATTTCATCTTTTGCTTGGAAAAGATCTTCATGGGTCCCCTTGAGGTGTTCATCACATCATCATCACACCATTCCTTCATAATCCATCCATATAGTTCAATTAACCAAGCCAAAACCTGCAACATTAATCAACACCACCATTATGCAAGTTCAGTTTAAACCACATGCCATACTAATCCTACACAAAGTCCATAACAGTCCACATGTTTCAAATCATTAAGTCTTTCTACCATTCAAAACCTACACCACACAAACACTAAATCAACTTGCAGCCTCATTAATTTCAGATTAAACAAAAGAAAGTCAATTCTGCAACTTTAGAATATCCACATATCAGCCCCCCATAAATCACCCCAAACTCCAAACATTTTCAAACTTACAAAAAATCTAGCAAAGTCATAAACCTAAACCAACTGTCAAACCATTTAATCCTAACCTCTAACAGTTTTAACTAACCCCCAACAGATTTTTAACCATCTTATAACAGTTACAACCGCATTCAGACCAACCTATAACTAATTTTATAACAAACTTTTCCAGCCATAACAGAATTGCAAAACCCTTCCTATTTTCTCTAACAGATTCTAACCAATTTCAGCCCCATAACTAACTCAGTTTCAAACCAGTGTAACTAACTTCCCTAACTAACACCAACAGAAACTGAACCATAAGAGAATGAGAAAGGAAAACCAAACCTGAAACTCTATATAAACAGAACTCTTCACTTCTCAATGCCCTTCACTTCCATTCATCATCTTCACTCTTCAATTCAACCATTCTCCACTCTGTTTCCATCTCCTCCACCACTCTCATTCATCTCCATTTTCACCTTCTTCTTGAATCCATCTTCATCACCTTCTTCAATCATCACCTTCATCCCTCACCTCAATTTCTTCATCTTCATCACCTTCTCAAAATCGCAGCAATCTTCATCTGTTCAATCTCCATACACAGCTTCATAACCATCAATTCTTCAATCTTTCCTCCAATCTTCACCACCTCACATAAAACCTTCATCCTCTTTATCTCCATGGATTCGGCAGAGGAATTGCCCTAACAGAAAGAATCATTACCAAAAAATCAGAAGCAGATGAATTCAATGCAAACAGAATCTCAGAAAAGGAGGAGAAAGGAAATCGTAACAAAAAAAATTCACCTTCATCTTTCTCTCAGTATCTTCATCACTGCTTCAACCTTACTCATCTTCAATCATCCCAAACTCAGGCAATTGTCTTCAACTCAATTCTCCTCCATCCACACTTCTGCATCGGAATCGATCATAACCACCAAAGATTCACCGTTGAAACTTCGTCAACAAATCATCACTGAATCAAACTCTTCATCCAACAACTTCAACCTACAACACTCCAAACAATCACTCAACAGAAGAATCGTAGCAGAAAAAAAAAAGAATCGAGAAGAAGAACAATAATGAGTTGAAGAATCTTGGGCACGTCATGTTACCTGAGCACCGCAGATTTCTCGTTATTGAGATCGTTGAAGCGCCCCCGATCTAAGTTTCTGTTGAAACGGAATCACACGTTTGAACTAAGTGCGAAGGACAAGCTTGAAGGTGATGAACTGAGATAGTGATGGTGAAGTTGCAGCGATGGAGAACGAAGACGGAAGACGAGAGACCGAGTGAAACAAATCCGAGGGGGAGAATGAGGCGAAGAGAAGCGGATGGTGCGGTGGAGCCGTTTGATTCACGACGGCGTATGCGTGCCGTTGCCGGCGCCGTTCAGAAACGAGGAAGAGAAGAAGAATCCCCTTGGAGGAAGCTGAGGCGTCACAACCCACACACGTAACCCTAATTCTACCCCTTTCTGTTGTTCTATTTTATTTTTAATTAATTAATTTGGTTTTAATTGAATTAATCTGAGAAGTTAATATGTTATTATTATAAAGTTTGATTAGTATATTAATGCTGACATAAGGTTTAATGGATCAATAAAATCTGCAGTAATTAGTAATAAAATCCGGGTGTAATATTGATCAATTCAGGTTAATTGGAGATTATTTGGATCAAACAAAATTTGAGTAAAAAACACCATTGGGCCTGTACACGATTTGCTCCCTTCACCCCATTCTGAGCCCATCACTATGTTTTGGTAGTCCAAAAATCTGAAAGAACAAAAAAAACTTTGGGCTAATTTTGACTGGGCCATGCGCCAGTTTTACTAGGCACACCAATATTTTATGACTGAACCCCCTGTGTCGCTCAAATTCATGCTAGATTTAGGTTTTGGTTCACATAGTTTTTTTTTTCTTTTAGGTAATAAAAATGACATAGAAAACCTCATAAAAAATGCTAGTTTAGGCTTATTAGAATTTAGGTTTTTTTAATACGATTAGGTTTGAATTAGAATTCCCTTAACACCTAAAAAACTCATAAAAATAGTAGTATATTTTTAGGCTAATTTTTGAATTGCTTCTTTTATTGCTTTTGTACTATTTCCATGTCATTTTTGTGTAATTGTTGTGTGATTTTGTTACTTGTTTTTGCCATATTTTTGGCCTACTTTGTTAATATCATTTGTAGCTCCGTTTAGAATATATTTCATTAGTACATTAGACTTAGATTAGAATAACTTAGATTAGAGAATAGGTTAGTTCCCTTTTTCATTCTTTTTCTTTTCAACTTCAAAACATTAATAAATAAAGAGGCGAATCACATTAAGAAAGTGATAGAGAAATGAGTGGGATTCATTCCCTAATCTGTTTCTCAATCACTTAGTGGCATAGAAATGAGTGGGATTCATTCCCTAACCTTTTTCTCGGTCACTACTTAATGGGAGGGAAATGAGTGGGATTCATTCCCTAATCTGTTTCTCAAACATTAATTAATGGGAGAGAAGTGAGTGGGATTCATTCCCTAATCTGCTTCTCGATCATTACATAATGGGATAGAAGTGAGTGGGATTTATTCCCTAATCTGCTTCTCGATCATTATACATTTTATGTGATTCTAATCGCAAAGTAAATTCCCCTTAAAAAATACTCAACCAAAAATACTTAAAACACTTAATAAAGGCTCAAATTAAAACAAAGTGACGAAGTGGTGCGAAACCTTGTATTGGGTTTTGTTCATCATGTAGTTACATAAAAAACACAAACCCAAGTTCATTCTTCTGCCTTGTTAGGCGCTTAAGAACAAGTTAAGTCCTTTCCAAAAGTAGGCGTATAAGTCTCCAAAGGTCGAGCATCGTGGATTGTGACCGTAACCTCTGTTCAACTAAAAAACACAAAACAAATGGAAACTATGGAGCCGAACTACGGTCGCTCTGATTCCTTTTAAGGGATACGTAGGCATTGGGTCGCGGGGCCTAAGCGAGCACACTTGTAAATAATTCCTTCTTTTCCCCGTATTTCTTTTGCATTCATTCGCATTGAGGATTTAGACATAGATATACACCCTTTAGATAGAAACAAACATAGGTGGATACCATCGAGTACGATGGGCGTGAGGGGTGCTAGCACCTTCCCCTTGCGTAACCGACTCCCGTGCCCTGTTCTCTGGTCGAAAGACCGTGTTCTTATTTCGAGTTAGGTTTCTGATATTCCTTTCCCGCGATGGGATGAATATATTAGTGGCGACTCTGATTCCATTTTTCGCGGTAGCGACAGCTACGAACAATCCCATGAGACCTTCTAGAACATACCAATGGGAAGGGTAGGCACCCTAAGCCGTTACGTCGGACATATGAACCTAGGCTTATGTGCTTACGTGCTTATATGCAATTTATATACTGTGAATGTCTTGCGTTTAATTTTTGCAGGTATTCCTACGAACTCCCTAGCCTGTAGGGATTTTTCTTTTACATCCATGTGTTTTCACAACGACGCGTCCTTCCCCGAAGGACAACTTCATTAGCATGCGTTCGGTTGGCCTCTCGATGGCTATGAGATCTAGTGACTGTCCTGAACGGTCACTCCATGCTTGTTTCCGCCACCCTTTAACTTGTAGGGTTTGGATTTCCATCTATACATCTTTCATCCCTAGCCTGTAGGGATTTCACTTCATCCGATATCGTCCTTATATAGGTTGTGTTCCGCATAGAGAACCTCCCTACCAAGGACAACTTCATTGGTACACGTTGATCGGCCTCTCGATGGCCATGAGACTTGGTGACTGTCTTGAACGGTCACCAGCCGCTACCTTCTGCATACTCCCCAACCTAAGGGATTTCCATTGGCGTGTCATAACATCTATCTTGCAAGGATTTCACAAGGGTCTAATGTCGCCTCTAAGGCTATCCCTAGGATTATACGTCACGCATCTGCATTGCATGCACGGAGTTATAATACAAGGAGTCTCTCGCATACGCATGCATTCGCATTTTCATGCTGTCATGCATTTACATCTACATTTGCATTTTTGTCTTCACCCTTATCTAATCAACAACTACGCTAGCTGATTTCCTGAGACTCATAAATGAACTCAAGAAGAGCCCTAAAATGTGGAGAGAGGAGAATCAACCATTGAATGTTCAAAAGAGCTTGGTCCTACAAGGGGAAAAGGTTGCCCTTCATTATACAAACTACGTACCTACGCCTACGCCCGCGCCTATGCCTCCTCATGTTGGGGGCAGTCGATGCAATAGAGGTCATTACCGAGCAGGAGTTGGTTCAACAAAGAAGTTCCCCAATAGACGCACTTAAGGGGTATTTACTTATAAAGGGGTTCATCTTAGAACGCAACGAAGCTTACGAGAATACCTTACAACGGTTTGTGGGGCAAAGATTAGTCCAACTGGGGGCAATATCTTGAACAAGGATGCATAGGCATGGTGGAGGGGAAGCAAGATTTAATTGAAGAAGGGGTCATTGAGTCCGGCCAACCTAAAGAGCCACACAAGTCTAATGCTATAGATGTCTAGAAGGAGGGATTCTTAGATCATTAGTTTCATTTGCATTCGCAATTTCTTTTCTGTTTGTTTAAGCATTGGTTTTGCGGTATACGCTATGTACTTTACAATATTCATTAATGCATTGCTTACGTTTGTCTTGATTTATTCCTAGTGTTTTCACTATATTCAAAACTGCGTTTTACTTGGTTTTATTATTTGTGATATTCAACTCTCATTTAAAGCTGTATACCGTTAGAGGGAGAATGACGAAAACGATACCACAATCTCATACAGTACGCTTTCGAACATACCGTGTTGACGATGTACAGGCATTGTTTCAATTCCAATACAGTGGAGATATAAGGATGTTAATCCCTCGTCAACCCCTTTGAGCCTAAGAAGTAGGAGTTTTCCTTCACGTACAAAATAGAAACCCTCAAAATATAACCTGGGGTAGGGTAGCTGTTCAGTTAACTTGATAATCCCAAATTGTTCCTTTGAACATGATCATTGATGGTTCTCCGTCATAATTAAGCCTGGCAAACAATGTCCGCAAAGAAAAAGAAAAAATAACGCAAGGCCTGCCAAGTCAAAACCTATTAAGGAGACTCAGGCAGAATTAGGGCATCCCGCTGACTGTAATTTTAAATAAACAGTTCAGGCAAAATTTAGGGATAATAAAGTAAAAAAAAAAAGAGGTCACTACATACCCTCGACAAAAGGAAGATATTACAAAAAAGGAGAATGACTGCCTTTGCAGATAGACCTTTGGTTTTTGAACCATCATAAATGTCAATATTACAATATCCAAAGTCTTTTGGAGCCTAAATGCATAGTTAACTGAGCATAGGACTGAAGAACATCACGAAGATTGGGATGGGTACAAATACACTTTGAGCCATTATCCTTTGTTTCTTAAAACCGTGAACAGGCCACGTTACAACCCTTAAAAGTCCTAACTGAAACATGGTTAGTTCGAAAGCATACCGTTACAAAAAGGTATCCCGACTCCTTAAGGTCTACTATAACTCTTGAGTTGATATCACTTTCTTACAAAAAAAACTTTGTTTTACCCAAAAAAAAATGTTTTTTAAGCTTTCAAGACAGACATATGCATTCGCATCTTATGAATTTCATCGTAAAGCACATTGGTCTATATAGATTCAAATGTTTTAACATCAGGGAGAAGTTGCATGGGGCATGGCTAATGACTAAAAATCCTACCGACAGGCGAAATAGCTTTAAAAAGCATATCAAAGAAGAAATATCTCTTACGCCTGACTCGGATGGCTATTGTATACCCGGGGCATAGCCCGTTGTTATCCTATTTCATCTGGGGCAATCTAATCAAGTTCCATGGGGTCTCTCAAGGACTCTGAATAGCCCATGGGGCAAGTCCATTAATGGGGGGGCACGTCGCAAAAGGTCACTCAGTATCAAATGTTGTCAATACCACTCTCACGTCCTTTCCAGGAACTTTTATAAAACATCTCTCAATCTGTCCATGTGGTCTTCTTTAAGACATGTTCAAATATCTATTATCCTTTCTAGGAGCCCCTTTTCAAATAGTCTTCTTTAAGACACATCCCACAAACCTTTCCAGGTGTCTCTCGTCATTTTCAGAAATATTTTCAGATAGTCTTCTCTAAGACATATTCCTTTCTAAAAACCTTTTCTAGGTAGTCTTCTGTAAGACGTATCTTAACTTTTTCAGTCTTCTTTAAGATATTCCTTTTCAGGCAATATTCTCTAAAAAATCCGGTGTCCTTTCCAGGAACCTTTCTAGGTAATCTTCTCAAAGACACCCGTCAATCTTTTCAGACATGTTCAAATTTCTCCTATAAACCGTGTCAAACTTTGTTTAAAGCACAGTCTTCTTCAGGGCGGTATCCCATCCTTTCTAGGGTAGTCTTCTTCGAAATGTCTTTTCCTGAGTTTTGTTCAAAACACTACATTCCTTAAAAAAAGTCTTTATCCTCTATGGGATTCCTAGAACCTCTTTGCAAACGTGCCTCCCCGAGGTTTGTTTAAAGCACAATCTTGTTCAAGACATTCTCATATCCTTTCCAGGAATCTCTTCAGGTAATCTCCTAGAAGACATCATCTCATTCTGAGTATTCAGTGAACTTTTGTCCATCGGACACGACCAAGACGCATGACTAATTCTGAAAAGCATCTGCTTCACATTCGAATCAATACCTAACATCAGGGAGATTGGGTTAATCAGAGGCGATCATTGCTAATAAAGATCCCTGAACCGGGGGAACCACATCTAGGGGGTTCTCCTAAACAGGGGCAAAATATCAAGGATTATAGGGGCATACAATCAAGGATCCTATTGGCTGGGGCATATCTTTCAAGAATTCAAATACTGGGGCAGTGCATATCAGGTTTATGGCGTGACATGGTAATATTCGAGTTCCCTCTAAGGATAATTTCCTTCAAGTCAAATGGTGTGTCTCTCAAAATTTCTGATATTGAGGAAATCACGCTAGTATCGCACAAGGAGCATTGCTTCGTAATCGGCCTTCCTACGCCTGTATTATTTACGACCTACAGTGGGGGGCGTCGTACATACATAATTCTCATTTATTTTGAGAAGCTCATCACATCATACCTTGCATGCATCATAACATTGCATAAAATCAACATTTGCCTTTTCAGGTCACTCTGGAGTCAAAAGGATATTATCATCCAAATACGGTGCAAATACGATCGTTTCAACGATTTAATCTTAACAAATTCGGTGTTTCATTCCGAGCCTTTCTTCAAAGGCAATTCAGAAACAATCAGAGATTTTCCAGGAACCTTTCTAGGTAATCTTCTCCAAGACGCTTATCAACCTTTCTAGGTAGTCCTCGCCAAAACCTTTCTTATCCTCTCTAGGAGTCTTTCTATGTCAGTCTTATGTAAGACATATCTAGGTTAACCTCGTAGTCTTGTTTAAGACTTACCATATCCTTTCTAGGAATCTTTTTAGGTCAGTCTTGTTTAAGACATATCATAGCCTTTCTAGGTAATCTTGTTTAAGATGTTTCATATCTTTTTAGAGGCCTTTCTAGGTAAACTTGTTTAAAACGTTTCATATCTTTTAGGAGCCTCTATAGGTAATATTGTTTAAGACGTTCCACGTCCTTTTAGAAGCCTCTCTAGGTAATCTTGTTTAAGAAGTTTCATATCCTTTCTAGGAATCCTGTTAGGTCAGTCTTGTTTAAGACGTTCCATAGCTTTTTAGAAGCATCTCTAGGTAATCTTGTTTAAGAAATTTCATTTCCTTTCTAGGGATCTTTTTAGGTCAGTCTGGTTTAAGACGTTTCATATCTTTTTAGAAGCCTCTCTAGGTAATCTTGTTTAAGAAATATCCTTTCTAGGGATCTTTTTAGGTCAGTCTTGTTTAAGACGTTTCATATCTTTTTAGAAGCCTCTCTAGGTAATTTTGTTTAAGAAATATCCTTTCTAGGGATCTTTTTAGGTCAGTCTTCTTTAAGACATATCTCAACCTCTTTAGGTAAGATTCTTCCAATCTTTTCTAAAAGACATATCTTGCTCTTTCAGAGAGTTTCCTCAGTCAAGTCTTCTCTAAGACAATTCTTCCCGAGCTTTGTTTGAAGCCTAATCTCCGTCACATCAGTCATTGATATACCGTGTTCAGGAAACCTCTTCAGGTAGTCTTATGTAAGACATTACTTCATCTCTCCTCAAATACAATCCGAACAAGGATTCGCACACATCTCAAAAGGGTGAAACAAATTCAATGGGTGATAAGGAGATAAGACGATGGAGTTATCATACATACATACATACTCATTTGCATACACGCAACATCTACATGTGTAAACATTCATACATCTGCAATGCATACACATTTACAAAGCGATTTTTTATACAGGTAGACTTGCCTGAATCAGGGCAAGTGACTCCTATTGGTGCGGGAAAAGCTTGCTAGCACCATAACAAACTGATCACAACTAACGGTAAATCCTCGCTATGTAAGACTTAGGCTTTAGCGGGACGATTTTTCTCTCACTCGCACTCAAGCACGAGGTAAATTTAGGGGTCTTCCATTATTTAATAACTCTTCGATCCGAAAAGCGTGAGACCTGCGTATTCTCACGCCATTCAATCCAAGATAATTAAATAGGGGCAGCTGTCATACCCCAAAATTTACCCGTTATATTTCGTTTTTAAGGGAGTTAAAAATTAGGAGCCATAGGGTTTGATATACCTATTATTAAACTCGCTCTCCTATAAAATTCCCGTATAATTCGGTTTAAAATAAAATGGAGGGGTAAATAGCAAATGTTGGAGATCCAAGTTGTGTTAGGCCTATTTGTTCCCCATTATCTAATCCTTTTAACAAATAATATTATCACTAACTATTAACATTAATATTATTAGTTCTACTATTAATAATTAGATTGGTATTAGAATTATTAATATAGTATTGTTAATTATTAGGATATTATTAATTGTTATTTTCATTGGATTATTATTAGGAATATATTATCAGCTTACTGTTTAATTAATTAAATGATTAAATAAGTGAAATAGAGTTATTTGATTTTTTGGTTGTTTGTTTGTGGATTGTTGTTGCCATGCGTTTGGGCCAAAAAAAAATAAAAAAATCATGGAGAAAAAAAAGAAAAGAAGAAAGAGAGCTTTGAAGAAACGTGAAAGAAGGGACCAAGAATGGCAAGTTTGGAATCCATGACCAAATCAAATCTTGTTTCTTCAATTACAGAGATTCTGATTGAGTTCTCTTAACCTAATGGAATCATATATAAATCAACAAGAATGGCAGACGCAAGGGGGAGATTTTTCGGCCTCCAAAACTAACGTAAAAAGCTTCAAAAAAATGGAGAAAAAGTGATTGTGGGATTCGAGGATTGAGTCTGATTCAAGGATTTCTATTGATCCAAGCACACTCCAGAGGCGTCTCTGAGGGTACTCCGATCCGTTTTCAGGCTCAAAGCTCTCTGAGTTAAGACCAATTCGTCACGGTTTGGCCTTTCTTTGAAACTTTTGATTTCGTGGATTTATGCATTGTAAATCTAATTTAATCGTATATTCATGTTCATAATCATGTTTAAAACGTTTTAGAATCGTTTAATTGAAGTTTCTTGGTAGATTTAATGTTTCACCATTGTTAGGTTTTAGAAGCTTGAAATTGAGATTTTTCATTAGAGACCAAATTAACTCAAATCAAGGGCTCTATCATGTTTAGAAATTGATTTCTGATTTAATCATGATCTTATTTGGGATTTATTTAATATGTATGGTGAGTTTGGCAATTGCAGGGCTATGGCTACGTTCTAAAACTGTGGTTAAAAGGTCTGTGTGTTTTCTCTAAAAAAATCCACGAAGAGGAAGAACAATGAAAGGACGCTGAGTTTGTTTTAAAACTGTTTTACGCTTTTAAAAGGTTTGTGTAGGATATGTTTCAATTCAATGTCAGTGAGTGAGGCATGGCGCAATGGCAAAGGGAAGAGTCTAAATACCAATCACACCTGGGTTCGATCCCTGGGTGTTGCAATTTTTTTAAATTTCGTTTTGTTAAAATCTGCTCATAGATCTAGCGTGCGCGCACTATAAGGGTTTACGGTACGCCTTCACCCTGCTGCCACCGGATCTCTCCAGAGTCAGATCCAAAGATCCAGGAAGAATACGTCCATGGTGCACTCCCAAGAAGTAGCAACACAGGATTCAAGCCAGGTTTTTGTTATATATTTTTCTATTTATTTTATTATATACTTGTTTATACTAGGACAATTAAATTAATTTATTTATTTGATTAGGATTAATAATATAATTAGGATTAGGACTATAATTAACATTAAGATTGTCCCGATTATTCTCCCGATCATTTCGATTAATTTGATTAAATTTATTTAATCATTTTTAATTATTATAATCATAAAAACCTTAGAAAGGTGACCAACGCATTAGGGTTTGCCCCAATCCCATTTGGGCAAAAATTTCAATTGATTCTTGATTAATTTTAAATTTTCTCCTCGAACCGACTATACCTATTAGTCGCATTAGGCGAGAAATAATTTTGATCAATTCAATTTATTTAATTAATTCTTACTAATTCTTTCTTCGACCCGACTAAAGCTATTAGTCGCATTAGACGAGAGATAAAAGGATAAAACATGAGATTTAATTACAAAATTAAAACACATCTAATTTGCTGCCCGCGACGATCGAATCTATCGATCAGAGTAACCAGCAATGCCCCTTTAATCCGTTAACTATAATGATCAAACCTATTGATCATCGCAACTAACGGTGACATATTAAACCAGGGTTGTACGCCCAAATCTTAAAATACACTAAACCACGAGACTACGGATTTTCATCCTTTTCAATCAGGCAACTCAAAATGCCTTTCAAATCACAACTTTCAACAACTACGACAGGCCAGTCAAAAAGCCTTCAAACAATCAATTCAAATTCTAAGGCGTACAACCCTGTGCCCGAACTACGTAGACTCTGATCCTCCATAAGGAGGTACGTAGGCACTTGGATAACCAAGGCGAGTCCCCTTCCCCAAAACCTCAATTCAGTTCAAATCTCACTTTTCGCCCTATTCACTTCCTTAGCTATAAACCTCAATATTTAGCCATTAACCTTTACTTTGAACATAAAACCTTAGGAAAGGGTTGAGGGTGCCTAACACCTTCCCTCAACCTGATTATAATAACTTACCCTGAATCTCTCAACTGCATAGGGTTTCCTATTCGCCCTTCAGAATAGGTGGCGACTCTAAAACTTTAATTTTAGGGCAGGTTGCTACATCTTACACGTTTCTTTTTCTTGTGTTGATGAGCCGTAAGACATAAGTTTGCCGATTCTTCTTCATTGCTTGATGAGTCTTCACTTGAGGAATCAGTTTCCTATGCTATATAAGCTTTTCTAGACTTGTTGTAACTTTTGCTTTGATTCTTGTCTTTCTCCTTCTTGAGATATGGACAAAACGGTTTGTAATGACCATCTTTGCCGCAATTGAAACAAGGACCTTTGGTTTTTCCTTTGTTATTCTCATCTTGTTTGAACTTGTTGAATTGCTTCTTATGATTAATCAAGCTTTTGCCGGAGTGTTTTGCTCTATTTTTCTTTATGTACTTGTTGTATCTTCGCACGAACAATCTCATTTCCTCATCATCCGAATCTTCATCATCACTAGTATCACTATCCTCTAGCTCTTGCTTTGAGGTCTTGGAGCTTGAAACTTTTAGAGCTATTGACTTCTTCTCTACCTCTTTCTCCATGTTCTTATCTTTCTTTGCCCTTTACTCATGCATGTCAAGGCATTTAAGATGTTGCTCATGTTCTTCAAGTTTACCAAAGAGAGTGGTGATGTCTAAGGTATTTAGATCATTTGCTTCCTTTATGGCTGTAACCTTGGGTTGCCATTCCCTGTTTAAACACCTTAAGATTTTGTTAGTAGCAATAGCATTGGAAACAGGTCTATCAAGAGAGTTCGAACGATTTTTAAGATGCACGAATCTATTTTGCATGTTTTCGACGTATCCATATCTCTTTTCATCTTCAGCATCCCAAGTATTTTCTGGTTTAGGGACAACAGCACCAGCTGCATTTGTCATGGTAAATTGAAAGGGACCATTAACAATTGCTGTCCAAATGTTCCTATCAATTGCATTGATATGAACGCACATACAATCCTTCCAATAGTCATAGTTTTCACCGTTGAAAACTGGAGCTCTATTATGAGCCCCTTTAGGTCCGGAAGCCATCTTTCAAATAAGTGTTTCACGTAGCACGGAATCAACCAGAGCTCTTGATGCCACTTGTTAGACGCTAGGCTTGAAGATCTAGAGGGGGTGAATAGATGCCTCAGAATTTTTCGGAATTATTTCAAACTTAGGCGAAAGCGTATCGGGATCGACTTGCGTCTATTCCGAACCTCTATTGAAAGAATCAGATATGTGATAAAACCACAAAATAGTTAAGGATTAATGATGAAAAGATCGCTTATAGAATCAAACAGTTACACTAATGTAAATCGTTTAAACTATACGCTTGATTAACTTGTTTGCAATGACTTGATAATAGTTGAAGCAATATATCAAACACTTGGTGATAATAACCAAATTGATATTGATTCAATGTGTGGTGACTTGTGATGTTTGTATTAGGTTTTAACACACAAGTTTAACACTTGAACCTTTGATCAATTTGTGATTATAACCAGAAATAAGCGAAACGTAAACGAAAAGATAAAAGCGATAAGAACACGATATTTGTTCAGGCAGTTCGTCGATCGCCCTCGCTACGACTACATCTGCCCCCAATTCCAAATGGGAATTGGGATGTCTTTCATTATGATTGAAAACAGTTTATACAAAGAAGATAACAAAGCGATAACAATAAACCGAATATGTTGATCCTTTGAATCTTCTTCCCCTTGATCTTGAGCCAGATCAAGTATCTTCCAAGAGCTTCACTTTGATTCCCTTGCTGCAGTGTATTGATTTGCTTGAACCCTTGTTCTTCAACCTTCACACTCAGCTGAATCTTTGATAAAGCCTCTTGATAAAAACCCCCAAAATTCACCAATCTTGGAGGACAAAATCCGCAGATTTTATTCACCAACAACGCTACAAATCTTCACCCACTAGGAATCTTCAATTCCGTTCCATGGACGTTATCGATCTTGAACTCAAACCCTCAATGCAAAAATGATTGTGTGTAGTTGTGTTGGAGTTGTGACGAAGATCGAAGATGAGAAGCCTTTGTGTATCTTTCAGTTGTTGGTGTTTTTATCAATAATTGACAGCAAACAATTTATATATGGGAGCTGGTGTATTGATACAGAGCAAACAAACAATTTTGGCCTTTTTGAGAAGACAGGTTGACCTGTTTTATTGATTAGGTCGACCTAACAGAAGCAGATTTAGTTGAGTTGAAATTGTTCCCAGTTAGGTTGACCTGTTGAAGGTTTAGGTTGACCTAAAGTCAGTTGTTGCCAGTTAGGTCGACCTGTTGAAGGTTTAGGTCGACCTAAAGTCAGTTGAAATGCGTTCTTGGGACTTTTCTTCAGTTTAGGTCGACCTAGGAGTGTGGGTAGGTCGACCTAACAGTGGCATGTGTAAATTCCTTCAGTTTAGGTCGACCTAGGAAGGTTAGTGGGTCGACCTAACAGTGGCATGTTTGTATCTTCTTTGTTTGCCTTAATTTGAGTCGACCAAATGATGCACTGGGTCGGCCTATTTGATGCAAAACCATATGTTGAGTAATTTGAGCTTTATAGGTTGACCTTGACACAGGGTAGGTCGACCTACATTGTCTTAGATAGCCAAAACTTGATTTTCCTTGAGTTATCCACTTGTGCTTTTGTGTTTGCTCACTTATGATGTTTGCCATGAATCGTGGTGAGTATAGGCTTGTACTTACAAGTT
Organism: Vicia villosa; assembly: GCF_029867415.1. Lineage (NCBI taxonomy): Eukaryota > Viridiplantae > Streptophyta > Magnoliopsida > Fabales > Fabaceae > Vicia > Vicia villosa. The sequence continues at coordinate 1,154,257 of NW_026705023.1, forward strand.
GTACTAAGATGAACTTAACTTGGAGAATGCACGAACCTGGAAAGTAAGCTAGCAACCAACATTATATTAGGCCTGTTCGCTGAAAGATACAACAAACTTTCAATCATACTTCTATAAATAGAAGCATCAACAATATTGCCCAATCATCATTTGATAATTTTTCATTCACAATCAGAGGTGTGGAAACAGACTCTGCTTCAGCTAATGATTGGACGACCATTCCTGAATTCTTTGAATTCCATGAGAACACAACACTACCAAATGAGAAAACATAACCAGATACTTTTTGAACCATCTACACTTCCAGTCCATTCACTATCTGCATATCCTTGGAGGTCTCCACTCTGAATTTTCAGAAAAACACAAACCATAATCAGTTGTACCTTTTATGTACATCAAAACTCTCTTAGTTGCACTAAGATGAACTTGACTTGGAGAATGCACGAACTTGGAAAGTAAGCTAACAACAAACATTATATTAGGCCTGGTCACTGAAAGATACAACAAACTTTCAATTATACTTCTATAAATAGAAGCATCAACAATATTGTCCTATCATCATAATTTGATAGTTTTTCATTCACAATCAGAGGTGTGGAAACATGATTGCATTTATCCATATGAAACTTCTTTAATACCTCCAAAGCATATTTCTTTTGAGAAATGAAGATTCTGACACTTGACTAAAAGATCTCCATTCCAAGAAAATATTTCATTTCATCCACATCTGTCTTCTCAAATTCATTCTCCATAGCTTGCTTGAATTGACTTAGAGAATTGGATTCATTCTCTATAACAAACAGATCATCAACATACAAACTAGTCTCATTTTCACTTCTTTTAAAACCCTTTTGCAAAAGATAGCCATCAATTCTACCCATGCTCTTGGTGCTTGTTTTAAGCCATAGAGGGCTTTGTGAAGCTTGTAAACTCTATTTTCACTTCCTGCAACCATAAAACCTTCAGGTTGGTTGACATAAATGTCTTCATGAAGTAGTACATTTAAAAAAGCTGATTTAACAATAAAATGATAAATTTTCCGTCACAATTTTGCTGCTAAGGCAACCGACAACCTAACTGTATTATGTCTTACAACAGGTGCAAAAGTGTCTGAAAAATCAACAAGATGTTGTTGAAAATAACCTTTTACCACCAATTTCGCCTTAAGCTTATTTATAGAACCATTAGGATTGAGTTTGATTCTATAAACCCACTTGACACCAATAATCTTTTGATTTTTTGGTTTGTCTACAAGCTTCCATGTTTGATTTTTCTCTATCATCTTCATCTCCTCCTACATGGCAGCTTTCCATCCCTCAATATTAGCAGCTTCAACATACCGTGTAGGCTCTAATGTAGCTATATTGCACTTGGCCTAAATATTATCCAAGGTTCTAGTACCTCGGGTTGGAAAATCAGCATCACTATCATAATGTTTTCCTTTATCTTCTGAATTTTGATCCTCCAAACTATTTTCCATAAACAATACCTTACTTGAACTTTCAGCTTGACTTTTCTCCCAATTCCATTTAAAGAACTCATCAAATTTCATATCTCTGCTAACCAAATTATTTTGGTCTCCAAATTATAAATTTGATACACTTTGGAGTTACTGCTATACCCCAAGAATTACTGATCATAGACTTTGTTTCCAATTTATCTCTTTTCACATTTGGAACATGGACGTAGCAGACACATCCAAATAATTTTAAATGTTGAACATACAACTTTCTCGTATACCATGCTTCAAAGGGTGTTTTCCCTTCAAGGCTTTGGTAGGCAACAAATTCAGCAAGTACACTGGGGTGTTGACAGCCTTAACCCAAAAGGTTTTAGGAATATCTTTCTCAAAAAGAAAACATCAAGCCATTTCCATGACTCTCCTGTTCTTCTTTTCACTCACTTCATTTTGTTGAGGAGTGTAAGAAACAATAAATTGATGTTGGATTCCAGCTTGCTCACAAAAAATTTTAAATTCTTCTACTGTATACTCAGTACCATTATCATATCTAAACTCTTTAATTTGACAATCAGCCTCTTTCTCAACAATAAGTTTGAAACTCTTAAATGCAGCAAACAAATCTGAATTCTGCCTTAGAAAAAATACCCATCTCATCCTTGTAAAATCATCAATAAATAGCAGAAAATGCTTGTTGCCATTTATATATGTCGTTGGCATCGGACCACACATATCAGTGTGTATGAGCTGTAACTTTTCATAAGCCCTCTAGGTTGACACAGCAGGGAATGATAATCTACTTTGTTTTCCAAATTGACATACAATACACATGTCAACAACATCATCAATGACTGGTAAATTTTCAATCAAATCATGAGAACTCATTTGTTTTAAGGTTGAGTAACTAAAGTGACCCAACATTTTATGCCACAAAGAGGAATCACGAACATTACTTGGAAATGCATGCATGGTTGTTTGCTTCCATTCTACTGGAAAATTTTTACCTCTCATTTCAACCGTCATTAACTTAGATCTAGAAGGATCTAGAATAGTACATCTCATGTCTTTGAAATGCAGTGGATAGTTCTTTTCCATCATTGCCCCATATTTAAAAGATTTTGATTTATTTCAGGTACAAATAAAATATATGAAATGTATTTGATACCTGAGGGAGTTTTAAAAACTATAACACATTTTCCTTTGACATCAACATGTTCTCCATTGTCTATAGTAACTTTAGAGTAGAAGGACTTATCAAGTTCCTTAAAAATGTCAACATTACGAATCATGTGATTGGTGCATCCACTATCTATTAGTCATGTTTATTTACTACTATTAACTGAATAGCAAGAAGCCATGAATAATTTCTCCTCTTGTTGGTGGTTTTCAACAACTTGGGTTTGTTGTCGCTGTTGGTTTGATTTGGTTGAATAATATTAGGGGTGTTCATGGTTCATGAACTGCATTGAACCAAACCATATTAATGGTTTGGTTTAGTTTTCAATAACCACTTTAGTAACAAACCAGTTAATTGCCAAAACAGTTTAAGTTCATTTTAAAACCAATTTACTTTTATAAACTGGTTTATAATCAAATTTCGTTTATAAACTGATTTTATATTAAAAACTCTTTTAGAACCAATTTTTTCCAATTGTTTTTGTTTTCAGAAATAAAATTAAAAAAAAATTTACAGAAATTTATTTTTAATTTTTTGAAAGAAATAATTTTTTTATTTCCAGCTTTAAAAAAAAAATCTATTTCTTATTTTTCAGAAAAATTTATCAATTTTTATTTTCTAAAACAAATATTACATAATTTATAAAATTTGGTGGCATTGTGTTAAAATATTCCGTCTATGACTGCAAGGCTGCAATAAATATCAATATTAATTTTGTATAGAATTAAGCTCTCTTTATTAACTTAACATCAACTAATCGATGTGTAATTCAATGTATACTAAACTTGAATTTTAACATCAACTAGAATTAAGCTCTATCTCCTTTCACAATTTAGATTCGGTGCATATATATTAACCACAAGGAAAAAATTCAATAGAAATTATAACAGTAGAACATCTTTTTGGGGCCTATTATATATAAATTATTATTTTTCATATTTTTTAAAATTATATATTTTATTTCTGAAATAATATCTTTTTTATTTTTAGTTTTTAAATTCAGAAAATAAATATTTTTTTTATTTAAAAAATTGTATTTTTTAAAATTTTAATAATATTTTTTTAGAAACCGTTATTTAACGGTTTAAACGGGTTTTTAAATTAAATTTGAATAACTAAATTGTTTAAAATATATGGTTCAGTTTATCAATCATTTAAATGATTCAATTTTTTTTTAGTTCAGTGTAATTCCGTTATAACATACGGTTCGGTTAACCACATTTTTATACACCCCTAAATAATATAGGTCGTATTGTATCAAAGATAATGTGGATGCATCTTTTTTCCTACTACCAACATTAGAGTAGCAATTGACAATTGTATCAGATATGAGACGGGGTTTTTATTTTAGGTTAAGTAGAATAGATCTTGGTTTATTTTTGACACTCAGTTAGGTGCTTGAACTTAAAATATTTAACATTTGTATTGATTTTAGATTTATTAGTTATATTTTTTATTTATTCTTTTTTATTTTAATAAAAAATCATCTAATCCTTTCAAATTTAAAAAACCTATAAAATAATTTAAAATTTTAAAAATCAATATTTTAAATCTCTTCAAATCAAAATTGAAAAATATTAATTGAAATATTCTTTCAAAAAAGTTTGAAAAGTCATAATAGTGTAACAAAATCTTTTAAAATACTTAAAAAAATTTATCATTATATCATCCTAAAATCCTATTCCAATACGTCTATAATGGAGTGTTGTTAAATCCAAATAAAATTTACATCAAAATTTGTTTATAAGTTAAAGTAGGTTAATCATTCAAATGTTTTGGTTCAATTGATAATTAGAAGTAGTTGAGGTTAATAAAACACTAGGAGTTTCAAAGAGTACACTCTAGGAAGTGGCAGATTCAGAAATATCGCTTAAAAATAATTTTTATACTTTAACTATAAAACATTAAGAATTAAAAGATATATAATTATAATGAAAAAATAAATTAAAATATATAAATTCTTCCAAAATTCCTTCATAAATTTTTATATTCCAAAAATACTTTGTATATGTAAGTAAGTAATATTTTTCTATTTCTAACACACACAAAATATATAAAATTTATGTAAAATCAAATATATAAAATTATATTAGCATGTTGTTATGTTAAATTAATAGCAAATATAATTATATTTATAAATACTATAATATTATATTGATGAAATTATAAATAAACACGACTATATGATTTTATAAAATAATACTAGTATATGTATATAAATCTTTTGAAAAGTTTATTTTGGTACTTTATGAAAAACACGTATTTTAAATTTTCTTAGAAATTAATGTCTTATTATTAAAGTACTTTAAATATTTATCATTTTTATAAAATTTTGGCACCGAGACACAATAAGTCAATGCACCTTAGAATATTTCTTTTCAAGGACACAAGTAAATTGTTGGAAAATATTAAAAATTTAGCTAACACTTATTTTTTTAATAAAAATCAATCAAAAAACATTTTAACAAAATTGTAACTAATTAAAGTAAAAATGTTACATTTCAAGAATATTAGTGATGAATGAATGCACCAATAAATAATTATTCGTTGATATTACACTAAAAAATTTAAACCTAATATTGAAGGAGGGGGTAATTACTAGAAAGAGATGATAAAATATCACTTATTTTTCTTTATTGAAAATAATCTTATGATTTAAAATAAAAGGAAATAAAATAATGAAAGTATGGTTAAAAGAGATAGTAGACAAAAGATTAGAAAAGAAAAATATGAATAGTTAAAAGTTAGAAAATTAAATTGTAAAATTGAGTGAATAAAGAACATGCCATTAGTGAGTTTAATGGGGGCTCAAAAATAATTATACTAATATTATTAAAGAATATTTTTATTTGTTTGTGGGGGCTTCAGCCCCCAATGCAATAGGAGTAGATCCGCCCCTACGTAGGGATATGAATTGACACCATAAAGAAATATTACTAAGGGTATTTGTTAGTATGGTATAATATACATCAATTTCTTTTAACTTTTGTTTAAATTATTTTATTACATAAAAAATATTAACTTGTAATGATTATTAAACAAATAAAAAAATAATACAATAATTTATAAAATAATTAGTTCAACATATTTGAATATAATTGATGAATATTTTATTCTTTTTGAATTATTATACAACTGTTTTTGTTTATGTAAAATAAATTAATTAATTCATGTACTTAATAATTATGTCCTTTTTTTTGCGTAAACACTTAATAACTTCCGTCTCATTAAAAAATGTCACATTTGTAATTTTTTTTACAAAATAATTGTTTATTTACAATTTCAAGAAAACATTTATTATAATTTTTCAAATATTATATTTCAATTTATTAGCTTTCAATTTACTCAACTACTCTATTATCTATAATTAATAAGAAGTATTCTAGTAAATGAAATTAATTTTTCACTAAGACCAACATATTTAATAATCTTTTTAAAAACCGTATATTTTTCAAATAAAATATTTTTTATGAGACGGATGGAGTATCATATGAACACTTAATAAGAGCATGTATGTACATAAATTGTTCTGTACGTTTTTAGGTAAGTTTAATGAGGGGTATGTAATTCCTAAGAATTTTTTAAAAATAATTGTATGTACACTAATACATGATAGGTAATGCTAACATGTGCCATAAGGGCACCTATTAAGAAACACATTAATAGAAAACTTGTATTGAAATAAAAATATAACACAATTTTCACAACTTTAGGGCACATGTTAAGGCACATGTTAGCACTACCCATACATAATAATTCAAAAGTATTGAATGAATTGAATTGTACAACTATAAGTAGTTGAGACTAATAAATATCAATAACTATGGCCTAACTACAAGTAGTTGAGACTAATAAATATCAATAACTATGGCCTATTGTTATGAATTCAAAACATAATGAAATACTATTATTAAGGCTAACATGTGCCATAAGGGCACCTATTAAGAAACACATTAATAGAAAACTTGTCTTGAAATAAAAATATAACACAATTTTCACAACTTTAGGGCACATGTTAAGTCACATGTTAACATTACCCATAGATAATAATTCAAAAGTATTGAATGAATTGAATTGTACAACTATAAGTAGGTGAGACTAATAAATATCAATAACTATAGCCTAGCTATAAGTAGTTGAAATTAATAAATATCAATAACTATGACCCATTGTTATGAATTCAAATCATAATGAAATATTATTAAGGCTATTTATTAGGATGGAAAACTAACCTAAACCCATCAATCTCATATGCTTAACTCTCTTTCTATAAACGGTGGAGATTAAGTAAAGAAGTTTAATCTTTCAGAAAGCAAAGAAGCAAAGACTCCAATGCATCCAACGTGTGTATTAGGTAAGGATGAGGTAAGCAAGAAGGTAGATCAGAAACTCTACAGAGGTATGATAGGATCTCTTCTATATCTTACTGCTTCTAGACCTGATATTTTATTCAGTGTATGCCTGTATGCTAGATTCCAATTAGATTCTAGAGAATCTCACTTAACTGCTGTTAAGAGAATTCTGAGGTATCTGAAAGGTACTACTAATGTTGGTTTACTCTACAGAAGATCTGAAGAATACAACTTAGTAGGATATTGTGATGCTGATTACGCTGGAGATAGAGTTGAAAGGAAAAGTACTTCTAGAAGCTGTTAGTTTCTGGGAAGTCATCTGATCTCCTGGTATAGCAAGAAGCAAGCCACAATTGCCCTCTCTACTACAGAAGCAAAATATGTTGCTGCTGCTGGATGTAGTACACAGATGCTCTGGATGAAGAGTCAGCTAGAAGACTATCAGATATATGAGAGTAACATGCCTATATTCTGTGATAATACTTCTACTATCTGTTTATCTAAGAATCCTATTTCACATTCTAAAGCTAAACATATTGAGATAAAACATCACTTTATTAGGGACTATGTTCAGAAGGGTGTGCTCTATTTAAACTTTGTTGATACAGACCATCAATGGGCTGATATCTTTACAAAACCCCTTGCTGAAGATAGGTTTAAGTTCATTATGAAGAATATCAGTATGAATTTATGCCAAGAATGAAAGGATGTTGATCATTTAGATACTCTGATTCTGTTATTGCTAACGTTTCATATGTCTAAGTTGATCCATAATTTCTGTTAAAGCAAAACAGCTGTCACCAGCTATTCCAGATGATGACCACATGTTCATTCTGAAGGGACAAGCATGCGTGCAGTTGATGAGACGTCACCCTAGATAACTGTGCAAATCTTTTCAAATCTCACGTTTTCTCCATTAACGTCATTCAACATTAAATGCAATTGATTCTCTGCATTCTGTAACTGTTCATTCTCAGAATTTCATTGCATTTTGTTTCGCGTCCGTGGCTATTTAAACACATCTCATATTCATTTTCCCTCTTTTCACGCATTCATCATCTCTTTGTTTATACATTTCTGCCTCTTCTTCTCTCTTTTCAAAAACCCTAAAAAGAAACCTAGAAATCTCAGTAGTGCTTCAATGGCTTCTTCCTCTAAGAAACAAGTTGGTTCATCTTCTCAACAACAAAATCAAGATCAACAGCAACAACAACTTGTTGCACAAAAGACTTATTCAATTCCTTTGAACGAATTAGAGGTTATCTGTGAAATGATGGTTGATTTTGATAACCTGGAAGCACATGATACTCATCTGAAGGAGGCCATGATCTTTCAAAGATGGCAAGCGTTCTTCTATGGTTTGTGTGGACCAATCTATCCAGATTTGGTGAAAGAATTCTGGGTTCATGCAACAGTCATGCCAAAGGCCATTCTTTCTATTGTTCATGGTGAACTTTTCTCCACTACAGAAAACCTTCTAAGGAAGTTGTTTGGGTTGGAAACCGTTGAAGGTGTTTCTGGAGCTGTTCCAGGAAGAATAGAGTGGGAGGTTGTGTATGAAGAAATCTTCAAGAATGACGTAGAATCTACAGAAATCAAGGAACTAAAGCCTTCCTACAGAATCTTGGCTAAGATTCTTCTGGGTTGCATCTACCACAAAAAGGCAACAGTTTCTTCAAACTATGTTAGCAAGAACCAACAATACATTATGTATTGTATTGGTAAACAGGAAAAGGTGGATCTTCCGTTCATTATCTTCAACCACATGTGGCAGCATGTGAAGGAATCCAGAGATGAATTCAGAAAGAAGAATCCCAAGTTCAAGAGAAACATTATTCCGTTTGGAAGAATCATTACAGATCTTCTGGTTCAAACAAAAAGTGTTGAGGATCTGGAGAAAGCTGGCATAATCAAGGATCCGTATATAATGATTGGAAGCACCATGAATGCTCATATTCTGAAGAAGATGGGCTTAATTGAGACCATTGGTGTTACTCCCCAAGTGAACACTGAAGTTCGGTCCAGAAAAGCTCCTGCTCTGGCTGACTTTGAGTTATTCTTCAGAAATGAACATCCAGAAGTTGTTGTCCAATACATTGCTATGCACAAGGCAGAAGGATCTGACTGTGATCCTATATGGATAAGCAAGCAAAATCTTGCCACTACTACTAACCAAGTTCCAGAATTAGTGCAAGAAAAAGAAAGAAGAACGAAAAGAAAGTTAGATCTTCCAGAAATAGGTATAAATAAGAAGGAGAAGAAAGAAGACAAGAAAGAAGAGAAGCAAGAAGAAAAGAAGGAAGAGCAGAAGAAAGAACAGAAGGAATTTAGTAAGGAAGAGAAGAAAGAAAAGAAAAAGGAAGAGGAGAAAGGAAAGAAGAAAGTAGAACAGAAGGAGAAGCAGAAGGAGAAGAAAAGGAAGACTGTTGAAGAAGGTCCTGCTAGGCCTCAGAAGAAGAAAAAACCTTCAGGTATTGTAATTTCTAAACCTGGTTCTGCTCCTGTTTTAATTTAAAATAATGTATCAAGAGAAGCTCCACCAGATATTTCACCAGAAAAAGCCCCAACAAAACCACCTCCAACCATCAAAGTTTCTATACCTTCTTCTTCACCCAAGTCTAAAGGTAAATCTCCTATTCTTGATTCTGAACCTCTTGTTTCTGAACCTATTCTTGAACCCACAACTCTAAACACTATCATTCCTCCTCATGCCATTATATCCACTTCTAAACCTCCTCCACATTCTAATTATGAACCAGTTGACACTGCTGTGTTCTTTCACCTTCCCTCATCAGAATCCTCTCTTTCTGATTCTTTCATCCGCCTCATGCAATCCTATAACTGTAAAAACAAACCATCTTCTGACCCTGTTGTCGTAGTCTTAGACTCAGATAATGAAGCTGAATCCTCTCGACAACCATCCTCTTCAGAAACATTGTTTGTTCTTGATAGAGAATCTCAACCTTATGCTTTCTTTCACCCAGAAAAACCAATCTCTTCTCTCAATCCAAAATCTCCAATCTCACCTCCCAGAACAAAACCTCCAAAACCTTCTGTTGATGCACATTTTGATTTGTTAAATAACAAGGTCAGGACAAGTTTAGAAGTTCTGAAGGTTGCTCATGATTCCAAGCTGGATCATGTAACTGCTGGAAAGCTCTAGAGAGCTTTTGGTGAAAAGATACAGGCTGACTTTCTGGATCTCCAGAAAGATTGTTTGGCTGCTGCTCCTGGTCCTTCTGGATTCTTTTTGGAGTATGATGATGTAAAGTACTACCATCCCATAACCAACTGGAAGTCTCTGGAAGAAAAGCAGTTTGTTGATGAGTTACAAGAAGAAAATCCTTTGGCTATCGTTGTGTGGAAGCCACATCCATACAAGGTTCTAACTGGAGATTTTCAGATGCTGTTTAACTGGTTCAGGGTGAACCCTCTGGAAAAGGCTCATGAATTGGTTTACCCAGAAGTTGAGTACCCTCCAGAACCTGAAATTCCTGTTTTCAAAGGGTTACCTTCTGGAGAAATTTCTGTTGAAGATATTCCTGCTGAGGAAAATGAAGATGCTACAATGGTTGAAGCTGATGCTGCTCATCCTGTTCTAGAAGATATCTTTGTTGCTACTTCTGCTGGTTCTTCTGTTCTGCTGAACACTATGAAGGAGCTCCAACATAATCAAGCTACCTTGGCTAGTCGTCAGGATAAGCAAGATGACACATACGCAGAATTCAGAACTTGGATGAAGAACCAAGAAGAAACCTCCAAGAAGTAAGCTGAAGACACTTATGAGATTAAGAACCTTCTGGCGTCTTAGCTTCTAAGTTTAGCCAGTCGTAGTCTGTCTTGTGTCTTAGTTGGTTTTTCTTTGTTTTTGCATCTGTTTGCTTGCATCTGATTTTGTATTCTCTTATGATTATTATCAATGAAATATCTTTTTCTTTCTTCACTCTGTGTGTCTTTCATCTGAATCTTTTATGCTTTTTGATGTTATGACAAAAAGGGGGAGAAATGTGATAATTGAATTGATTTATAATATCAGTTGCTGGGCTTAAGTCTCAACATTCCTAACAACTATATTGCAAGTTTTCTGTCTTTGATAGTTTTTTACCGGAATGTTATATTCTGGACAAGCTCAAAATGAGAAGCAAATACATGGGTAAAAGCAATTCTAAAGCTCTTAAAGATTTGAAGCAAACTTAGTGCTCTGAAGCTTCAAGATTAGAAGCAAGAAATGCTGTGATCAAACCTAGAAGCTCTGATACAAGAAGTCTCAAGTTCTGATAGCTCAGATACATAGAAGACTGAAGATAATAGAGCTCTGATACAAGTGATCACCAAGAGAAATTCAAAGCTCTGAAGCTGTCCAATGGAAGCTCTGAAGAGAAGCTCTGAATGTTCTGAAGTTCTAGTTCAACGTGAAAGTCTCAACTGAAATGGAAAAATACTCAGGGAAGTCTTTTATTTATAAATTCTTCTAGTATTAATTTCAGGGGGAGATTGTTAATCTCAGGGGGAGACATATTCACACACTCTGATTATATGCTTATGCTATATATGTGTAATTGTCTTTGTTCATCTGATATTCTGGATACAAATTCATATCAATTATATATTTTTTTGTCATCATCAAAAAGGGGGAGATTGTTAGAACAAGAAATGTTTTGATCAATATTCTTAGTTTTGATGATAACATTATGTATGAATTTTGTATAAGACAATATGGTACTCTAATCCTTTAAGTTTTCCATTTCAAGAAATATATAAAGAGTATGCACAAATCAGCGTTCAGAAGCACTGACCCAGAAGGCTCTGGATGGCTTCATTAGAATATGCTCTGGAAAGACATCAGAAGAAGATGGTCCTGCAGAATCAGAATGTAACACCCCAATTCTACCCAAGCATATAGGTACAATTATCAGAGTATAAAAATTAAATTCATAAAAACAATTAGGGTATTACACTTAAGTAACCTCATCACCAAACATAACATACTCGCAAAAGATGCGTAACACAATTAATCAAAGAGGAAAGATTCTCATAAACACTTGACAGTTTTTATATATATAATATGAATACATCCAAAGGATCAAATATTAAACAAAAGGATCCTATAAGCATCATCTACAAAATAAGTGTTCGATCCCCCTAGGTGTTACGTATCATGAGCGGACGACACCAAAACGGACGACTACTAAAAGAGCACCTACGCTTGCGGATCACCTGCACATTACCCACGAGTACGTAACATTAAGGCAGAAGGGTGAGAATATAATTTATAATGAAAAGCATGATAAATATAGTAATGCCAACAAATATCATCAAGAATCATACAACAAGGTAATCCACTAAGTCAGCCACAATCAATATATAAGTAATGCGGTAAATGAGTAAGAACATAATGGTAAGTACAGATGGAGATAAATGAGACTCGACTATGCATATGCATGTGGTACCAAATCCGGAGTAAACTCCTTCTTGTCATTATGACAAATACACCTTGCAGAGCATTATGCTGGGACTTCTTTCCCTCTGGAAATACACCTTTGTCGAGCAGTAAGCTACGACTAACCGTCATCGAGCATTTAGCCCCCACTGATGACCTCTTTCCACTCGGGCAAATACACCTTTTTACCGAGCATTAAGCTCCCACTGGTAATAATTGCCAATTCAGGCCACCTGTTAATAGCATTCCGCCATTAACGTAATGAAATGTCATGCTGTGCATACAAACGACTCGATTACATAACAACAACAACAATAATATAACTCGGCCACATATCCACATCACACCGGTTATATTAATCCACACGGATACATCACCAATATTGCCACTCAGGCGTTCATATTCACACAGCACACATATACCGTCAAAACATACTTGAGTAGCAAATATCATTTCACAAAATACATTTATGAAAAATCATTCAACCACCAACACACTCCTCTTTATCATAAAGCATACTCAAGGGTTCCCATAATACTTCAAACGGCGCGTAGAAATGACCTACGGTTCAAAAGATACAACAAAACGAAGTTTGGAAAAACTATATTTCGCACAGTCCGCTTGAGCTCCGCTCAGCGGACCCAGATAGAAAATTATTAGACAAAAATGCAGAAACTCCGCTCAGCGGACCTTCACAGAGATTTTTCTGCAAAAGGACCTCCGCTCAGCGGACCCAGGCCGCTCAGCGGACCTGCGTAAACCTAGAAAAAATCAGTTCTGCAACAGACCTGCAAAATCCCACCCAATCATCTCAAAACCTCAAATAAGCTTCCCTACACATCCTACACAATCCATACATGCCATATATTCATTCTAACAATCAATGATCCATGGTTCACTCACTAAATGTCAATAACCTAATAATTCCTTCATGAGCAAGAAAACATGGAGAAATGAAAAACAAACATGATCAACGAGGATATCTATCATCATACTACACATACACACCACAAAATCATGTTTATAACTTCAAAACTCACAAAACACCCAATCCACCATTGTTGGTCAAACTTAGAAAAGAGCAAGAACAAGAACAAAACAAAACAAAACAAAACAAAACTATAAGAATCATACAATCAAGATAAACTAGATTCACCCCCTTACCTTGGTTAGATTCTTGATTCTAGCTTGGTTATTCTTCTCACAAAAAATCTTTTCTTCTCTTTCTCTTCTCACTTTTCTTTCTTTTTCTCCAAAATATCTCTTTTTCTCTTCTATTCTAAGACAACATAATCTTCTACCTCTCTATAACTCTTTCTATTTCTCTACTTCTCATTTTCACCCACTCAACTCCCATAAATTCCAATTTTGGCCCAAATGTTACTAAACATTGATTCTAACCAATTAACACCCAAAACATAATAATTACACACATAGAAAGTAATAAGTAAAATATTAGCATAATTAATATTTACCGACTGACTCGACTCAAAAACGGTAAAATTTAGGAAAATGTAGCAAACATCACAATTAATCAGAAAAACACATTTACGGGCGTTACAACCCTCCCCCACTTAAGAGATTTTCGTCCTCGAAAATAAAAATTACCTGCTACAAACAACTCAGGATAGGAGTCTCGCATCTTACTCTCCAACTCCCAGGTCAAACTCTCACCTGCCGCACTTAACCATACGACTTTCACCAAGGCGATCTCCTTGCCTCGCAGAGTCTTAGTCTCACGACCCTCAATACGCACCGGCATTGTCTCAACCGTCAGGTTCTCACGCACTTGCACATCATCCATCTGAATCACATGGGACGGATCCGCAATGTATCTCCTCAACTGAGACACATGGAATACATCGTGCAGATTAGCAAGACTTGGCGGTAGCGCCACCCGATACGCAACTTTGCCCACTCGCTCCGATATCTGATAAGGACCAATAAAACGCGGATTAAGCTTCCTCGATTTCAAAGCTCGCCCAACACCCGTCAAAGGCGTAACTCTTAAGAATACATGATCACCAGCTTGGAATTCCAAATCTTTCCTTCGCTTGTCATGATAACTCTTTTGCCTACTCTGTGAACTCTCTTACCATCTCAGGTTCGAGTACCACACTCTCGCCCGATTCAAACCAACATAATGGAGTTCTACACTTACGACCATATAGCGCTTCAAAAGGTGCCATTCCGATACTAGAATGAAAACTGTTGTTGTAAGTGAACTCTATCAACATGATATAAGTATCCCACGAACCTCCCTTCTCAAGAACACATGCCCTCAACAAGTCTTCTAACGATTGAATAGTCCTTTCGGTCTGACCGTCTGTCTGAGGATGATAAGCCGAACTCAACCTCAACTTAGAACCTAGAGCCTCTTGTAAACCTTTCCAAAAATCTGATGTGAATCTCGGATCTCTATCCGACACAATACTCAACGGTATACCATGTAGTTTCACAATCACCTTGATATAAATCTCATCCAACTTTGCAACTGGAAAAGTGATGCTAATAGGAATAAAGTGAGCAGACTTTGTCAACCTATCAACAATCACCCAAACTGCATCAAAACCTCTCACAGTTTTCGGTAAACTCGTCACAAAGTCCATAGAAATACTATTCCATTTCCACTCTGGAATATCCAACGGTTGCAACAACCCTGCAGGACGCTGATGTTCCACTTTTGACTTCTGACATACCAAACACGCATACACAAACTGAGCCACATCTCTTTTCAAACCAGACCACAAAAAGATCTTCTTCAAATCCTGATACATCTTATTGGCTCCCGGATGAATACTCAAACTGCTTCTGTGACCTTCCTCTAAAATCATCTTCTTCAGCTTGGAATCATTAGGTACACAAATTCGACCACGGAATCTCAAAACACCCTGACCATCCACTCTGAAGTCGCCATCATCACTTTGATTTGCCACCATAAACAAATCAACAAGTTTCACATCCATCTTCTGTCCCTCGCTAACGGTCGACAGAAAATCATTCGTCACTTTCAACATACCCATCTTCACACTACCTGGCGTCAATTCACATACTAAACTAAGATCATGAAACTGCTCCAAAAGTTCCCACTCCTCCGCCATCATAGCGGACATATGCGAAGATTTCCGACTGAAAGCATCGGCAACCACATTAGCTTTACCTGGATGGTAACTCAAGCTAAAGTCATAGTCTTTCAGGAATTCCAACCACCTACGTTGTCTCATGTTCAATTCTTTCTGATCAAATAAGTATTTCAAACTCTGATGATCACTAAAGACCTCGAACCTTGCACCGTAGAGATAATGCCTCCAAATCTTTAATGCAAAAACAACCGCAGCTAACTCTAAATCATGAGTGGGATAATTCTTCTCATGAATCCTTAACTGCCTCGAAGCGTAAGCCACCACCTTACCTTCCTGCATTAAAACACCACCTAACCCCATATGTGATGCATCATAATACACCACAAACGGTTCCTTAGGATCAGGTAAAACCAAAACCGGAGCTGAAGTCAACCTTCTCTTTAACTCTTCAAAATTCCTTTCACAAACTATGTCCCAAATAAACGCCTTACCCTTGCAAGTAAGCTGAGTTAACGGAAGTGCCAACTTCGAAAAGCCTTCTATGAATCTTCGATAATAACCCGCCAAACCTAAGAAGCTTCTGATCTCAGTAACCGATCTCGGAACCTCCCATTGTAGCACTGCATCTACCTTGGATGGATCCACTGCAATCCCGTTACCTGAAATCACATGACCAAGAAAACTCACCTCTGATAACCAGAACTCGCACTTGGATAACTTAGCATACAACTGCTTCTCCTTCAAAACCTGTAGTACAACATGCAAATGCTCCTCATGCTCTTCCGGAGACTTAGAATAGATCAAGATGTCATCTATGAAGACCACAACAAACTTATCCAACTGATCATGGAATATGCAATTCATATACTCCATAAACACACCAGGTGCATTAGAAACCCCGAACGGCATCACCAAAAACTCATAATGCCCGTACCGAGTCCTAAACGCAGTCTTCTGAATATCTTCCTCCTTCACCCGAATCTGATGGTAACCAGATCTTAAATCAATCTTGCTAAACACACTGGCTCCCACCAACTGATCCATCAAGTCGTCAAGCGGATACTTATTCTTAATTGTCACCTTGTTCAACTGGCAATAATCAATACACAACCTCATGCTTCCATCCTTCTTCTTTACCAACAAAACTGGAGCTCCCCATGGTGAAACACTAGGCCTCACAAAATGTTTTGCTAGCAACTCTTCCAATTGTTTCTTCAATTCCACTAACTCTGATGCCGACATTCTATATGGCGCCATAGACACGGGCCTCATACCAGGATCTAGATCTATGGAAAACTCCACCTCTCTCTTTGGCGGCACATCAGAAAAGTCTTCAGGAAACACTTCGGGAAATTCTCGCACTACTGGAAAATCCTCAACTGCAGCTCGACTCTCCAAAGTCAACGATGCAAACACACCAAACAATTGTGCCCCATTTGCTAACAGTTGATTCAACTCCTTGGTAGATAAGACACCAAATTCCGCATCCCTCTCAAGAAATGGAAACCTCACCAACTTATGATAACAATCGATATGGACACGATTATTCATCAACCAATCCATTCCCAGAACCACGTCTAACTCGTTCATCAGCAAACAAATCAAATCAACAGTAAAGTCCTTACCGAAGATTGATACCGGACAATTCTTACAAACTAAGGAAGTAGTCACCGACCCCATTGCTGGTAAATCGATAACCATCTCACCACCCAAATCAGATAGAACAAGACCTAATCTTTTAACACAATCATCGGCTATAAAACAATGGGAAGCACCCGTATCAATAATAGCAATTAAAGAAATGCCATTAATAAAACAAGTACCTCTGATCAGTCGATCACCCTTATCCGTCTGAGTTCCAGCCAACGCAAACACCTTCCCACCAGCCTGAACTTTCTTCTTCTGACATTGACCGCTCATGTGTCCCTCTTCACCACA
Organism: Vicia villosa; assembly: GCF_029867415.1. Taxonomy (NCBI): domain Eukaryota; kingdom Viridiplantae; phylum Streptophyta; class Magnoliopsida; order Fabales; family Fabaceae; genus Vicia; species Vicia villosa. The sequence continues at coordinate 1,171,706 of NW_026705023.1, forward strand.
ATTAAAACACACAACTCCCTTGGACGCACAGTCGGATGATATATGTCCTACCCTTCCACACTTGAAACATTTCCTCGCGTCACTAAAGCAGACATCACTTTTGTGGCCAGGTTTACCACACTTAAAACATACAATCTTAGCAGGAGCATCTCCCCCACTAAACTTTGGTCTATAATTCATCTTTTGCTTACCCTTCCCTCCATCATACGGCTTCCCACGAATCTGCGGACCTTTGTTCCTCTTTTCATTAATCACCTTATGATGAGCATTATTATCCTCATCATAAATCCTACAGCTGTCCACCAAATCTGGAAATACCCGAATCTTCTGATACCCTACTGCCTTCTTGATATCAGAATGCAACCCATTCTAGAACTTAATGCACTTAGAAAATTCTGCTCCCTCACCAACAAAGTGCGGGTAGAATTTCACAAGTTCATTAAACTTTGCCGCATATTCTGACACAGACATGCTGCCTTGAACCAACGCCAGAAACTCAGTCTCTTTCTTTCCACGGACATCCTCCGGGTAATACTTCCTCAAAAACTCCCTCTTGAACACCGTCCAGGAAATCTCTTCATCGGTTGCTTCTAACCTTGCCAAAGTCTCCAGCCACCAATCATCAGCCTCCACAGCTAACTGATGAGTGCCATACCTGACTTTCTGCTCTTGCGTGCAATCCATCACACGAAAGATCCTCTCCACCTCCTTCATCCAAGTCAAGGCTCCCTCGGGGTCATGCGTTCCTTTAAACACAGGAGGATTCTCTGTCTGGAAAGTCGCTAAACTCCGAGACCTTGCATTCTCATCCGCATGCATAACTTCATCCATAGCTTGCAATGCAGCAGCAATAGCAGCGTCATTACGTCCAGCCATTTCTAAACTTCACAATAACACCAAGAGAAGTAAGCCCAAAGAATAACACAAGAATGGTTAGACCAAACGACACGACACTTGGTCGGACAAGACCGACCCGCTCTGATACCACTAATGTAACACCCCAATTCTACCCAAGCATATAGGTACAATTATCAGAGTATAAAAATTAAATTCATAAAAACAATTAGGGTATTACACTTAAGTAACCTCATCACCAAACATAACATACTCGCAAAAGATGCGTAACACAATTAATCAAAGAGGAAAGACTCTCATAAACACTTGACAGTATATATATATATATATATATATATATATATATAATATGAATACATCCAAAGGATCAAATATACAACAAAAGGATCCTATAAGCATCATCTACAAAATAAGTGTTCGATCCCCCCCTAGGTGTTACGTATCACGAGCGGACGACACCAAAACGGACGACTACTAAAAGAGCACCTACGCTTGCGGATCACCTGCACATTACCCACGAGTAGGTAACATTAAGGCAGAAGGGTGAGAATATAATTTATATTGAAAAGCATGATAAATATAGTAATGCCAACAAGTATCATCAAGAATCATACATCAAGGTAATCCACTAAGTCAGCCACAATCAATATATAAGTAATGCGATAAATGAGTAAGAACATAATGGTAAGTACAAATGGAGATGAATGAGACTCGACTATTCATATGCATGTGGTACCAAATCCGGAGTAAACTCCTCCTTGTCATTATGACAAATACACCTTGCCGAGCATTATGCTGGGACTTCTTTCCCTCTGGAAATACACCTTTGTCGAGCAGTAAGCTACGACTAACCGTCATCGAGCATTTAGCCCCCACTGATGACCTCTTGCCACTCGGGCAAATACACCTTTTTACCGAGCATTAAGCTCCCACTAGTAATAATTGCCAATTCAGGCCACCTGTTAATAGCATTCCGCCATTAACGTAATGAAATGTCATGCTGTGCATACAAACGACTCGATTACATAACAACAACATCAACAATAATATAACTCGGTCACATATCCACATCACACCGGTTATATTAATCCACACGGATACATCACCAAAATTGCCACTCAGGCGTTCATATTCACACAGCACACATATACCGTCAAAACATACTTGATTAGCAAATATCATTTCACAAAATACATTTATGAAAAATCATTCAACCACCAACACACTCCTCTTTATCATAAAGCATACTCAAGGGTTCCCATAATACTTCAAACGGCGCGTAGAAACGACCTACGGTTTAAAAGATACAACAAAACGAAGTTTGGAAAAACTATATTTCGCACAGTCCGCTTAAGCTCCGCTCAGCGGACCCAGACAGAAAATTATTAGACAAAAATGCAGAAACTCCGCTCAGCGGACCTTCACAGAGATTTTTCTGCAAAAGGACCTCCGCTCAGCGGACCCAGGCCGCTCAGCGGACCTGCGTAAACCTAGAAAAAATCAGTTCTGCAACAGACCTGCAAAATCCCACCCAATCATCTCAAAACCTCAAATAAGCTTCCCTACACATCCTACACAATCCATACATGCCATATATTCATTCTAACAATCAATGATCCATGGTTCACTCACTAAATGTCAATAACCTAATAATTCCTTCATGAGCAAGAAAACATGGAGAAATGAAAAACAAACATGATCAACGAGGATATCTATCATCATACTACACATACACACCACAAAATCATGTTTATAACTTCAAAACTCACAAAACACCCAATCCACCATTGTTGGTCAAACTTAGAAAAGAGCAAGAACAAGAACAAGAACAAAACAAAACAAAACAAAACTATAAGAATCATACAATCAAGATAAACTAGATTCACCCCTTTACCTTGTTTAGATTCTTGATTCTAGCTTGGTTGTTCTTCTCACAAAAAATCTTTTCTTCTCTTTCTCTTCTCACTTTTCTTTCTTTTTCTCCAAAATATCTGTTTTTCTCTTCTATTCTAAGACAACATAATCTTCTACCTCTCTATAACTCTTTCTATTTCTCTACTTCTCATTTTCACCCACTCAACTCCCATAAATTCCAAATTTGGCCCAAATGTTACTAAACATTGATTCTAACCAATTAAAACCCAAAACATAATAATTACACACACGGAAAGTAATAAGTAAAATATTAGCATAATTAATATTTACCGACTGACTCGACTCAAAAACGGTAAAATTTAGGAAAATGTAGCAAACATCACAATTAATCAGAAAAACACATTTACGGGCGTTACACAGAACATGATCTTGAAAGTGTCAGAAGAATGCAAGTCAGAAGTACAAGCTCTGAAGCTCTGATGGTATCACGCTCAAAGCTCTTTAAATTCAGAAGATAGAAGATGCTCTGCACCAAAGCTGATGACTCTGATATTCAAACGTTGTTATCTACAAAATCTGAGTCCAGAAGAAAGTACAAGATGAAAGGCTGTAACGTCAAATCTCTGTCTGACAAAAGGAACGTTAGAAGCTACAAAAGGCAAAGTCAGTAAAAGCAGCAAAAGCATGGCTCGAGGTAGTTGACAAAAGTGTGAAACATTAAATGCAGCATTGTACTATTCACGCAAAACATTAAATGCTCCCAATGGTCATTTCCTCTCAAGCGCCTATATATAGAAGTTCTGATCAGAAGCAACATACAACACTTGCGCAAAACTTAAAGAAACGCTGTCAAAATCAAAAGCTAAAGAACTTCATCTTCAACCTCAAAACTTTGTAATATCTTAGTGAGTGTTAAGAATAGAACTTAAGAGAAATATCACAGTTGTGATTACAGCTTTATTAGAAGCAAATCAAACTCTTGTAAACATTTATTTTACATTGATTGTAAAAGGATTCCTAGAGTGATCAAGTTGTGATCTGTAGACTCTAGAAGACTTAGAGGGTATCTAAGTGGAAAACCATTGTAATCAGTTGGATTAGTGGATTAAATCCTCAGTTGAGGTAATTCACCTTGTCAGGGGTGGACTGGAGTAGTTTGGTTAACAACGAACCATGATAAAAATAATTGTGTTCATTGTTTTTATCTTCCAAGTTTTTGACAAAATAGATTAGGCCATCCGATGTTTTCAACTTGGTGCTTTAAGTTAGCATGTCTCGCCTAATTTGTTTTAAAAATGCAGTGTGGATACGATGGGGCGGGTTTTTTCCACAACCATTTTTATATATTTTTTTTACTTAAAATAAAAATCGGGTAGTACATTGAGGAGGTTATTCCATTAATTTTTTTTCTTTTTATTGATAAAAATGGGATGTTGAATACTTACCTCTAACATCACCATTAATTAGAAAACTTATTTTCAATTTGTTTCGCTTACAATGACGGCAAATGCATGTTACAACCATGAAAGCCAATAATTTATGATATAGGAATTAAAAATTTGAGAAGTAATAAAATAATAGAGCTCTTTTTATTATTGTTTAGTGAAATACTACAACTTTTTATATATTTTATCGTTTAGTGACTCTTAAATGCGTGTATTATTGTTTTGATGTTAATGACATATGATTTAACAGTTTATAATTAAAATAGTAAATTAAATTATAAATAAAGTAGTAAATTAAACAACCAAAAATTGACGGGTTGGCGGATAATAAATAAGACAAGTTTGACTTTTGAACTCAGACGTCTAAGTTTGCCCATCCTGACCCCGCCATGCTTTTGGACGGACTTTAACGGGGCGGGAAACCCGCTTTGCCACCCCAATGGCAACATATTTTTTACTACATTATAATATTTTTTAAGATCAAAATTTATATAAACATTATTAAATTTATTTGAAATTCCCATAATTTCATGGAATGCGTACTTGTAAAAATATATCATTGCTACTCCACTAGTGTAACATCATTGAAGCTTAGTTATATCATATTTGCGCAATGTGTATGAGTTGTCCCTACTAAATGTGTTGCAGTTTCTAGTTTATATATGGTCTCCTAAGCTCTTAGCCCTTTAAGACCAGTATATTCGTTATTATGGTGTATGTCTCCCTTTTTAGCTGAAGATACTAAATGAGATTTAAGAACCTTGTTTCTTTGTATGAGACCGACCATTTATGGCCATTAATACACTCTTAAAGCGATGTCTAAGTATTAAAGTTACCATCTATCAACCGAATGTGTTGTGTTTGGGCCAAACTATTCACTTTGACCCATTTATGTTGATTCAGATCAGTGAACCCTCAAAAGATGCTTGATGACTATGGTGGGTTCTCTTGCGCCTGTATATGGATCTGATTCAAGTTTTCTGGAATGTACACAATCTTTCAAGAATTAGGCACATAGGTGCGAGTTGCTTTATGAGGAAAATCAGATAATACACAATCTCTCAAGCATGAGGCATGTACGAACGAGATGATTTATGAGAGAATCAATATAGTACATAGTCCCTCGAGCATGGGACATGTATGAAGAGATGCTTTAAATGATAAATCAAATTATATTTTTTTAACAGTGTTTTGTTAGAACATAGTTTGGTTCTAATCATATCTTAGTGTTTTGATGATAACAATTAAATAAATTTTGTATAAGTAAATGTGGTAATCTAATTATATGTTTCTCATTTTAGAAGATGTTCTAATACAAGTACCACCATAACATGAACTTTATGTAAAGCTAAACAAATGCTGAAAGGAAAAGCCGCTGAAGTTCTAATGAAGTAACTTCTGAATGCACCAACCGCTGTAAACAAATTCTGATATAAGTTATGAAGAAAGTCACACTTCAAAATTCTGATACAAGATAGAATACCGTTAAAAACATAATGATTAAAAGACGGCTGAAGAACTCATATGGAACAATTTCCAAGAATGATTGGAGAAACAAAAAGCACATGCAGTTCATTGGAGAAACAAAAACAAAAGACAAACACGCAACAAAAACAAAAGAAGACACGCAACATCTAATGCTCTCTCCAAAATCAATACAACAGACAAATTCTTGAAGCTATATATATGGAAGAATTCTTGAAAAGAATATAGAGCTAGCTCACTCAAGAAGAAGTACACATACGAAGAAGAACACTTACGTGAACTCTTACGCTGAAGAAACATATTTTCACTTTAATATACTGAGTTCATATTCCTTGTGCTAAAAACTTAGTGAAAAATCACAGTTGTGATTAAAGCTTATTAGAAGAAACCTGAATCACTATTATTAGAAGTTAACTTGTAATTGTTCCTTGAGAGACCAGTTGGGTCAGATTTCTCAAGAGTGATAGGACTAGTTAGTCTTAGAGGTGTTAGTCACTTGCAGTTGGCTTGTGCATTGTATTGTTAGTCACGGCAATTGGTTGTGCATTTGTAATCAGTTTTGATTATAGTGGATTAAGTCCTCGATTGAAAGAGGCGAAATCACCTTGGCGGGTGGACTGGAGTAGATTGAGTTGCAAACGAACCAGGATAAAAATAACTGTGTTTTGTCTATTATTTTTACAAAAAGAAAAAAACATGATTCAACCCCCCTTCTAAGTGTTTTCCAAACCTTCAATTGGCATCAGAGCACTTGGTTCTGGGTGTAAACACTTAACCGTGACAGAAAAAGATCCAGAAGGAAAACACAATGGCAACTGATCAAAGTAATAACAACTATACAAAACCTCCGGTCTTTGATGGAGAAGATTTTGAATACTGGAAAGATAGACTAGAGAGTTTATTTCTAGGTCAAGATGCTGACTTATGGGACGTGGTCTTAGATGGCTAAGCGCATCCAGTAAATGAAGAAGGAAATAAGATTGATAGAAAAATCATGACCAAATAATAGAAGGCAGTATTCAAAAATCACCACAAAGCAAGAAAGATCATGTTAAATGTTATCTCAAAAAGGGAGTATGAAAAAATCACCAATAGAGATACTCCACACGATATGTTTGAGTCTCTCAAAATGACTCACGAAGGCAGTGCTCAAGTAAAAGAGACTAAAGCTCTGGCTCTCATCCAGAAGTACGAAGCTTTCAAAATGGAAGAAAATGAGTCCATTAAAACAATGTTCTCAAGATTTCAAACTCTGACTGTTGGCCTAAGAGTTCTAACAAAGGATACACCAAAGCAGAACATGTCAAGAAGATCGTCATAAGTTTACCCAGAAGATGGGCAACAATGGTTACTGCACTCAAAGTTTCAAAAGATTTGAACAATGTATCTTTAGAAGAACTCATTAGTACACTAAGAAGTCACGAGATAGAACTTGATGAACATGAGCCCTAAAAGACACGTAAGTCTGTTTCTCTTAAATCTACTAAAAATTATGAAACTAACGCTTTTCAGGTTAAAAAATGTAAGCTCTGAGGACTCTACTTCAGAAGAAGAAGATGAGTTATCTCTTCTCTCAAGAAGGATCAACCGGATGTGGAAGCACAGACAAAAGAAGTTCAGAAATTACAAACGATCAGAAGATAAAGCAAAATCCTCTAGACGTAAGAAGTCAAGCAAAAGAAGTATAGTCTTCTATGAATGTAAAGAACCAAGACACTACATAAATGATTGTCCTAAGCTGCAAAAAGAAAGGCCAAAGAAAAAGTTTGAAAAGAAGAAAGGCTTAATGGCCACCTGGGATGATTCAGATTCTTTTGAAGATGAATCTAGCTCAGAAGATGAACATGCCAATTTAGCTTTTATGGCTACCATAACAGATGATTTTGATACTGAATAAGAATATGAAGAGGTATTCACTGAACTTACTAGAGCTGAACTTGTAGAAAGTTTGTCATAACTTCTTGAAAATTAAAATCAACTCAAAGCACTACGCCAAATTTGATTTTTTCCAGCACAGCTACGAAAGCGCTTTTAAGCAAAAGCGCTGCTATAGGTTTCGCTAAAAACAAATCTAAAAAACAAGGAAAAAAAGCGCTGCTGTAGGGGAACATAAGAAAGCGCTTAAAAAAAGCGCTGGTAAAGGGTCCCCTTGCGAAAGCTCTTTTAAAAAAGCGCTGGTAAAGGCCCCCCATTTCAAAGCGCTTTTGGAAAAGCGCTGGTAAGGGCCCCCCATTTCAAAGCGCTTTTGAAAAGCGCTGGTAAAGGCCCCCCATTACAACAAGCGCTTTTGTTGAAAGCGCAGTCTTAGGCCATGTATTTTTAAAAAATAAAACAAAACATCCTAAAGCCCTAATTCATTTTCACGATTTTCTACAGTAGTACGAACTCTCTCTTCTCCGGTGCCCCTTTGTTTCGCTCACCCTTTCTCCGCCATCCCAGTGTTTCGCTCACCCTCTCTCCGTCGTCCCCAACTTCAGTCGTACCTCTCTCTATCGTCCCTCTCTTCGTCGTCCCTCCCTCCGTCCGTCACGAGCACTACTCCCTCCGGCCATGAGCAACTAAAATTATTCTCCTTCAAAAGCCATATACATCCAAAGCTTTTGATACATTTCTTGAGAAGAGGAAGCCTGCTGCACAATCAGTTGCTTCTCTATTGACAACCAGAGAAGATTTGGAAGGGGTATCCATTCCAGGAACAACACCTGAAAACAGTACTGCCTCAAAAACACCGATACCAGCAGCAACTTTGATTCCAACCGCCACACCGACGACAACAACAAATAACATTAGCTCGGAAGACCCTCAAGAAGTTTCTGAATCAGATGTATGGTCTGTAGTGCATTAAAGGGCACTAGTTCAAGCATCAGGTAAACTCATCCTCACGATATAGACATGTTAGTGTAATAGTCAATGGTTTTACTGTTAAGTTAATTGTTGACATATTTGCTTAGGATAGGTTTTGAGTGTAACTGAGGTGAGTGGTTAACTATTATGTAGTTAGTGTCCCTGAATCCCTTGAATGTATCCCTAGATGGATTTCTTGTTTGCTTTCTGTTGTGTATTGCCTTTGAACTTGTGAAATTGATGTGTTTGATACTTTGTTAGGAGTGAATGTTTAGATTTTGAACAAAAATAATGGTTGGATTGTATGGCATGAACTGAGTTGATGTAGTTTGAATGCATGCTTGTTTTTGTTTTGATGTGCATTTGCACTGAGTTAATATCCTAATATAATCCTCTGAACTTTTAGTGCACATATTTCTCTTTAGTTTCTTTCTTTTGATTTAAAGGGAACACTAATTAGTAGGCTGAAAGAAATGGAGAAGTTTGTTAATTAGGCCAATCTTCAACTTGCTTTTTATTTTTGTATGCATACAAGTAAAATGATTGGGTATGTGCCTGAATAATGGTGTATACAATTATATATTTGAATGTTAACCTCCATTTAACATTGACTAATATACATAAAAGAAAATGTTGGATACCCAAAATGACTAGTGTTTTCATTTTTTATTATTAGGAAGTAAATAAAACTTTGGTGAATGATTGTTTTAGCTAAGTTTAGAATTCTATTTCCGGTGATGTTTCTATAAAAGCATAGTTAGAAATTTATAACAAAATAAAAAATTACTACATAAATATAGCTAGGTGGTAATGCACGTTAAAGCCGAAAATACAAGTAGAAAAGTCAAGCCGAAAGTAGGAGTTGGAAATTTAATCGGCCATGGGGTGGGATAACGATGTATCCTAATCCAAACAAGTTGTAAATTGTGTAAATTGTTAGATAATGCTGATTTTTTACAATTCAGCATCTTTTGAAAGTTGACAAAGCATCTTTTTTAAATATGTTTAGCACCATGTACATAATGCTGATTTTTTACAATGTTGTTATGATTCTTAATGTCAATGTTGTTAATCGTTAAGTGATGAACTTACTAACTTTGTGAATTTTCTATAGGGGTTACTTGTGAAGAGTGAAAGTTTGATAGTTTTCAAGAATCTTACATTGTGTGGGTCTAGAAGTTGCTTACTTCTATACAGGTAATTCATTGTTCTCTCTCGCCAAAGTAACATGTTGCGTTTTATTGCTTCGGATTCATTCCGTGTATACTTTGCGTTTTGACAGAAACGCATTATAGTGTTTTGTGCCTTAAATAGTTTTTTTTGTTTAGCTTAATTAAGACATGGATAAGACATGGATGCATTCAAATCGATTGTTGAAAGAGTACGAGAAAGGGGTATCGGAATTCGTTAAGTTTGCGGTTGCGCACACCGAAGACCCGAGTCGAATGACGTGTCCTTGCTTGGGTTGGTGTTATGGGGGTCATGTTGACGCAGTTCAGTTGGCATTGCATTTACTACGGTTTGGAATTGATAGAAGTTATACATGTTGGAATTTGCAAGGTGAGAAAAGTAACGAGAATGTTGAATCGAGGTATAATACGACATATGCTTAAAACGACGATTGCACAGACACATACAATCATGATCGAGTCGAAGAGATTGCAGAAGCGCTTGGAGAAGATCTTAAGGATTTTCCTAAAATGTTCGAGAGGTTGGTAAGCGATGCAGAGAAACCGTTGTATGATGGTTGTACAAAATTCACAAGATTGTCTGTGGTGTTAAAGTTGTACAACTTAAAGGTGGGCAATGGATGGTCGAATAAAAGTTTCACAGAGTTATTAGCCCTTATGAAAGATATGCTACCAGAGGATAATGTTCTTCCCAATCGAACGTTTGAGGCCAAAAAGATGTTGTCCTCTATTGGCATGAGCTATGATAAGATACATGTGTGTCCAAAAGATTCCGTTTTGTTTCCAAACGAGTATCCAGTGTTAAATGAGTGTCCTAAATGCGGTGCCCCTCGATATAAGAAAAAGTTATCTCCGGCAAAAGTCTTATGGGATTTTCCTATAATTCCGAGATTTAGACGCATGTATCATAGTGAAACCGATTCAAGACACTTGACTTGGCATGCAGATGAAAGAATTATTGTTGGAAAGTTGCGACATCCGGCAGACTCACCACAGTGGATGAAAGTTGATAATGATTATCCTGAATTTGGAAAAGAAGCAAGAAACCTTCGCTTGTCATTGTCTACTGATGGAATGAACCTGCATGGTATTCAAAGTATCTCACATAGCACCTGGCCTGTGATTCTTATGATTTATAACCTACCTCCGTGGCTATGTATGAAGCGTAAGTACATGATGTTATCTATGTTAATTTCTGGGCCTAAACAACCAGGGAATGACATAGACGTATACTTGGCACCCTTAATCGAAGATTTAAAGTTTTTGTTGGAGAACGGTGTGGAGGTTTATGATGGGTATAGGAAAGAAAGTTTTAACTTGAGGGCGATGTTGTTTGGAACAATTAATGATTTTCCATCATACGAAAATCTATCAGGGTACAACAATAAAGGTCAAAAAGCGTGTCCTATTTGTGAAGATGGAACCGATACGACATGATTGGAACTTTGTAAGAAGAATGTCTTTCTCGGTCATCGTAGATTCTTAAATTCTAATCATCACTACCGTGGGTGGAGAAAAGCATTCAATGGAAATTACGAACAACGTAGAGCTCCACCTATATTGACAGGTGATCAAATTTTTGAAAAGGTGAAAGATATTTCCTCGTTGTTATGCATATTGAAAAAATGTATTTGACAATGTTATTGGTACGTTACTCAATATACAAGGAAAGTATAAGGATGGCCTTAAAATAAGGAAGGACATGGTAAACATGAGAATGAGAACTGAATTGGGACCCGTGACGAAAGGAAGACGGACATATCTACCACCTGCTGTTTACACTCTATCTAGAAAGGAGAAGAAAATATTGTGTAAGTTCCTTAGTGAAGTTAAAGTTCCAGAAGGCTACTCATCAAATATTAGAAGAGTTGTGTCCATGAAAGACCTCAAGTTAAAGAGTTTAAAGACGCATGATTGCCATGTTATAATGGAACATTTTCTACCAATAGGTATATGTTCTATTCTGTCAGAAAAAGTAAGAAGCGCAATAACTATATTGTGTTTTTTCTTCAAGTCAATTTGCAGTAAGGTGATCGATCATGCGATCTTACCAACATTGAAAAAAGAGATAGTTGTTACTTTATGTGATCTTGAAATGTATTTTCCTCCCTCGTTTTTTAACATAATGGTTCATCTAGTCGTTCATCTTGTGAAAGAGACACAATTGTGTGGACCAGCTTATATGAGATGGATGTACCCTGCTGAACGTTATATGAAAATATTAAAAGGGTACGTGAAAAACCAAAGTCGACAGGAGGGTTGTATTGCCGAACGATATGTTATTGAAGAAGTGGTTGAGTTTTGTACTGAATATCTGTCAAATGTTCAATCAATTGGACTCCCCAAATCTCATATTGTCGGAAAAAAAGAAGGAAAAAAGCTAATTGGAAATAAAGTTGTGACAATATCAATGGTCGAACGGGATGAAGTGCATTTGTATGTTCTGCACAATGAGATTGAGGTTGAGCCGTATGTTGAAATGCACAAGGGTGTTCTCCGAGGTTTAAATCCGAATAGAAATGAGAATTGGATAGTACGGGAGCATAATCGAAGTTTCATACCGTGGTTTAAGGAACATATTTATTCAAAGTATCGTTCAAATCCTGCTTCAGTAACAAAAAAGTTGAGATATTTAGCATATGGTCCAAGTATAGTTGTGTTTTCTTATAGCGCATACACAATTAATGGATACACATTTTATACCAAAGAACAGGATGATAAAATTACTATGCAAAATAGTGGTGTTACCTTGGTAGCTGAAGCAGTGCACATATCAAGTGCGAATGACTTAAACCCGAAATTTGCAAATTTGTCATATTTTAGGGTTATCGAGCGCATTTTGGTGTTTGATTACGCGAAGTTTCAGATTCTTGTATTTGGTTGCAAGTGGGTTGAAAATAATAATGGCATACGAATGGATAAGTCAGGATTTTTGCAAGTGGATCTCAACAGGGTGGAGTACAAAGATGAACCTTTCATTATAGACTCTCAAGCTAAACAAGTGTTCTATGTCAATGATCCGACAAGTACGAAATGGTCTATAGTGCTTTTATCTAACAAAGTAATTGATGAAAACATTGGAGATCAAGGTGATATTGGTGTTGACATTGAATCTTGTACAAGAAATGATCAAAATGAGAATGAATCTTGTACTAGAAATTATCGTAATGAAGGTATTTGGATCAATCCAACCGTCCGCGTTGTTAAGAGATGCGTAGAACATATTCATACCAAGAAAAAAAAGAGACGTTAGTGAAAAAGGTAATAGTATAATTATATCCTATATCATTCAATAAAATTTAAATATATATATATATATATATTCAATTTGTATTGTTTTTTTCAATTTTGCGCCGATTGTTACAATACTTGTCATTTGAGGTTTGTGTCATGTACCGATGAGTTCAAGATAGTTGCTTAACCATTTCCAAACATCAAAACTCGAGCTAATCGGAAAATGACACAAATATCCGATTTTGGTGCATATTCTCGTTTTGTACATAACTTTTGAACCATGTATCCGTTTGTCGACTTCTTTACATGTAACTATACTATTTTGACGATTCCGGAGCTGCTCATGCACTTATCTTTTCATTTTAGGACTGTTTTTTGATCGGTTTTGCTTCTGTCCATAGTCAAAAGTCGGGCTTAGGGTCTGAATTTCGGAAAACCGACTTCATTTTTGAGTCCATGAGGATGTTTTACCATAGCCATGTAAATTTCGTTCAATTCCGACAACTTTCTTTTTTTGACACTTATTCCGATTTCACCGATTTCGGTTCTGATTTACTTGTACATAGTTACTTTGACTTCCATTTGACTTGTATACATGTTTAAATAGTAATAGTATACTAATGTGCTTTAGTTTGTTTGATTTGGATATCGTTTGTGCGTACTTCGTTAATTTGACATCGTTGTTGTTAATTGTTAAGTGATGAACTTACTAATATTGTGAATTTGTATAGATTTTTATATTTGTCATTTCATTTCATTTTTATATCCATTTTTTATTTTTATACAGGTCAAATGGCTAGTAATCAAGAAAACTCACAAGATAGAGATGCTCCAAATACAAATCCTTCAGCTGATACTTCAGCAAGAGAAGTTGCACGAGGCATCACCATTATGAAGGGAATCATTCATGATATAGACAAAGGATTAATATATAATTTAGAATGGAATCCTGATAACCAAGCAATTGGGACTAATGCTGCAAAGTTGACAAGCTACATTGGTACACTTGTTCGTATGCATATTCCAATCTCCGTATCTAAGTGGACGAGAAAAAAGATATGTTTTGGGCTGAGCTTAAAGTATCATATATGGTTGTTGTTATTATCTTGACGATAATGTGTTTAAATTACTTATACTAACACACTATATGCGTATGTTTTTTCGCAGAGGTCTTTTAACATACTAGATGAGCGTTAACACTACATACTTGGTTTGGCCAGAAAAAGACATAGAGGGTGGAAATTTTTTTTAACAAACACCTATCTTAAGGATAAAGAAGGAAATTTTGTTGAAGAGGCCCCGGGACGTCCATAAAAGTATGCGATCTTCATTAAAGATGAAGATTGGGTTAAGTTTGTAAATCAAAGAGATGAAGATTTCTGGAAAAGGAGTGCCAAAAATAGGGCAAGAGCATCAAAAACCGCGCATCCATACAAAAAAGGGCGTTTGGGATATGCACGCTTAGAGGAAAAATTGTAAGTAAATAGAAATACTACATTCTTATTAATTGTCTAAATGTGTTGTAATTGACGATTTTATCATTTGTGTCAATGCATAGTTAGAGGAGACGAAAAGTGAGGAAACCTCACTTCCAGTACATGTGTTGTGGAAGGAAGCTCGTGTGGGCAAGAATCGAGCTGTTGATCCCGATGTTCAAAAAGTTTATGATGAATGTGTAAGTATAACATTGTGTCTTTAATTAAATCAAATGTTTATTAATATATAATTGATTTTTTTATCTCCACTAATAATTTTCGAAATGTAAATGAATTACAAGAGACCATGTCGCAATTGGCATCCACCGGTGAGGACCAGGATAATAGGAGCGTACTTAGTAGAGCACTAGATGTTCCAGAGTATCCCGGTCGGGTGAGGGGTAAAGGTCATGGTGTGACTCCAACCTCTTTCTATAAGCATCCTAGGAGAAGAAATCCTACCAATGAAGAAGTGATGTAAAAATTGCAGGATTTACAAGCACAAGTCTCTGAATAGCAAAGAGATAAAGAGATATATATGAGGGAAACGTGCAATACTTCATCGGTGAAAGAAACTAGTGATAAAGCTAGTATCAGCTGTCAAAATAAATTTCCCGAGGTAATTATAAATTCTTTTTTCTTACAATTGTTCTATTTTTGTAATGATAATGACTCTATATTGTTCAAGTTTCTCTTTTTTTTCCATCTCTTTCTATTATTGAATTAACAGTAACATATTTATTATTGGTTTAGGGCATTTCATCTTGCCAACTATACTTATCGTCACCGGATTATCACCTAGTTGGCAAGGGAAAAGTGCCCAACACTTTGGGAGATTTAATTCACCATAGACCGCTCCCAGATGGACACCTGAAAGTATCGGTTGATGTTGTATTAGATCACAGTGCGTTGCTACCGGTACCTGACATGGTCTCAGAGACAACATTGCTGCGAGATGCAATAGGGTCATTTGTTGCATGGCCCTCGGAACTCATTTTCATTGATGATGAGGTATGTTGAAAACCATTATGAATCATTTAGTTTTCAAATTTCAATTCTGAACCGTTACGTTAATTATTTTTACATGATAATTTTAGACTCCTACAAAACCCGCAATTAAGGGTAAAGGGATTTTGCAGCACAACGACTCTGTTGCATCACTAAAAGAGGTACATTTAAAGTGTTAATTGTTAGAACAAGATTTGTTCTGATCAATGTTGCACCCCAAAATTTGCCCATCTAATTTATTTTTAACTGGCTTATAATTCTCATTCATCTGTATATATTTCAATAGGTCATGTACATAGCATAACATTCATTCATGATGAAATAACATTGAGGCATGGGATCAAGGATCATGGAGCAAAATAAGGTTTCTATCTATTACAATATACATTCAAAATCCTTTACAAAAAAAACACTATGCATTCAAAAGAACATTGCCATCACAAATCTGGTACAGAGTATACATTCCAAATTCATCCTAAGTTTATTCTTAAATCTCCATGCTTCCATATCATGCTTTGAGTCTTGTTCATAAATCTTTAACCTTGAGCCATAAACTCCAAAACAGCCCATGTTGAACCCTTCATGACCAAAAAGACCTGCACCAATCCCCTGCATAAAACCAAAACCAAAACAGTCATAAAACCAGGTGATTATTAATCAACAACCATTAACACTTTCATTCAAAGTGCATAACCAAACCGTTGCATAAAAACTTATACCTACACATTTATCAAACAAAGCCACACAATTTCCATAACCACCAAATAGAATTCCCTTCCAACCTAACTTCTAACACTAACTAATGTATTTCACTTCCAGCTTTAACGGATAACCACTTTTAACTCACCCTCAATTTCTTCTAACTGTCACAACCATTTTCCAAACATATATACATAACCAGTCCCAACAGGTTTTTTTCAATTGATTTTCCTATAACAGTTTTTGAACTATTCTCTAACCATATAACTGAACCCTTAACAGAATTTCCATCTATTTCTAACAGCCGATTACAAACTTTCCCAACAGAATTCTAACTACCAAAAAAAAAACGGTTACAAGCCTAACCGAATCCTAACCGCATCCTAACTAACTCAAAACAGAAAAAACAAAGAGAAAGAATCAGAGATTCAATAGAAACCAGAAGAAAACTCACCTATATAATCAGGATCACCACACTGCAGAATGGGGTTCTTCATTCATCCTCTCCATCATTTCACCTTCTTCACCACCTCTAAACTCTCCACTCGGCAACTCCTTCATCACTTTTCAACCATTCCTCAACCTTCAATTCTTCATCTCCACAACCTTCACCATCACCTTCAATCCCTTTCAATCACCATCGACAATCACTGAAATTCAAAAAAAACAAGAATCACCAGAAGAAAATAACAGAAAAAAAAGAGAGAAGAGAAAACCGGATAACAGAAAAAGAAAATCGATCGGGATTAACCTCATAACAGAAGAACCTCCATCTTGTTTCTCAGATTTGATCTGCAACATCTTCATCATCACCATAACTCCTTCAAACGCATCCATATCATCATCAACACTTCAACATTGCGTCAATCATCAGCACCGATTTTTATCGCGTCGTCGTATCATCTTCTTCTCGCAGAAAATCACCACAAACGACATCTTTGAATCTTCTTCACCTTCCGCTCTGAAGAGTTTCACGCAGCACTACCGCAGCCTTCATCGATTCAATCATCACTTTCGTCTTCACCGCCTTCAATTTCAGCAACAGCGACAACACCGAGACGCATCGACGCATTCATCATCAAACAGTCATCTCTGATTCACCACATCCACGCAAGAGCACAGCGATTTCATTATCTTCGTCGCAACAGTTCCG
The DNA here is from genome assembly GCF_029867415.1 of Vicia villosa. NCBI lineage: Eukaryota > Viridiplantae > Streptophyta > Magnoliopsida > Fabales > Fabaceae > Vicia > Vicia villosa. The sequence goes on from NW_026705023.1 coordinate 1,188,969, forward strand.
CTCTTCAACGAACAACAACATTCATTCAAAAGGAAATCCGAGAGAAGACAATAGACGAGAGGATCAATGAGTCGAAGAGGTGACCGATCGGAGTTTCTCGTTGGAGGACTTTGATTCCCGGCCGTCGTCGTTCAAGAGAGTGAGAGTCGGAGAAGAAAGATCCACCGCACCACCGCCGTTCGTTCGCGAGTGAGGAAGAAGAGAGTACAAGAAATTCCAAAGGTCACATACTTTGACCTAATCCCCTTTCTGTTTTCTGCTGAATTGGATTAATCTTGTTTTTTTTTTTAACATAAAGTTTAATACCATCTTTAATATAAAGTCTATGATTAATCTAAGTTTAATTTGAGGATTAACTGGATTTAGTATAAAGTTTAATTGAGATAAAACTGGATCTGATTGAAATTAGCATAAGGCTTGGATTAATTGGATCTGATTAGAAAATTTGTGTTCATGGATCATGAGGGCCTTGACCGAATTGCTAACGCCACCCCCACTTGGCCCGTCACCATCGTTTTGGCATCAAGAAACTGAACAAAAAAACATCACCTTGGGCTTTTCTCCATGGGCCCTGCTCCCAGTTAACTATTTGCACCCATGTATTCAATTCACACCCCCCTGTTTCCATTATTATTTTAGATTTTGATTAGATTTTTTTAGATGATAAAAATGCTAATTTTCTTCCTATATGTTTCCTATCATTTTTAGACTTCAATACAATTTTTGATAAAAATAATAATCACTAAAAAATATTAGTTTAGGCTTTTATTTTAGTTCTTTTGCTTAATTAGAATTCTTGTTTTCGTCATATAAAAATCATAAAAATAAATAGTATATTTAATTCAATTTTGCACTATATTTTGAATCATTTGTTTTCATGTTTGGTGTTATATTTTCAAGTCACGCGTTTGTACTAATTTTGTACCATTGTTTACTTGTAATTTTTACTTGTAATTGTGGTTTCACTTGTGTGTTCCTTTAGAATTTTAGGACCCATAATCCATAACTTTTAGGTTAGTCTTCCCTTTGAAATCCTATAATTTAGGTAGACTTTAACTTGACAATTTAGGACTTAGAATCATCTTTTAGTTCTTTTAGATTAAGTTCTTTTCCTTTTTCTTTTCAACTTTAAAACATTAATAAAGGACGACGCGAATCATGCTAATGCTTTTTTTAGTGTGAAAGAAATGATTGGGGCGTAGGCCCCGATGTATGTTCTTTCCCACTTAGCGGAAGAGAAATGATTGAGGCGTAGGCCTTGGTGTATTTCTTAACCGTTATTTAGAGAAACGATCGTGGCGTAGGCCTCGATGTGCATTCTCTAAATATTCAAAAATTGTATTTCATTTAGAGAAACGATTGTGGCGTAGGCCTCGATGTGCATTCTCTAATTATTCAAAAACTGTATTTCATTTAGAGAAACGATTGTGGCGTAGGCCTCGATGTGCATTCTCTAAATATTCAAAAACTCCTTTTTATGGCATGATTCAAGTCACAAATTAATTTCCCTTAAAAGACACCCAACCAAAAACATTTCAAAATATCTAATAAAGGCCCAGACCTAAACAAAGTAAGGAAGTGATGCGAAGCCTTGTAGTGGGTTTTCGTCCATCATGGAATTACATCTAAAAGACACAAACCAATCTCTTTTCCTCTTGCCTCCGAGGCATTCTTTCTCTTGCCTTCAGGGCATTCTTTCTCCTAATCGGACACGTTATTTCCGCTCCATTCCCAGCTTAAGACTCCAGAGGTCGAGCAGCGGAGTGCGAATGTAACTGTTCAACTAAAAAACACAAAAAACAAACAAAAACTAAAGAGCCGAACTACGACGCTCTGATTCTTGAAAAGGATACGTAGGCATTGGGTCGCGGGGCCTAAGCGAGCACAGCTATTTATAAACCTTATTTTCCCCGTGTTTCTTTTCTTTCATTCGCATGCATTCCCTTAGTAATTAAGCTTTAGACTTATACACCCTTAGAATAGAACAAACATAAGTGGATCCTGTGGAGTACCACAGACGTGAGGGGTGCTAGCACCTTCCCCTTGCGTAACCGACTCCCGTACCCTATCTCTGGTCGAAAGACCTTTTCTTATCCTTTCTTTATTCTAGGTTTTCTGATATTCCTTTCCCTCTTTGGGATAAATATATTGGTGGCGACTCTGTCTGATTTTCGCGAGCGTGCGACAATCAATATTCTATGTTTTGATGATAACATTATATATGAATTTTGTATAAGACAATGTGGTACTCTAATCCTTTGCATTTTCCATTTCAGGAAATATATAAAGAGTATGCACAATTCAGCGCTTAGAAGCACTGACTCAGAAGGTTCTGGATGGATACATCAGAAGATGGTCAAGCAGAATCAAAACATGGACTATGAAGCATCAGAAGAACATGAAGTCAGAAGCAGAAGCACTGAAGTTCTGAATGGTATCACGCTCAAGCTCTTCAAAGTAAGAAGACAAGAAGATGCTCTGCACCAAGGTGGTTGACTCTGATATTCAAACGTTGTTATTCACAAATCTGAGTTCAGAAGCTAGTACAAGATGACAGGCTATTAAGTCTAATCTCTGACTGACAAAAGGAACGTTAGAAGCTACAAAAGGCAAAGTCAGTAAAAGCAGGAAAAGCATGGCTCGAGGTAGTTGACAAAAGTGTGAAACATTAAATGCAAAGCTATACTATTCACGCAAAGCATTAAATGCAACCCAACGGTCATCTTCTCAATGCCTATATATATAGAAGTTCTTATCAGAAGCAGTAAGAGAACTCTTGCGCAAAATACCAAAACGCTGTCAAAATCAAAGCTCACGAACTTCATCTTCAACCTCACAAACTCTTGTAATATTTAGTGAGTGTTAAGCTTAAAACTTAAGAGAAATATCATTGTTGTGATTATAGCTTTATAAGAAGCAATCTATACTCTTGTAAACATTATTTTACAGTGATTGTAAAAGGTTCCTAGAGTGATCAGTATGATCAGTAGACTCTAGAAGACTTAGAAGTTTTCTAAGTGGTGAATTCCTAGTGTGGTCAAGTTGTGATCTGTATACTCTAGAAGACTTAGAAGTTTTCTAAGTGGATAACCATTGTAATCAGTTGGATTAGTGGATTAAATCCTCAGTTGAGGTAAATCACTCTAAGGGGGTGGACTGGAGTAGTTTCGTTAACAACGAACCAGGATAAAAATAATTGTGTTCATTGTTTTTATCTTACAAGTTTTTAAAGTCACACTTATTCAAACCCCCCCTTTCTAAGTATTTTTCTATCCTTCATTAATTATATGATATGAATATAAAACTGCATGATTTTATAATTTACCTAAGTTATATGATTTTTAGGTATCTGCTCAAGGGTCACAATAAGTGAGCCAGCAAATTCGTAGCGTACCACCCAAGGAAAAGGGTCCTCCGAAGGCCGTGGCAAAAAGAGGTGCTTTTGTGCCTCGATACCGCAGGCGCTTGGAACACTTGTGGATATGTCAAATTTGAAGACAGGTGCTATTCGTGAAAATAATATGGATGAAGCTATCTTTGGTTTTGAATTCAACGAAATAGTTGAACTAGAGGACATGGAAGATATTTTTAAGCATAAATAATTAGGCGTCAGTAATATTCACTCATACATCCGATAATCCGATCAATATACTATTTAATTAGTTGATCAATTTATTTACACATTTCAATGAAAATAGTCTAATGTTTATTATGTTTTTATTTAAGGTTGTTGTATGACAAAATGATGCGCGGGACTAAATTGTCATACAGATTCCATTTCGTGTCTTCCTCCCATGTCAGTGGAGCGACAATTGATAGGGAACCAGATTCAGTTAGACAACGCTTAGTTGAGAGATTCATGGCCACCGGCCATACAGAAAGCTTGTATCTTTGGGCATATAATACTCAACCAATAGGGTTAGTTTTTCATTCTTGGTTCATCTAATCTTTGTTTCTTTTGTGTAGCAAATTTTTCATATAAACTTTTGTTTTAATTTATAGAGCACAGTGGTTGTTGCTTTCTTTCAATCCTATAAAAGAAGTGGTCTATTATCTGAATTCAGTAGATAGTGAGTGGACCAATTATCCGGATATGAAGTCAGTGATTGATAGGTAAGTGAGATTATTCTAAATATTTGTGTATATTTATATATTTAATTATTTCTATGAGATTGATCTAAATATATTTTTTTTATTTTGTTAGATCAATACAAGTATTCCGAAGTCAAAGAGACGCACAGGTATCACAGACTAAATCAAACAACATTACTTGGATCAAAGTGCAGGTACACTAATTTTCATAATTTTGCTTATTATAGTTATGCTACTTGATAAAACAAGACAGCTATAAAATCTTATTTGTTTTTCAATGTAGTGTCCGCAACAGCGAAATAGTACAGATTGCGGATACTTGGTTTTAAGGTTTATCAAAGAAATCCTTCAAATGAATCAATTAGAGATTCCAATCACGGTATGGATTTATAACTTAGGATAATTTCTTATAATTTATTACATTTAATTAAATCATGCATATTATGTTTTTGTTATGCAGTACTTTGATGATTTGTATTCTGCTTCTTACAAGAAACTTAAGTTGGAGGAAATCAAAGAGGAATTGTGTCAATTTTATATTCAGCAAAGGATCATATAGGTATGAATACATTATTGTGTGAAAAGTGTTATGAATACATTATTGTGTGACATATTTTGATAATGACTTTGTGTTGGAGCCTTTAATTATGTTTGAGCAAAGTTAGTTTAATTGACCGTGTTGTTCTTTTCATACTTTGCAGGACCAGGACCGTCCGCTAGTCGGATTTTGAGAATTTCAGGCTTATTCTGATTTAGTTATTGTTAGAGATAATTTAGTTATATGTATCTGTTGCAAACATGTGAATTGAACTATAATGGTGTATCTATTTTATTTTGGATTATAATGGTATTATATTGGTATATAATGGTATATAATGTCCTACATACGGGTTTTTGTTGAAATAGCGGTATATATATATATATATATATATATATATATATATATATATATATATATATATATATATATATGTATATATGTAAGGCTTGAATTACAGGTTTAGGGATTATTTCCCAAAATATTACAGGTTGAAAATAAAAATAAATTACAGGTCGAACTGGGAGGCTTAAATTACAGGTTGCACTTTAAAATATTGCGTTTAGCAACGAAGTCGTTTTTAAAAGCGCTCTTAAAGGCCTACCTACGAAAGTGCTTTTTAACAAAAAAGCGCTGCCTAAGATGATAAAAGAAAGCATAAAAGCTGAAAAAAGCGCTGCTAAAGGCTACTTTAGAAAGCGCTTTTTCTAGAAAAAGCGTTGTTACAGACCCACCTATGAAAGCACTTTTCAAGGGAAAGCGCTGCTACAGACCCACCTACGAAAGCGCTTTTCAGGGGAAAGCGCTGTCTGAAGTAAACCTAAGGCAGCGCTTTTGGCGTAAAAAAAGCGCTGTCTTTACCTACGGCAGCGCTCTAATAGGCAGCGCTTTTAAGCGCTGGAAAAGGCCAAAGAGAGCTTTCGTAGCCCTTTTCTGGCGTTGTGAAGTCAAATACAAGAAACTCGAGAAGAGTCTCGTATATGAACTTGAGCAACTTAAAGCAGAAAACTCTGATCTTAAAGAAAATTATGTCAAACTCAAAGAGGAATTTCATAAAGCTCAAAAAGTTTCTAATTTAGATACTGCTTCTAGTTCAAAAAGTATTCTTAAGGAATATGACTCTAGCTTTCAAAAATTTCTTACTAAGAGCATAGATGGAAGCAAAATGGCTTCAATGATCTATGGTGCAAGTGGAAACAACAGAAGAGGAATTGGATATGAAACTCCCAAAGGGAAAGAAACATACCAACCTAAACTTGTTGATAAAATGGATATCACATATAAACCACTGCACAAACAATTTAGCTTTGGTCACACACATGATATCAAATATACATCTTACTTTGAAAATTTTCATGCTAAACCAAAGTTCAAACAGAACTTAAAAACTCTAACCAAAGAGGACCCAAAAAGATGTGGGTACCTAAGGAGAAAATAATGTATGTTGCAGATGTCCTTCACAACAAAGTTGAAACACCAGTCTTGGTACCTGGACTCTGGATGCTCGCGACACATGACGGGAAGAAAGTCTATGTTCCAAAACCTGGAGCTTAAATCTGGTGTAGATGTTAGATTTGGAGGAAATCAAAAAGGAAAGATTATTGGTTCTGGAACCATTGGTAACGGCAACTCTCTCTCCATAACTAATGTTTTATTAGTTGAAGGATTAGAACATAACTTGCTGTCCATAAGTCAATTAAGTGACAACGATTATGACATAATCTTTAATAAAAAATCCTTTAAAGCTGTAAGTCAGAAAGATGGATCAATCCTATTTACTGGCAAGAGAAAGAACAACATTTATAAAATTGATCTTTCCGATCTTAAAACTATGAAAGTAACTTGTCTTCTGTCTGTTAACGATGAGCAATGGGTCTGTCAGAGAAGATTGGGACATGTTAGCATGAGGAAAATATCTAAGCTTAACAAACTCAATTTGGTTACATGACTTCCCAATCTGAAGTAACTCAGAAGCTCTGTGTGAAGCATGTCAGAAGGGAAAGTTTTCAAAACCCTCTTTTAAATCAAAGAATGTTGTCTCTTCCTCTAGGCCATTAGAACTTCTGCATATTGATTTATTTGGTCTAGTGAAAACTGTATCAATCAGAGGCAAGAAGTATGGATTGGTAATTGTTTATAACTATAGCAGATGGACATGGGTTAAGTTTATGTGTTTGTTGATTTCTACAACCAAGATCAAAATGAAAAACAGTTTAGAATCATAAAGGTTAGAAGTAATCATAGTGGACAATTCGAGAACAATCTCTTTCAAAATTTCTTTAAAGAAAATGGCATTTCTCATGGTTTCTCTTGTCCCATAACTCCTCAACAAAATGGAGTTGTTGAACGAAAGAGTAGGACATTGCAAGAAATGGCAAGAACCATGATTAACGAAACCGATATGGCAAAAAATTTAAGGGTAGAAGCAGTGAACACAATGTGTTATATTCAAAATAGAATCTCTATAAGACCTATTCTTGAAAATACTCCTTATGAATTGTGAAAAAATAGAAAACTCAACATTTCATATTACCATCATTTTGGATGTACTTGTTATATTTTGAATACTAAAGAGCATCTGAACAAGTTTGATTCTAAGGCACAAAAGTGCTTTCTGCTTGGATACTCTGAATGTTCAAAAGGTTATAGAGTATACAATACAGAAACTCTGATTGTTGAACAATCGATCAATGTTAGATTTGATGATAAGCTTGGCCATCAAAAGCCAAAGCAAGTTGAAAATTTTGCAGATATGGAAATTCAACCAACAAATACTGAAGACTTTAAAGCAAAAGACAATTCAGAAGATCCTCAAATTACAACATCTATGGAGAACTTGAGAAACTCTAAGGAACACTCACATAAAAGATCTTCTAGACTTAACTCATCATATCCATAAGATGTTATTCTTGGAAAGAAAGAAGACCCCATAAGAATCAGATCATTTCTAAGAAACAACAAAGATTCACTAGTTGGATTAGTTTCTATGGTGGAACCAACTTCTATAGATGAAGCTCTTCAAGATACTGATTGGATTATTGCTATGCAAGAAGAACTAAATCAGCTTATAAGAAATGATGTATGGGATCTAGTTCCAAGACGAGACGGATTCAATATCATTGGAACTAAATGGGTATTCAAAAACAAATTGAATAAGCAAGGAGAAGTTGTAAAAAACAAAGCACGACTGGTTGCACAAGGATATAGTCAGCAAGAAGGTATTGACTATAATGAAACCTTTGCCCCAGTCTCTAGGTTAGAATCTATCAGATCATTAATTGCCTTTGCTGCTCAATATGACATTACTTTATATCAAATGGATGTTAAAAGTGCGTTTTTAAATGGCTACATAGATGAAGAAGTTTATGTTCATCAACCTCCTGGTTGCGAGGATTGCAAATATCCAGAACATGTTTTGAAACTTAAGAAATCTTTATATGGTCTGAAACAAGCTCCCAGAGCTTGGTATGAACGATTAAGTTCATTTCTTCTAGATAAAGATTTTACTAGAGGAAAAGTGGACACAACTTTATTTTGCAAGACATTTAAAAATGATATTTTTATTTTTCAAATATATGTAGATGGCATTATATTTGGAACTTCTAATATCTCTCTTGGAAAAGAATTTGCTAAATCTATGCAAGCAGAATTCGAAATGAGTATGATGGGAGAACTTAAATTCTTTATGGGAATTCAAATTAATCAAACTTCTGAAGGAACTTACATACATCAAACAAAGTATGTCAAGGAACTTTTGAAGAAATTCCATCTATCAGAAAGCAAAGAAGCCAAAACTCCAATGCATCTTACATGCATTCTGGGAAAAGATGAGGTAAGTAAATAGGTAGATCAGAAACTCTACAGATGTATGATTGGATCTCTACTCCAATCAGATCCAAGAGAATCTCACTTGACTGTTGTCAAGCGAATTATGAGGTATTTGAAAGGTACTACTAATGTTGGACTGTTTTACAGAAGATCCAAATATTTCAACTTAGTAGGATATTGTGATGTGATTTTGCTGGAGACAGAGTGGAATGTAAAAGCACTTCTGGAAGCTTTCAGTTTCTGGGAAGGAATCTGATCTCTTGGTATAGCAAGAAGCAAGCTACAATTGCACTATCAACTACAGAAGCTGAATATGTGGCTGCTGCAGGCTGTAGCACTCAAATGCTATGGATGAAAAGTCAATTAGAAGATTATCACATCTATGAGCGTAAGATTCCTATTTTCTATGATAATACTTCAGCTATTTGTCTTTCAAAAAATCCTATTTTGCTTTCTAAAGCTAAGCATATAGAAATTAAACATTACTTCATTAGAGACTATATTCAGAAAGGGATACTAAGTCTAAATTTTGTTAATACAGACCATCAATGAGCTGATATCTTCACAAAACCTCTTTCTGAATATAGATTCAATTTCATACTGAAAAGTAATGGTATGGAATCATGTCCAGAATAAAGTTTTGTTAATTATCTAAAGTTCCTTTAGAACATTCCTTGCCTAAATTGAACCATCTGATTTATAACTTTCCATAAGATTTGAAGTGAAGCCATTTAGAAATATCTGACCTAATTGGTTCACAAGATCATTTTCTAAATTGGTTCATAAATTCATTACATAAAATCGTTGTATCACGCTAACCCTAGGAGTTGAACACGTGTGCAAATCTCTGAAAGGTCACGCGTGCAAGCTATTAAGGAACGAGTTCTTGGTAACTGTTGTATTAAATTTTTACGTTTCCCCTAATATCATTAATCATAATGCTTCTATCCTTTGCGTATTCCAATATTTTCTCATCATGTTTATTAAGCATGCAAATTCTTGCATTAATTACATCAGGTTATACGTTTGCGTTCCTCCTTCCCTCATTCCTTTATAAATACTCACATCCATTTCCATAATCCTTATCTCATCCTAAACCTAATCTTTGTTTGTGAAATTCTGGTATGAAAGACTCAGGATGTCCCTCACGATGTTAACACATCTGATCTGTTATTAACTTACCAAAGGCAGAACAGAAAGATCCCCAATTTTTAATTACCCCTAGAAGGAGTCCATGAGTACGGGGATCATGTATGTTCAGTCAATATAACCAGATTGTAATCTTTATTGGTTCTGTAAAAGGAATAGCTATCAAACCTGAACCTGATGTTATACGCGATGTTACAACCTCCAAGACTAAATAGAAAATACAATGCAGAAGATAAATAACATAGTGAATTGTTAACCCAACTCGGTTTAACTACCTTCTCTGGGGGGCTACCAAGCCAGGAAGAAGATTTCACAATCAGTAGTACTATTTTATGTAAACAACCTCTAGTTTACAAATAAGCAACCTCTGGTTTACCTAGTCGCTACCCAATGCAACCTTTATCTTAGAACTCCATCTAAGACAAGAGAACCTCTGTTCACTCCCTAGTTGTGGTGTCGTTTTCTTTACCTCCCCGTTTCACTTGGGAGGACGGCACGCTAGACCCTTCGCACGGAATTTGGAAGGAGAATGCGCTCGGGGCGGGATGAATTTTGTTTCAGTTCTTCCTACGATATCACACGAACTTTTTAATTATCCTACGAGTAGGAAAGGGGAAAAAGATCTCAAATAAACCCTAGGTGTTTGCTAAGTGTGGGGATTCACCTAGACTAGAAATTCTGGAGTCCGGGGGGTCGGTTATACATAGGGAAGAGTTCAAGCACCCTTAATATCCGTAGTACTCTACGGGAACCTTCTCTGTGTCTATGTGTTTGTGTTTGTTGCTGATTAATTGGGAAAGTTTCTCCTATGTGTTAGGAGAAGGAATTGAATTGAAATAAAAGAAAGACAGACAAACTGACTATTTTTGGTTTTTTATTAGCTCGCTGAGATTCCTTGTGAACCTCATGCCTACACATCCTTAATGGAAGTCAGAGCTTTTTGTAGTTCGGAGAACTAATTAGGGAAATTAATTATTTTTGGTGCCTTGCTTGAAGCTTGAATTAAATCTCTGTTTACAATAAAGAGACATGAAATCATCTTTACAGAGAGGTATTTCTACTATTCCACCACAAACATTAAAAGAGTGACAGAATAACTGAATTCATTTCATTCAAGAGGGGGACCTTACTTGTTTATGTGCAAGTATACCAGTCAACTGCATCTTGAATGAAAGAAAGATGCTCATCCAAATTAGGGAAAGTTACTACATGCCTGGGTTTTACTGCCAGAGCATGCCTTTCAAAATCCTAAATGGGAGACTAATTAAAATTAAAATGTAATGTAATGTTTGTTTGTTTGAATGTGGTGAGATAGGAGAAAGATCTCTCTATAGAGATAAGCTATATCCATCTACTGTATAAAAGATTTGACTTTAGCTGGCTTGTATGAGGCCCAAGCTTGAGGCTTTTGATTGATTTATTATTTTATTGACTATGGGAGATAACTCTACTAGGGTCTGACTTAAACTAAGAAGTTTTTGTGTTCTGTACAAAGCCCAGAATTGAGGCTGACTCTGGTTGGAGAGTGTTTTTCTTGATGGATTTCTATTTGGTGTTCTGTACAAAGCCCAGAATTGTGGCTGACTCTACCTAAGGAGACTCTATTTTGTGCCTTGTATGAAGCCCAAGGTTGTGGCTGACTCTTAGCTGGGGAAGTCACTATATTCTGCCTTGTACAAAGCCCAAGGTTGTGGCGGACTCTTAAAGAAACTGAATATGGATGACTCTATGGGGAAAAGATCCTAGAGGTTAGGAATCTTTGACACAGGAAATGTGGTTTATCTGCCTTGTACAAAGCCCAAGGTTGTGGCTACTTGATGATGAAGGACTCACTGGGGAAACTCTATTATCTGCCTTGTATAAAGCCCAAGGTTGTGGCTGACTTTTTAGGGGTTTTACTCTACTAGAGAGTTTTATCTTTTGAAATTTTAATTTTTGGAAGCTAACCCTTTCTAGGGAATTTGGATTTAAAGGAGTGATTTTGGAGGCTGACCCTTTCCAGGGGTTTTGGATTTTTAAGGAGTGATTTTGGAGGCTAACCCTTTCCAGGGGTTTTTGTTGGCAGAAAGATTATCTAGTTGAGACTTCTTGTTTAAAGCCCAAGATTAAGGCTTACATTGACTAAGAATAGACAAATATGGATCCTAGACTCTTGCTAAGGAAGATTAATGAAGATAAGGGTGACAGAGACTGTCCATGTCTCTCATTCCAAAAGGTGTACTCAATATGAGGTTGAGATATTCTTAGCTTATTTAAAGTCTGGTTTAAAAGATGGAAGAAACTCACCAGGATAGGCTAAAAGGTAACTAAAGACCTGTTCCTATGCTTATAAGAAACCTGATGGGTCCTTGTATACAAGCTCAAGAGGAAGCTGGGAATGCTTTTAAGAAGCCTGTGGGTCCTTGTACAAAGCCCAAGAGGAGGCTAATCGAGTGTCATCGAGGGTCCTGGTTATAGCACAAGAGAAAGCTATGTGGTTTTGAACTTATTTTGGCTCTAAGCAAATGGGTAAGAGGTTTCACCGGGAATAATTCCTCTTGGGTGGATGTGTCCTATTTGGGTTCTAAGGCTTTTTCAAGATGTTTCACCGGGAATAATTCATCTTGAGGGTTTGAACTACAGATCTCTAATTAGGAAAGAGCCTTCACCGGGAAGACATTCTCAATCCTAGGCCATAGTCCTATAATATATATATATATATATAGTTTAACTGTCCTAAGGTTTACACTCAGACGTAGTCCTAAACAAATATATAAACAGTTTATATTTGACAGTAATTTAAATAAAGACTGTAAATTGAAAGCTATAAAGGCTAACCTGGATGGAGTGGAGGCCTTTGAAGATGTATGTACAAAGCCTTACCAGCAATTTTATTGATAACAGTTGAATATTTATTATAAACAGTTAAGGGTTTTTGAAAACAGAAGAAGTGAAGATGGACATAGGTCACATAGGTATCTGAAGAGTTTCACAGGGAATAATGCCCTTCAAATACCAGAAGAATGTTTTGAAAATAGAAAGAGGATTTTGTAAATACAGCTTTTTGAAAACAAACTAAGAAAAGAAAAAAAAGGTGTTGGCATTTATTTACTGTTTATAAGAAACAGTTGAAAATGATTTGTAATGATACAAAGTTTTGTTGTCTGAAAAACCTTGATTGTCTAGTTAATCAGAGATTTGAAAACAGTTTAAATTCTTGACAACAGTCAACTTAATTAGGGTAATGACAAAGTTTATACCGTACTAAGACCTAAATGAATAGGGTTTTAACTCGAAAATATTTACAAGAGATTAGGTTTTGAAAATCAAATGAAAATTATATTTTTTTAAAGTATTAAAACATACTTGAAATATGTGATTTTTAATCCTAATTAAAACATATTAAAATAATATATTTTTTTATGATTTTTTTGTATATTCTCAAAATAGACATGTTAAGAGAGAAGTATGTGAAAAATCACGAGAAAATGATTTAAATTGATGGGTGAATTAATTAGGTGAAGTTGTAAAATAAAATGAAAGAAAATAGTGATAAAAAAAGGGGGTTTAGTCTTGCCAAGGGTTGAACCCACGCCCTATAGGTTACCAAACAAAACAAATATCAACTGGGCCACGCGTGTGGCCTGTTTAGGAAAGGCAACTATATGATTATATGTGAAAGCCAAACATCAAAGTGGTTAAAAAATAAAATGAACAAAAGGTCTGAGGGGGGATCGAACCCCAGACGTAAGGCAAGGCAAGGCTTTTGGACGCGCGCTGTAACCAATGGGACACTACGATGAATTCATAGGTTAAACACAACCCATTCAAAATATAATAAACTAAAACCTGGGAAATTTGAAAAAATGGCGCCACCATCTTCATCTTCAACCTCAAGCTTCAAACATTTGAATTTGCTATCTCCTTCGTTTCTCAACCAAACTCAAAGATGTAAACATGGATTTTGCTCTTTTTTGAACAAGGATTATGATGGTATCCTTTGATTTCATTAATTTTCAGTGTAATTCAAAATTCGCACGCGTGAACACTAAGAACCCTAAAACTGGAATTTAACATGAAATACTCTATATGCATGATATGATGCAATTGATTGAGGGTTAATGATCCTTAAAGGTGCAGAAACCAACTGGTAACTTCATTTTTAATTTATCATGCGTGAATTTTGGAGTTTGAAGATCATGAAACTTACCTCAAAAATGGAGATTAAGCTCTGATCAAAGTGTGCTACAGAGTTGTTGCAATGATCCAGATAGGTTCAGTGATCCCCTAGGAAGGTGTTGAGATGCTTAGCTTGGGTTGAAACTTCTCAGAACTCCTTGCTCGACCCCAACTGATACAGCTCCAAGTGAGAGGTGAAGATGATGATTCTCCACGTACAGAAGTGTTCCAGAGGTTTGGATCACCTCTAAATACCTCCTTTGATATGTATGAATACTTACTTTTAAAGGAAGAGCTTTGGTTTGAAGAATTCGAGTCTTCTTGCCAAAGAACCTTTGAAAAACCTAAGTATGAAGGGAGAAGAGAGAATGCAAGAATTCTGTTGCTTTGGTGTGTTTAATTACTGAGGTATGCTCTTCTATTTATAGGCAAAGAGTTCAGTGTGTTTGCAGAGAGTGAGCTTTGCTTAATGAGGTTAACTTGGTTTCTTGGTTATGAAGAAATGTGAGAAAGATCCATATGCAATGATGAGTTCTTTGATACCACTCCCTAGCCATCGTTTTTGCTTGATCTTAGGGGACAAATTTGATGCAGAAATGAGCTCTAATTGGTTGGGAGAAGATTCCTTTGATGAATCACCACTTGGTCATAAATTCTTAAAATGCAATCATTACATAATCACATGTTTTGGTTTCAGAATATTCCCCTCAAATATTTGTGCAATGATGCAAACGATTCTCTCCTATCCTTGCAATGTTTCTGAAGTTTAGAGGCACCATTTAGTGTAAGCACTTGCATAAAATTGCAAAATTCAAACTTAGGCATGACCTATAATTTCTCTTCAAATGCCTAACTTTGATCACTCATATCTCTTAGCTCAACATGAATTTGGAGAAGGTTGAGCACAATTTGGAAAGCCCTTAACATGTACTTCAATTCATTAGTTTGGAGTTTCTTCAAAATCAATTGGGAAATTTGTGAAAAATGAGCTTGAAGTTTGAAGAAAACTAGGGTTTTTTACTTGTTTTATGAAGGCAGCAACTTTGGAGCTCCATATCTCTTCAATGGTTGATTTCTAGCCAAAAAATCATATGTGACAAAGTTGTTCATTGGATCAAAATCTACAACTTTGATGTTGGAAGTTTTTTTCAGTTTGTACTTGAAATTTTGAGATATTCCCTTCCAAAGCTTTGAAAAAAAAAAGACTTTTAAACACTTGGAAAAATTTCTAAGTATGAAAAGTAAATCTTTGACTTTTTGATTCTTGACTAATTTTCTTTATTTTCTTTGGTCAAATGACTTCAATAATCTTATATTGATGATATTGATCCTTAAAAGTCATGTCTTGACCCATAACCCTAAAAGTCAAAGATGATCTTGTACAATTGACTTTTTCCAAGTGAAGTGAAATCTTGGACTTTTGTGATGAATCAAACTCTCCTCCTCAAATGAATGATGTGAATGGATTATATTGAGGTAATAGAAGTTCTTGAGTCATGTTTTGAGTTTTGGATCCATGTCCTGATTAAAAGTCAACTATCTTGGTGAATTAGGTCAAAAACCCTAATTGTCGACCAGATGAAATTGATGATTGTAGGTCTTGAATTGTAGTGTAATGCCTTATGGATATTGTAATATGGATCATTTGAAGATGATTGAAGCCTTTGAGTGATGCCCTGGGGCTTTATAGGGTTTCCCAAATGTGGTCCCTGATTTCAGTCCTTGATGGGTTCAAAACCCTAGCTGAGCAAACCTGAGTCCTGATAACTGTTGTCAAATCAACATAGGAGAATAAATGAATCATTTGAATCCTATGATTGCATTAGAGGTTATTCTCATATTGATTGATCCTTTGCCTGAACTCCTTTGTCCTTGAGCACCCTCGATTGGGTATCAGACAAACAAGTGATTGCTCTGAGTACTTGTCCTGAGTTTGATGAGGTACTTGGAGGTATGACATCTCATGGACGGGTTAAAATTAGGGTATGACAAATGCCCCTATTTAAGTTTCTTTCACCCAGAGGGAGAAAGATTGACATCTTGATCTCTCCTGCGTGGAAGAGACTTAAATATCGAAGAATGCCCAAATTTTGGGCGTCCATGAGATGTCGCAGCGATAATAAAATCCTTGTGCATGACTTGATCCCGTTGTCGCACTTGGCGGGGGATAGGAAGATAAGCTCCTGGAGAAATGTGTTATGCAAATTTTGGTGAATGAATGGCAATGCGAAATGCGTGATCCATCTTCTTTAACTAAGCGTTTACTACTTAGAAAAAGGTAAACAACCTCCTATAGCTTCGGATGTTTAAATCGCGAAACTAGTCTCAGTTGTGATTTTGGATAATATCTCAGATAAAGAGAGATTCTCTGAAGGTTTGTTTCCTCATCAAACTTCTCACCAGCACTTGGAGGAGAGATACCATTTGATGGCAATTAAGAAACTTCATCATCTTTTGGAAGATCTCTCTGATGAAGAGAAAATCTCCAAGGGTTTGTTTCCTCATCAAACTTCTCACCAGCACTTGGAGGTAAGATACCATTTGATGGCAACTAAAAAACTTCATCATCTTTTGGAAGATATCTCTGATGAAGAGAAAATCTCCAAGGGTTTGTTTCCTCATCAAACTTCTCACCAGCACTTGGAGGTAAGATACCATTTGATGGCAACTAAGAAACTTCATCATCTTTTGGAAGATATATCTGATGAAGAGAAAATCTCCAAGGGTTTGTTTCCTCGTCAAACTTCTCACCAGCACTTGGAGGTAAGATACCATTTGATGGCAACTAAGAAACTTCATCATCTTTTGGAAGATATCTCTGATGAAGAGAAAATCTCCAAGGGTTTGTTTCCTCATCAAACTTCTCACCGGCACTTGGAGGTAAGATACCATTTGATGGCAACTAAGAAACTTCACCATGATTTCCTTCCAACCCGACATCTTTGAAGGAATATCATATGATCATGCGTCCTTCTGAGGGGCTAATGACTTTACTTGAAAGTGGACGAACTGTCTTCGGGAAGAAAACTACCATTCATCGACTTATGCTGATAAAGCCTTGGAAGTGAACAAACTGTCTTCCGGAGGAAGACTACCATTTGTTGATCCGCTGGGGAGATTCTGGAGGCGAGCAAACTATATTCCGGAGGAAGACTACCATTTATCGACCAGCTGGAGAATCCAAATTATTTTCTTTGACGAAGAGTGCCATCTATTGACCCTGCCTGGGAATTATCAAACTGTTTTCCAAGAGGAAAAACTACAACTTGTCAATTATGCCGGGGAATCTGAATTACTTGGAGAAGTCTGCCATTCATTGACTCCGCTCGGGAGATTAACAAACTGTTTTCCTAGGAGGAAAACTGCCATTTGTCGACCCTAATGGGGAATGAAACATCTCAGAAGCAGACAAATTGTTTATTGCAAAGAAACTGCCATTTGTTGATTCCTTGGGTATCAAACAGACAAACTGTCTTTCCTAGGAAAGACTGCCATTTGCCAATTGCTAGGGGGACAAACTGTCTTCTGCCGAAAGAGACTGCCATTTGTCAACCCTGTTGAGGAATCCTTAAGCGGAAGGAACTGTCTACTGTGAAAGAGATTGCCATTCGTCGACCCGGCTTAGGAAAAAAAAGTGAGCAAACTGTCTTCTGCTGAAAGAGACTGCCATTTGCTGACTTTTGTGGGGAAATTCGAAAGCGGTCAAACTATCTTCCGGAGAAGACTGCCAACTATTGACTTGTCAGAGAATCCTAGTTGGGGAATCCTGCTTGCTGACTTGCTGGGGAATCCTCGTGTATGAACCGTTATCATGAAGAGGAAGGTTCTTTCACAAATCGTTGGGGAAACTTGAGCAGATGTCCAAGTGACTCGAGTAATAACAGGATCAAATCCTAACTAGACTATGCTAACTATGCAGTCATGTGATATGATCCGTAAAAAATGTATGAATGTTATGAAGATTATAAAATGTAAAGTGAATGTGAATAGAATTGTCGCGGATGTGAAATCCTGTGATATGACTTGAATTTGTTGGTCAGAAGATGTCTTCTTCTTGTAGATTTGCACTCCATTGGGGATACCGGGTTACAAGTTGTCTGCTGTTAGAAGTGAGTGAAATGATTTGAAGTGAAGATACATTATCGAGAGATGTTCGCAAAGCGACCTCATGGGGAATTTTATTCCCGGAGTCTCAACCGTTCTTGGAGCAACTGTTTGCATTCTTCCTATTGTCTGTAAACCCTAAAAAGAAATTTCACCTTTATTTTGCAAGTAAATTCATTTTATTTTATGAAAATATTTGTTTCAAGAAAAATGACTGTTTAAACTTAAAATGCATCTTAAGAAACTGAATAAGACTTGATTGCAAAGAAAAGGCATAAGGCTCAAATTATTATTTATGGAATGGTAACCAGCCAAATGCTCGATTCCATGGAGTATTTACAAAGTTGGAAATTGGTAATTTTCGGGAAAACGGCTACGATGAAACGTGACGACCGTTATATTTCCCTTCCACTCTGAATTGCGCTGTATTCGTGCTTCGTATAAGATGACCTACTGATGATGAATACTCCGCTATGGATTTTCTGAATGATCAAGTTTGTCCCGAACACAGTTACTTGCCATATATCCCTAACTTTTGCGTAAACTACCCCTTTCGGGTTTTAAGTCTACCGGGATTGATTATATATTTTTTTATGTCTCTAACTTTTGCCTGAATCGCCCTTTCGGATTTTCGATCCACCGAGACGCTCTTTTTTGCCTAAGCCGCTCTTTGCGAGTTTTCAACTTAGCGAGCTGTTCTTTTAATTATTTAGGCGAAGTATTTCTTGACTGCGTCGACGTTCACAGGACGGGTGAATTCTTCTCCATCCATAGTCGTGAGTATTAAGGCTCCTCCCGAGAAAGCTCTCTTGACCATGTATGGGCCGTCCTAATTGGGAGTCCATTTGCCTCTCGAATCTATGAGAAAAGATTGAATCATTTTAAGTACAAGGTCGCCTTCTTTGATTGTGCAAGGTCGAACCTTTTTGTCGAAAGCTTTCTTCATTCTTTGTTGATATAGCTGACCGTGGCATAAAGCTGTCATGCGCTTTTCTTCGATTAAGTTCAATTCATCGAATCTCCTTTGACACCACTCGGCTTCTGTTAACTTTGCCTCCATCAAGACTCTCATTGATGGGATCTCAACCTCTATTGGTAGGACTGCCTCCATGCCATATACAAGGGAGAGAGGAGTTGCTCCAGTCGAAGTACGTACAGATGTACGGTAACCATGAAGAGCAAACGGGAGCATTTCATGCCAATCTTTGTAAGTGATGACTATCTTCTGAATGATTTTCTTGATGTTTTTGTTAGCTGCTTCTACAGCTCCATTCATCTTTGGTCTGTAAGAAGATGAGTTGTGATGTTTAATCTTGAATTCTTCAAAAAGTTCCTTCATCATTTTGTTATTCAAATTTGACCCATTGTCAGTGATTATCCTGCTAGGAATGTCGTAGCGACATATGATGTGATTCTTGATAAACCTGACGATAACTTGTCTTGTGACGTTTGCATACGAAGCTGCTTTGACCCACTTGGTGAAATAGTCTATGGCTACCAAAATGAAGCGATGTCCGTTGGACGCTTTTGGCTCGATCATTCCGATCATGTCGATTCCCCACATGGAGAAAGGCCAAGGGGAAGAGAGTGTGTTGAGAAGAGATGGTGGCACATGAATTCTATCGGCGTAGATCTGACATTTGTGACACCTCTTTGCATACTGGTAGCAATCTGACTCCATCGTCAGCCAATAATACCCTGCTCTCAATATTTTCCATGTCATGGTGTGTCCATTGGTGTGAGTACCAAAGGAACCTTCATGTATTTCTCTCATGAGTATTTCTGCTTCTTTTCTGTCAACGCATCTGAGCAGAACCATGTCTAAATTTCTCTTGTACAGCACATCTTCATTCAGGAAGAATCTGCCAGCTAACTTTCTCAATTTTTTTCTATCTTTCTTTGATGCCCCAAGAGGGTACTCTTTCCTTTGAAGAAAGTTCTTGATGTCGTGATACCATGGTTTATCGTCAATGACTGCTTATACTGTGAAAACATGAGCGGGCCTATCCAGGCGCATGACATCGATCAGAGGAATGTCATTCCAATGATTTATCCTAATCATGGAAGAGAGAGTGGCTAATGCATCTGCCAAGTTATTTTCTTCACGAGGAATGTGATGAAAATCTACTCTGTCGAAGAACGGTAACAATCTTCTCGCGTAGTCTTTGTAAGGGATTAGCCCAGGTTGGCGTGTTTCCCATTCTCCTTTGATTTGATTGATGACCAGAGCAGAATCTCCGTATACATCCAAGTGTTTGATTCTTAGATCCACGACTTCTTCGAGACCCATGATGCAAGCTTCATATTCGGCCTCATTGTTTGTGCACTTGAAAGTTAATCTGGCGGTAAATGGAATATGGGTACCTCGAGGGGTAACAATGATTGCCCCAATTCCTCGTCCATAAACATTAACAGCTCCGTCAAAGATCAAGCCCCATTGGGATCCTATCTCAGGTACTTCGTCTGGTAGTGGCTCGTCGTAATCTATCATCTTGAGGTACATGACGTCCTCGTCCGGAAAGTCAAAACTAGTCGATTCATGACCATTGAGTGGATGGTGAACCAGGTGCTCAGCTAGGATACTTCCTTTCACGGCTTTCTGTGCGTGATACTCAATGTCATATTCTGATAACAACATCTGCCAACGGGAAATTCTCCCGGTTAAAGCAGGCTTCTCAAAGATGTACTTGATTGGATCCATATGGGAGATCAAACAAGTAGTATGTCTAATCATGTACTGGCGGAGACGTTTGGAAGCCCAGGCCAAAGCACAACAGGTTTTCTCGAGCATGGAGTAGCGGGATTCACAGTCAGTGAATTTCTTGCTCAGGTAGTAGATGGCATGCTCTTTTCTTCTCGTCTCGTCTTGTTGTCCAAGGACACAACCCATGGAATCTTCTAAGACGGTTAAGTAAATTATCAAAGGTCTTCCTTCCACTGGAGGAGACACGATGGGTGGTTCGAGCAGATATTCCTTAATGCTGTCGAACGCTTTCTGACAATCGTCTGTCCAGATGCAACTTTGATTTTTCCGTAGAAGTTCGAAAATTGGAGCACAAGTTGCAGTCATGAGATATATGAATCTCGAAATGTAATTCAGACGTCCAAGAAATCCTCTAACTTGTTTCTCAAGTTCTGGGCGAAGGCATTTCTTGAATTGCCTTGACCTTGTCTGGATCTACTTCAATTCCTCGTTTGCAGACGATGAAACCAAGGAGTTTTCCCGAGTAGACACCAAAGGTACACTTGTTGGGATTCAGGCGAAGCTGAAACTTTCGTAAGCGTTGAAATAACTTTGTCAAATTCTGTATGTGATCTTCCTCATTTTCTGATTTGGCAATCATGTCATCCACATAGAATTCCACTTCCTTATGCATCATGTCATGGAAAAGTGTAGTCATGGCTCTTTGATATGTTGCCCCTGCGTTCTTTAGTCCAAAAGGCATAACGCGGTAGCAGAACGTGCCCCAGGGGGTGATGAAAGTTGTTTTCTCCATGTCTTCAGGTGCCATCTTGATTTGGTTGTATCCCGAAAATCCATCCATGAATGAGAAAACTTTGGATTTTGTTGTACTGTCGACCAACATGTCAATATGTGGTAGAGGAAAGTCATCCTTAGGGCTAGCTTTGTTCAAATCTCTGTAGTCGACACACATGCGGACTTTTCCGTCTTTCTTAGGAACGGGAACAATGTTAGCTAACCACTGAGGGTATTCTGAAGTGACGAGGAAACCAGTGTTGATTTGCTTTTGAACTTCCTCTTTGATTTTCATGGCCATCTCCAGATGAGTTCTTCTCAATTTTTGCTTGACCGGAGGGCATTCTGGTTTCAATGGTAAGTGATGCTCCACTATACTGGTATCCAACCCTGGCATATCCTGATAAGACCAAGCGAAGACATCTGAGAACTCTTTGAGAAGTTGTATCAAACTCTCTCTATTCTCTGAACTAAGCGAAGCTCCAATCTTAACCTCTTTTATGTTTCCATCGGAACCAAGGTTAATGATCTCCAGAGGCTCATTGTATGGCTGAATGGCCTCTTCCTTTTGTTGAAGTAACCGTGAAATTTCTTTTGATATTTCTTCGTCTTCTTCTTCCTCTGCCTCGAATACAGGAAACCCAAAGCTTGGAGAAGTCATACGATCGTACGTTTCAACGGGGTATTTTATGATTAATCTCATATGTGTGATAAGTTTTATTTAGACAACGAGGGAAGACTCGGTGTATGCAGTTAATAGAATTTTTTGATGTTTTTTAAGCGTGTTTTTTAAGATTACCAATTTCCGAAAAAAGAAAAGGGAAAAACTAAACGAAGGAACAAAATGACATTTTTATTTATCAACAGTCATTTCTTGAAACAAATACCCTATAAAACAAAACTCTATTGCTTTGGGCGAAGCAAAGAGGGACATTTTCCTAAGAAATAGTAAAATGCAAAGCCCTATGAAAAATCTCTTCACCTTGGGCTATGGTGAGAGGACAAAATAATGGTGAAAGTTCCTACTTAGGAGTGCGAACAGCAGTTGAAACTTTAACAGCTGTCCAATAGTGGCGAACCCCATTATGCACTAGGTAATCTGGAACCTTAGGCTTAAGTTGGCCTGTGGTAGGTGTTGATTTACCAACCACTGTCTTTGCAACACTCAGACGATATTCTTCTACTTCAGCAGACTGAGCGGTGTGAGCATACCCAATTCCAAGTGGAGTATGTTGAACTTTCTTTTGAGGAAACTTCCAATCTTCTGAATGGAGAGACTCGTTGTCGGAGACACTTTCGAGATCATCCTCTTCTGTATCTTGGTCTTGCTCTTCTCCCAAGATGGCATTGACTAGGTATGTGAACTCTAAATCCGTAGTCTCTGTGGGTGACTTGGGTGTTAGACGCTGGCCTTAGGATCTAGAGGGGGGGTGAATAGATCGTTCACAGTTTTACGGAGTTAAACGACTTTTCAGCGGAAGTGATTCTGAATCGACTCGCGTCTATTCCGAACCACTATCGAAACGATTGTATATGTGTTTAAAAACCAGTCAAAAACTTGAGGTAAGTGATAAGAGTATACATTGCAGAATCAAAGCGTTGCTCTTATTGAAAATCAGATTAACTTCTTGTATGATGGACAATGTTTGCAATGCAGTAAAAGTGATAGAAACAAATATACAAACACTTGGTGATAATGATCAAATTGAAGGTGATTCAATATGTGATGGATTGTGATGTTTATATAAGTTCTTAATTCACAATCTTAACACTCGAATCGTTGATCAATTTGCTATTATAACCAAATATGAACAGAATGTAAATGAAAAAGTAAAAGCGACAAGAACACGATATTTGTTTAGGTAGTTCGTCGATCGTCCTCGCTACGACTACGTCTGCCCCCAATTCCAAACTGAAATTGGGTAATCTTTCATTAATGTTGAAAGTAGTATATACAAAGAAGATAACAAAGCGATAAACCATAAACCAATTATGTCGATCCTTTGAATCTTCTTCCCCCTTAATCTTGAGTCAGATCAAGGTTATCCAAGAGCTTCACTTTGATCCCTTTCTGCAGTGTCTTCAATTCCCTCGAACCCTTGTTCTTCAATCTTCACACTCAGCCGGATCCTCGATGAAGCCTCTTGATAAAAACCCCCAAGAAACACCTATCTTGGAGGACAAAACCCGCATATTTTATTCACCAAAAACCCCACAAATCTTCACCCACTAGGAATCTTCAATTCCGTTCCATGGACGTTATCGAACTCGATCACTAACCCTCAATGCAAGAATGATTATGTGTAATTGTGTTGGAGATGACGAAGAACGAAGATGAGAAGCCTTTGTGTATCTTTCAGTCGTTGGTGTTCATGAATAATTAATCATGGAATGATATATATAGTTGCTGGTACGTTGGAGCAGAGAAAACACATAATTTGGGAAGTTTTCAGCAAATAGGTTGACCTACTTTAGTGCTTAGGTCGACCTAACAGAAGCAGAGTTAAAATTGTCCCAGTTAGGTTGACCTGTTAGGTTGGCCTAAAATCTGTTAGGTTGACCTGCTGAAGGTTTAGGTCGACCTAAAGTCAGTTAGGTTGACCTGTTGAAGGTTTAGGTCGACCTAAATGCAGTTGTTTCCAGTTAGGTCGACCTGTTGAAGGTTTAGGTCGACCTAAAGTCAGTTGAAATGCATTTTTGTGACTTTTCTTCAGTTTAGGTCGACCTAGGAGTGTGGGTAGGTCGACCTAACAGTGACATGTGTAAATCCCTTCAGTTTAGGTCGACCTAGGAGTGTGGGTAGGTCGACCTAACAGTGACCTTGTCAGTTTTGCTGAGTTTGCTCTGGTTTTGAGTCGACCTAGGGCTTTGCTTGGTCGACCTAACAGATGCAATACCATTTTCTGAGTGATTTGAGCTTCATAATCTTCCATTGCCTTGAGTCATTCATTTATGCTTTTGTATTTGGTTGCTTGTGATGTTTGTCATGAATCAAAAACTCATTTGTGAGTGTATGCTTGTTCTTACATTGGGGATATAATCCTCAATGATGACTTCACCAGTCGATGATGATGAATAGCAAGGGTTATATATCTCTTTTGGCTGAGTAAGGTACTCGTAATCAATGTTCCATCCAGTCAGACCAATGTCTTCAAGAGAGATTTTTGAACTTTCAGGAGCGGAGTATTTCACCATGTAGTCGAATTTTCCGCTTGGTTCTCCTAATGTATCCCAAGTTTCTTCGGGGATAGGAGGAACTTCTTCTGATGAACCATGACTTCTGGTGGTGAAGTTGTTAGTAACTTCATCACTGCTTGGTTGAGTCTTACTTCCAGATCCTTTAGTTGGATAACAGCAAGGTGAATCAGACTCTGGTAGGGAGATGTATCCTGCCTCGAGAAGGTAGGACATACATTCCACTTCAAAATTCTCATCGGTGTTTTCTGTACCGATGGTATTGACTATTTGTTGAACAGGTTGAAGAAAACCTCTGCTGCGGAAAGTTTCTTGAATTGGAAGAACTACCTCAATTCCTGGAATAGCCTTTGATGATGTTGGAAAGAATCCAACTCCTGTTCTGTTCTTGTTGTTGGTAGGAATATTAATGTGCCCCCAATCACTGGTAGTGCCATCCTTTACAACTTGGATTGCATCTTTGTAGGAAGAAATAGACGCTGCTTTCTCCTTTCCTTTTTCCTTGTCCAAGGAAAGTGCTTGGAATTTAGTTCCAGCGACTTCTTTTGGTTCTATATCGGAGAATGATGACAGGTTGCTGACGATCAGAGCTTGTTCTCCACATACGGTTACCAATTTGTCATCTCTTATGAACTTCAGTTTCTGATGAAGTGTTGAAGTAATTGCCCCAGCTTCATGAATCCATGGGCGACCTAGCAAACAACTGTATTCTGCCGGGATATCCATAACTTGGAAAGTGATTTTGAAGGTGTGAGGTCCAATAGTTATGGGAAGATCCACTTCTCCAAAAACTGACTTCCTCGATCCATCAAATTCCTTGACGATGACGTGACTGTCCCTTAGCGGGAAATCCTTGAAGGATAATCTTGACAATGTTGATTTGGGCATGACGTTTAGAGAGGATCCATTATCTATTAGGACTCCTGTGAGAACATCACCCATGCAGCCAACTGAGATATGAAGTGGCAGATTATGGTCCACCCCTTCTTCAGGAAGATCTTCGTCACAGAAACTCATGTTAGTTCCTGCGGAAATGTTGGCAATGATGTTGTTGAATTGCCTTACAGTAACACCAGGTTCTACGAAAGCTTGTTCCAAAACTTTCTGTAGAGCTTCCTGATGAGCTTCAGAACTCAATAGTAGGGAGAGAACAGATATCCTAGACGGAGTATGTAGCAATTGATCTACAATGTTGTATTCACTCCTCTGGATTAATTTCAAGATCTCATCATTTTCTTTCGCTTGAACAACATTGGTCGGATGATTGTCTTACTTATGTGTTGCTTCTTCCGAAGGTTTCTCCATATTCTCTGTTGTTCTGTTGAAGACGCGTCCACTTCTGGTGACTCGACTAACGTCAGCAATGTTGACAATAGACGGTAATGGTATTTCCTTACCATTTTCAATGAATGTAGCGTTGTACTTGTATGGTATAGCCTTGCTGGACTCATACGGTACAAGACCTGGTAAGTAGATAACTAACGGAGCAATTGTTGTCTTCCTGCTGTCATACTTGACTTGCAAGAATCCTCGTGAATTTCTTCAACAGATTCTGCATCTACTGTAAGGATGGAAATCCGTTCCGAAGTAGGCAAGTCCATTTAAAGTCTTATGGAACCTGACTACCGATCCTTCGAGATCTTCAACTCTGTTGATCTTGTATTCTCCTGGACATCCTTAAACCATATTGACGTCGTACTCAGTTTTGACTCGGATATGTTGAATCCATCCTAAGTCCATTTGTTCTAGTAATGCATCTTGAACTACAGCACATCCTTGATTATTCTTTGGACAAATTTCACATGTGAAGTAGTTGTGAGGTGGTACATGGCCGTATCCAACTTGTCTAGCGTGCATTTTGACGAGATTTTCCCCTATCTGACAAATGTCGTAGATTTGAATGACGTTGGGGTGTTGATCTATCAGATTCACTGAAGCTTCTTTGTGCTGCGGCAAAGGATTTGCTTGGACGTTAGGATTAGTATCTTTGAAGGATAACATTCCGCTCTTCACTAATCTTTGAACGTCTGTCTTGAAAGGGAGACAGTTCTCAATGTTGTGACCTGGTGCCCCCTGATGATAGGGACAAGATTGGTCAGCCTTAAACCATGGTGAAGAACTGTTCGCCGTATTTGGAGGACTCCTTGTCTGAATGAGTCCTTTTGCCAGTAGTGTTGGAAACAATTCCGCATACGGCATTTGCACGGGGTCAAAGGTAAAATACCTCGGTACCCGATTGTTATTGAAATTTGGAGGTCGAACCTGTTGCTGAGGTTGCTGCGACCTTTGTTGAAATGGTTGTTGAGAAACCTGAGGTTGATAAGCTGGCGCTGAGTTAACAACCGGAGTTATTGTAGCAATTTGAGGTGAAAACTTCTTCTTCGCTTTGTGCAAGACATTGCTGACATCTTGATCCTTTTTCTTCTAGAAAGAACATCCATACTTCCTAGGACCAATAGAATATTCTGGTTCTTTGTTCAAGCTTCCTTCTTGAACTGCTTCTTTTAAACGTACCCCCATGTTTACCATCTCGGTAAAGTCACTAGGTGCACTGGCAACCATTCGTCCGTAGTAAAATGGACTCAAAGTCTTGAGATAGATTTTTGTCATTTCTTTCTCTTCAAGTGGTGGACAGATTTGAGCAGCAACTTCACGCCATCTCTGAGCGTATTCCTTGAAGCTTTCTCTATCTTTTTGAGTCATGGCCCGGAGTTAATCTCTGTCGGGAGCCATATCTAGATTGTACTTATACTTTTTGACGAAGGCCTCTCCGAGGTCTCGAAAAGTACGAATCTCTGAACTGTCCAAGTTCATGTACCATTTGAGCGCAGCACCAGTCAGGTTGTCTTGAAAATAATGAATGAGCAATTGTTGATTATCAGTCTGAGTTGACATCCTTCCAGTGTACATCACGAGATGACTTTATGGGCATGAATTCCCTTTGTACTTCTCGAAATCTGGTACTTTGAATTTGTGAGGAATCTTAACATTTGGAACCAGGCAGAGGTCTGCAGCGTTCTATCCAAATAGATCTTGTCCTCGGAGAGTCTTGAGTTCCTTCTGCATTTGCAGAAACTGTTCTTGGAACTCGTCCAATCTTTCATACATGCCAGTGTCCTCACTGGGAGCGTGATGATATACTTGTCCACCCGATGGAGGAAAAGTATGCATAATCGGCTGTGGAGAAGCCATGACAGCAGATCTTGGAATCTCAACATTCAGTTGTGCATAACCTGTTGTCGTTGCTCTTGGAACTTCAATTTCCAGAGGTCTGTAACCCTCCGGTGGATGCATCTCCGTTGTAACTCTTGGAACTTCAGAGACTGGGGGTATGTACCCGTCTAGAATAAAGTTATACGGCATGCCCCAAGGTCGGTTGGGCGGCATGGTATACTGAGGAATAGGAGTAGAAACAATCTCGGAAACCACAGTCCTTTGTGGTTCTTCTGGTGTTGGTCGATTCTGTGCAACCACTAGGGCTTCTACCATACTATTGAGCCTTTCAACAACATCTTTGAGAGTAGTAACCTCTTCTCTGAGTTCTCCATTCTCTTGTTCAAAGTCTTCCATTCTTTTCTTGCGACTTGAACGAGTGTTGTATGAATGAGACAGCTTGAATGTCTTGGCTCACCTCCTTCTCTTGCTCTCTTTCTGGAGAAAGGAAAGTGACTATTAGATCCGCGACAATTCTCGTGTCAGTGCGTACGACTAAAGTGATGCATGATGTGCAATTAAGTTAATATTTTTCAAGGAAACACCATAATTACGTCATGAAACATCAAACTTTTATTAATTAAGCGAGAACGCCGTTTTTTACACACATTGAAAAGGGAAATACAGAGAAACAGTGAGAAAGGACTCTAAAACTTTGATGAAGAGCCGACTTCACGTTCTAACATTTTCTTCTGTTTCTTGAGCTGAGCGTTCTCTGACGTAAGTTGATCGATGATCCAGGAAGCAGGAGGGATATGATGAGAAAGTGACGTTTGTGTCACTTGTCGATCGAGTACTTCAAGTAACTCATCCTTCCATCTTAGGATGTTCTGAATCTCAACATTTTCCGTGTTGACGATTCGATACTTGTTCCTCCAAGCATTCCTTTCTTGGCATACCTTGTTTAATGCCGCTCGTAGTTTTTCAAGATCAGTGGAGAAAAGGAAAATTGGTTCCCTTAGGGGAATAGGTTCTTTATGTTTATATGGAATCCTGAGCTTGAATGCTCTGACGCGTACCCATTGAAGGTAAGGATCCAGGGAGATGCAAAGATGTTTTCCTAACAATCTTCTCCCTTTGCTTTGAACAAGACGCCAGGCTTGGATAATTTCCTTCTTCAGCATGTTACCGTGATCATTGTTGTTGAAGAACAGACCATCCAATTGAATACTACTTGGTATACTTTTCATGGGATAGCCGTATTGACGACGGGCTAAAGCTGGATTGTAACTGATTCCTCCCTTAGTTCCAATAAGGGGTACGTTGAGATAACTTCCGCAACTGAAGATTATCTTGGTTTCGTTGTTGTCAGGACTACACCAATCAATGTCCGAATGAGTAAGGGACATGATTTTCTGTGACCAGTGAAGGCCATCCCTCATGTTCTAGAAAGTGCTAGACTTTGGCAAGTGCGGGACGAACCATTCGTATAACAACGGTACGCAGCATGTGATTAATCCTCCTCGCTGCAGGTTTCTTGAATGCACAGAGTGATAAGCATCCGCAAGCAAGGTTGGAACTGGATTTCCAATTAAGAAGATCTTAATTGCGTTGATGTCAACCAAGTCGTTAATGTTAGGAAACAAAAACAATCCGTAGATAAGCAATGCCAGGATTTCCTCAAAAGCGCTCATATCTTGGATGCTGACGAAGTACCGAGCTTGATCCAACAGGAACTTGGAGGGAAATCCTTGAATTCCTCCTTTACTCACCATATGAGTTCGGATGTCGACTACGTTCATGGGAGTAGTTGCTGCAATGATAATATCGTCAGGATTCTTTTCCAAACTAGAGTACGGATCTTGCGCGTACACGGGTATTCCAAACAGACGAGAGTACTCCTCCAACGTAGGCATGAGTTGATAATCTGGAAAGGTGAAGCAATGATACGTTGGATCCTAAAATTGTACCAATGTGGGAAGGATCCCATCCACAATGTTGGTGCTGAGAAGAGGCAGAAGTTTTCCATACTTCTCCTTGAAAGCCTGGGGGTTGACCACCAGTTTTCCGAGCTTTTCCAATTCCTCGACCTTAGGAATCTTGAAGGTATATTTACTAGCTCTCTTTCTTCCGTAATCCATGGTATAGATCCTTAAGTCCTTTCTCTGTTTCTCTCTTTCTATGAAGTTCAAAACGTTCGTTATTTAGTTATTATGATGCATGAATGCATGAATGCACACACAAGAGTTTTTAAACAAACATGGCGTAGAAGGGTATAGTGGTCATGGAGTCACAACGCAAACCTCGCCCCAAGGTAAACTAAGGATAAGGATTTTTGTACCTGTAGAACGGGTTCTAGGGGTCTCAGAGCTTTTGCTCAATCTTAAAGATACGTTGAATGGTATTTATAAGAGAGTTTTCTCTGAGTGTAGTATCTGCGTGACAATTACTTTCGTAATCACCGCTCTACGTCCTAAAAAAGGCTTTAAGTGGGGTTAATGTGTTTCTAGGTCCTCCTGGTACAATCAGTCTCGGAATGCATTGGCGCAGTTAATCACAACCAGCCAGGCAAATCCCAAGAGTAGATTTGGGAACCAAGATTAGAGGGCCTTCACCGAGAAGACATCCTCCATCCTATCTTATGTTGCACTCAAATCCGGCTATAGGATTTCTCACCACAAGGGGGAATCAAGCCCTTTCCCAATACAGAATAAACAAAATAAACAAATATATATGCAACAATCACATGAAATGACATAGAGGTTAGGCAGGACCTCTCTTGTTTGAGGGGGAATTTGGCATCCCTAATTCCTCATTGGGGGCTGGACCAGCACAGATCAACCATTGGTTTAGATGAAAAACCAAGGTTATTACTTTCCCCAGCAGAGTCGCCATTTTTCTGTGGTGTCGTTTTCTTTACCTCCCCGTTTCACTTAAGAGTA
Source organism: Vicia villosa (assembly GCF_029867415.1). Classification (NCBI taxonomy): domain Eukaryota; kingdom Viridiplantae; phylum Streptophyta; class Magnoliopsida; order Fabales; family Fabaceae; genus Vicia; species Vicia villosa. The sequence continues at coordinate 1,219,606 of NW_026705023.1, forward strand.
CGGCACGCGAGACCCTTCGCGCGGATTTTGGAAGGAGAATGCGCCCGGGGCGGGATGAATTTTGTTTCAGTTCTTCCTACGATATCACACGAACATTTTAATTATCCTACGAGTAGGAAAGGGGAAAAAGATCTCAAATAAACCCTAGGAGTTTGCTAAGTGTGGGGATTCACCTAGACTAGAAATTCTGGAGTTCGGGGGGTCGGTTATACTTAGGGAAGAGTTTAAGCACCCTACATATCCGTAGTACTCTACGGGAACCTTCTCTGTGTCTATGTGTTTGTGTTTGTTGCTGATTGATTGGGAAAGTTTCTCCTTTGTGTTAGGAGAAGGAATTGAATTGAAATAAAAGAAAGACAGACAAACTGACTATTTTTGGTTTTTTATTAGCTCGCTGAGATTCCTTGTGAACCTCATGCCTACATATCCCTAATGGAAGTCAGAGCTTTTTGTAGTTCGGAGAACTAATTAGGGAAATTAATTATTTTTGGTGCCTTGCTTGAAGCTCAAGGTTGAAGCTTGAATTAAATCTCTGTTTACAGTAAAGAGACATTAAATCATCTTTACAGAGAGGTATTTCTACTATTCCACCACAAACATTAAAAGAGTGACAGAATAACTCAATTCATTTCATTCAAGAGGGGGACCTTACTTGTTTATGTGCAAGTATACCAGTCAACTGCGTCTTGAATGAAAGAAAGATGCTCATCCAAATCAGGGAAAGTTACCACATGCCTGGGTTTTACTGCTAGAGCATGCCTTTCAAAATCCTAAATGGGAGACTAATTAAAATTAAAATGTAATGTAATGTTTGTTTGTTTGAATGTGGTGAGATAGGAGAAAGATCTCTCTATAGAGATAAGCTATATCCATCTACTGTATAAAAGATTTGACATTAGCTGGCTTGTATGAGGCCCAAGCTTGAGGCTTTTGATTGATTTATTATTTTATTGACTCTAGGAGATAACTCTACTGGGGACTGACTTAAACTAAGAAGTTTTTGTGTTCTGTGCAAAGCCCAGAATTGAGGCTGACTCTGGTTGGAGAGTGTTTATCTTGATGGATTTCTATTTGGTGTTCTGTATAAAGCCCAGAATTGTGGCTGACTCTACCAAAGGAGACTCTATTTTGTGCCTTGTATGAAGCCCAAGGTTATGGCTGACTCTTAGCTGAGGAAGTCATTATATATTCTGCCTTGTACAAAGCCCAAGGTTGTGGCGGACTCTTAAAGAAATTGAATATGGATGACTCTATGGGGAAAAGATCCTAGAGGGTAGGAATCTCTGACACAGGAAATGTGGTTTATCTGCCTTGTACAAAGCATATGGTTGTGGCTACTTGATGATGAAGGACTCACTGGGGAGACTCTATTATCTGCCTTGTATAAAGCCCAAGGTTGTGGCTGACTTTTTAGGGGTTTTACTCTACTGGAGAGTTTTATCTTTTGAAAGTTTAATTTTTGGAAGCTAACCCTTTCCAGGGAATTTGGATTTAAAGGAGTGATTTTGGAGGCTGACCCTTTCCAGGGGTTTTGGATTTTTAAGGAGTGATTTTGGAGGCTAACCCTTTCCAGGGTTTTTGTTGGCAGAAAGATTATCTAGTTGAGACTTCTTGTTTAAAGCCCAAGATTAAGGCTGACATTGACTAAGAATAGACAACTATGGATCCTAGACTCTTGCTAAGGAAGATTAATGAAGATAAGGGTGACAGAGACTGTCCATGTCTCTCATTCCAAAAGGTGTACTTAATATGAGATTGAGATATTCTTAGCTTGTTTAAAGTTTGGTTTAAAAGATGAAAGAAACTCACCAGGATAGGCTAAAAGGTAACTAAATACCTGTTCCTCTGTTTATAAGAAACCTGATGGGTCCTTGTATACAAGCTCAAGAGGAAGATGGGAATGCTTTTAAGAAGCCTGTGGGTCCTTGTACAAAGCCCAAGAGGAGGCTAATCGAGGGTCATCGAGGGTCCTTGTTATAGTACAAGAGAAAGCTATGTGGTTTTGAACTTATTTTGGCTCTAAGCAAATGGGTAAGAGGTTTCACCGGGAATAATTCCTCTTAGGTGGATGTGTCCTATTTGGGTTCTAAGGCTTTTTCAAGATGTTTCACCGGGAATAATTCATCTTGAGGGTTTGAACTACAGATCTCTAATTAGGAAAGAGCCTTCACCAGGAAGACATTCTCAATCCTAGGCCATAGTCCTATAATATATATATAGTTTAACTGTCCTAAGGTTTACACTCAGACGTAGTCCTAAACAAATATATAAATTGTTTATATTTGACAGTAATTTAAATAAAGACTGTAAATTGAAAGCTATAAAGCCTAACCTGGATGGAGTGGAGGCCTTTGAAGATGTATGTACAAAGCCTTACCAGCTATTTTATTGATAACAGTTGAATATTTATTATAAACAGTTAAGGGTTTTTGAAAACAGAAGAAGTGAAGATGGACATAGGTCACATAGGTATCTGAAGAGTTTCACCGGGAATAATGCCCTTCAAATACCAGAAGAATGTTTTGAAAACAGAAAGAGGATTTTGTAAATAAAGTTTTTTGAAAACAAACTAAGAAAAGAAAAAAAAAAGTGTTGGCATTTATTTACTGTTTATAAGAAACAGTTGAAAATGATTTGTAATGATACAAAGTTTTGTTGTCTGAAAAACCTCGATTGTCTGGTTAATCAGAGATTTGAAAATAGTTTAAATTCTTGACAACAGTCAACTTAATTAGGGTAATGACAAAGTTTATACCCTACTAAGACCTAAATGAATAGGGTTTTAACTCAAAAATATTTACAAGAGATTAGGTTTTGAAAATCAAATGAAAATTATATTTTTTTAAAGTATTAAAACATACTTAAAATATGTGATTTTTAATCCTAATTAAAACATATTAAAATAATATATTTATTTATGATTTTTTTTGTATATTCTCAAAATAGACATATTAAGAGAGAAGTATGTGAAAAATCAAGAGAAAATGATTTAAATTAATTAGGTGAAGTTGTAAAATAAAATGAAAGAAAATAGTGATAAAAAAAGGGGTTTGGTCTTGCCAAGAGTTGAACCCACGCCCTATAGGTTACCAAACAAAACATATACTGTTAGAACAAGATTTGATCTGATCAATTATCTTAGTTTTGATGATAACAATAATATGAATTTTGCTTAAGATAATATGGTACTCTAATCCAATGCAATTTCCTTTTCAGGAAATATATAAAGAGTATGCATAATTCAGCGCTCAGAAGTATGAAGCCTTCAAGATGGAGGATGATGAAGACATTGAAAAGATGTTTTCAAGATTTCAAACTCTTACTGCTGGATTGAGAGTTCTTGACAAGGGATACACCAAGGCTGATCACGTAAAGAAGATCATCAGAAGCTTACCCAGAAGATGGGGTCCTATGGTGACTGCATTCAAGATTGCAAAGAATCTGAATGAAGTTTCTCTGGAAGAGCTTATCAGTGCCTTGAGAAGCCATGAAATAGAGCTGGACGCAAATGAGCCTCAAAAGAAAGGTAAGTCTATTGCATTAAAATCCAATATCAAAAAATGCACTAACGCTTTTCAGGCTAGAGAAGAAGATCCTGAAGAATCAGAATCTGAAGAAGAAGATGAACTGTCCTTGATCTCCAGAAGGCTAAATCAACTCTGGAAGAACAAGCAAAGGAAGTTCAGAGGCGTCAGAAGTTCAAAGAAATTTGAACGTGGAGAATCTTCTGATGACAGAAGATTTGACAAGAAGAAGGTCATGTGCTATGAATGCAATGAGCCTGGACACTTCAAGAATGAATGTCCAAAACTTCAGAAGGAAAATCCCAAGAAGAAGTTTCATAAGAAGAAAGGTCTTATGGCAACCTGGGATGAGTCAGAAGATGATTCAGACTCTGAAGATGAGCAGGCTAACTGTGCGCTGATGGCGACAGAAGATGACGGATCAGAATCTACATCAAAATCAGATTCTGAAGAGGTATTTTCTGAACTTACTAGAGATGAGTTAGTTTCCGGTATAACTGAACTTCTTGAATTCAAATCTCAGATTAGTCTCAAATACAAAGAGCTGAAAAAGCTATTTGAATTTTAAACAAAGAAGCTTGAGTTGGAGAATTCTGAATTAAAAGAAAATCTTTTAAAATTATCCAACAATGTTGGATCTCCTTCTGATTCAGAAAAATCCACTCCTAGTCTAAACCATATTCTGAAAGAATATGATTTAAGTTTCAGGAAGTTCTTATCTAGAAGTATTGGCAGAAGTCAGCTAGCTTCTATGATATATGCTGTGTCTGGAAACAAAAGAGTTGGCATTGGTTTTGAGGGTGAAACCCCATACAAACTTGAACCTGTTGATGAAATGAAATTCACATACAAGCCATTGTATGATCAGTTCAAGTATGGCCACTCCCATGATATTAGGCACACTTCACATGCTCAAAGTTTTCACATAACACACACCAAAAAGCATGTGACACAACCTAGGAAATATCATGAAACTCACATTAAGAATTATCATGCTGTTCCTCCTATTGCTTACAATGTTAAACCCAAGTTCAATCAGAACTTGAGAAAATCTAACAAGAAAGGACCCAAGAAGATGTGGGTACCTAAGGATAAGATCATTCCTATTGCAGATATCCTTGGCTGCAAAAAGGACAAAGCACAACATGTCATGGTACCTGGACTCTGGATGCTCACGACACATGACAGGAAGAAGGTCTATGTTCCAAGACCTGGTGCTTAAGTCTGGTGGAGAAGTCAAGTTTGGAGGAGATCAGAAGGGCAAGATAATTGGCTCTGGAACTATAAAGTCTGGTAACTCTCCTTCCATTTCTAATGTACTTCTTGTAGAAGGATTAACACATAACCTCTTATCTATCAGTCAATTGAGTGACAATGGTTATGATATAATCTTTAATCAAAAGTCTTGCAAGGCTGTAAATCAGAAGGATGGCTCAATCCTATTTACAGGCAAGAGGAAGAACAACATTTATAAGACAGATCTGCAAGATCTTATGAGTCAGAAGGTGACTTGTCTTATGTCTGTTTCTGAAGAGCAGTGGGTCTGGCACAGAAGATTAGGTCATGCTAGTTTGAGAAAGATTTCTCAGATTAACAAACTGGATCTTGTCAGAGGACTCCCTAATCTGAAATTCAAATCAGATGCTCTTTGTGAAGCATGTCAGAAGGGCAAGTTCTCCAAACCTGCATTCAAGTCCAAGAATGTTGTTTCTACCTCAAGGCCATTAGAACTCTTGCACATTGATCTGTTTGGCCCAGTCAAAACAGCATCTGTCAGAGGGAAGAAATATGGATTAGTCATCGTAGATGATTATAGCCGCTGGACGTGGGTAAAATTCTTAAAACACAAGGATGAGACTCATTCAGTGTTCTTTGATTTCTGCATTCAGATCCAATCTGAAAAAGAGTGTAAAATCATAAAGGTCAGAAGTGATCATGGTGGTGAATTTGAGAACAGATCCTTTGAAGAATTCTTCAAAGAAAATGGTATTGCCCATGATTTCTCTTGTCCTAGAACTCCACAGCAAAATGGAGTTGTAGAACGAAAGAATAGGACTCTACAAGAAATGGCCAGAACCATGATCAATGAAACCAATATGGCTAAGCATTTCTGGGCAGAAGCAATAAACACTGCATGCTATATTCAGAATAGAATCTCTATCAGACCTATTCTAAATAAGACTCCTTATGAATTGTGGAAGAATAAAAAGCCCAACATTTCATATTTCCATCCTTTTGGATGTGTATGCTTTATTCTGAACACTAAAGATCATCCTGGTAAGTTTGATTCCAAAGCTCAAAAATGTTTCCTTCTTGGATATTCTGAACGCTCAAAAGGCTACAGAGTATACAATACTGAAACATTGATTGTAGAAGAATCAATCAATATCAGGTTTGATGATAAGCTTGGTTCTGAAAAACCAAAGCAGTTTGATATTTTTGCAGATTGTGATATTGATATATCAGAAGTTGTTGAGCCAAGAAGCAACGCATCAAAGCAGAGCTTCTCAGAAGCAAAGAATCTGAAGATCAAGTATCAGCTTCTCTGGACAATCTAAACATTTCTGAAGAACCATCTGTCAGAAGATCATCCAGACTCATCTCTGGTCATTCAGAAGATGTCATTCTTGGGAAGAAGGATGATCCAATCAGAACAAGAGCATTCCTTAAGAACAATGCAGACTGTCAATTAGGTCTTGTATCTTTGATAGAGCCAACTTCTGTTGATCATGCTCTAGAAGATCCAGACTGGATAATTGCTATGCAAGAAGAATTGAATCAGTTTACAAGGAATGATGTTTGGGATCTTGTTCCTAGACCAGATGGATTCAATATAATCGGTACAAAATGGGTCTTCAGAAACAAGCTCAGTGAGAAAGGTGAAGTGGTAAGGAACAAAGCTAGACTGGTGGCTCAGGGTTATAGTCAGCAAGAAGGGATTGACTATACAGAAACCTTTGCACCAGTGGCCAGGTTAGAATCTATTCGTCTATTAATTTCATTTGCCACTCAACATAACATCACTCTCTATCAGATGGATGTTAAGAGTGCCTTCTTAAATGGTTATATAGATGAAGAAGTTTATGTCCATCAACCTCCTGGTTTTGAAGACTCTATGTCTCCTAATCATGTTTTTAAACTAAAGAAATCGTTGTATGGATTGAAACAAGCTCCCAGAGCTTGGTATGAACGCTTAAGTTCTTTCCTTCTGGATAATGGTTTCACTAGAGGAAAAGTGGACACTACTCTCTTTTGTAAAACCTTTAAAAGGGATATTTTAATTTGTCAAATATATGTAGATGATATTATTTTTGGAACATCTAATGCTACACTTGGAAAGGAGTTTGCTGAGTCTATGCAGGCTGAGTTTGAAATGAGCATGATGGGAGAACTCAAGTATTTCCTTGGAATACAAATAAATCAAACATCAGAAGGAACGGATGTTCACCAAACCAAGTATGTGAAGGAACTTCTGAAGAAGTTTAATCTTCTAGACTGTAAAGAAGCCAAAACTCCTATGCATCCAACATGCATCCTAGGTAAGGATGAGGTAAGTAAGAAGGTAGATCAGAAGTTATACAGAGGTATGATTGGATCTCTTCTATATTTGACTGCTTCTAGACCTGACATTCTGTTCAGTGTTTGTTTGTGTGCTAGATTCCAATCAGATCCTAGAGAATCTCATTTAACTGCTGTTAAGAGATTTCTAAGGTATCTGAAAGGTACTACTAATGTTGGCTTAGTTTACAGAAAATCTAAAGAATATAACTTAGTAGGATTCTGCGATGCTGACTATGCTGGAGACAGAATTGAAAGAAAGAGTACTTCAGGAAGTTGTCAATTTCTTGGAAGCCATTTGATCTCCTGGTATAGCAAGAAGCAAGCAACTATTGCTCTATCAACAACAGAAGCAGAATATGTCGCTGCTGCTGGTTGCAGTACACAGATGCTCTGGATGAAGAGTCAGTTAGAAGATTATCAGATATATGAGAGTAACATTCCTATATTCTGTGATAATACTTCTGCTATATGTTTATCTAAGAATCCTATTCTTCATTCAAAGGCTAAACATATTGAGATTAAACATCATTTCATAAGGGACTATGTTCAGAAGGGTGTTATATCTTTAAACTTTGTGGATACAGACCATCAATGGGCTGATATCTTTACAAAACCCCTGGCTGAAGATAGGTTTAAGTTCATTCTGAAGAACATCAGTATGGATTTATGCCCAGAATGAGAAGATGAGAAGTTCTTATGTATGAGTATCTTCTGAAATGAAAGTGGATTTTTTTTTTAATCAGAAGTTCTGATTGAAATCTTTTAGAAATTATGATTCGGTTATTACTAACGTTTCAGTATCTAAGTTGATTCAGAACCTCTTTTAAAGCAAAACAGCTGTAACGTTTTATCTCGGGATGGTAAACCTGTCGTTACTATTCATGGATATGCGCGCGTGCAGTTGAAGGGACGCCGACCATAGGTAACTGTGCTAGTCACCTCATTTGTCTTTATTATCTCTCCTCATGTCACGTAACATTAAATGCTATCCATCATTTGTTTCATTTTATTTTCTTTTAAATATTCTTCAAACGCTTCTATTTCCCTCTTATATTTTCTCTATTACACTCTGTCTGTGTTTTCTTTCTCTATTTTTTTGCATTCATATCAAACCCTAGCTGTTCATTTTCTGCAAATCCATCATGAACTCTTCATCAAGCCCAGGAAACCATGAAAATGATCAAAACAAAAAGAGAAAAGCTGTTGAAACATCTTCGTCCAAACCCAAAAAGATAAAGATCACCTATGACCCTCTCAAGGTGAATCCATTCGAAGCAAAGTTGTCTGGAAACTATTCTAGACGTGTGTTTCAACCCCCTGGTGAAAGCCCTCCATCATCTCCATCTTCTTCCTCATCTTTTTACCTTCAAGACTCAACTTCCTCCTCATCTAACCTTTCCTCTCCCTCAACCCATTGCAACGAAATCTCTTCATTTTCACCTGCTGAGAATGTTGTCTCTGATAAAGATTGTGGAAGATCTGCATCAGAACCAAGTCTCCCTGACCCCTCGCCGGGAAGCCCAAGAAGCAGTCAATGATGCGTTTCATTCCTTCATGACATGCTGGCACAGATTGTGTCTTTGCTAGGGTCTTAGTCTTTGGTCTTAGTAGTTTTCTTTCCTTGTTGCATCTGCTTGTTAAACATAGGAACCTTTTGTAATATCTTTTGATTATCAATGAAAAGTTTCTTTGTTTTTCCATTCCAGTGATTTTTATTTGTCGTTTTATTCATCTGAATCTTTTGAAATATTCTTTTTGATGTTATGACAAAAAGGGGGAGAAAGATAAATGATAAATGATTTGATTAATCTATCAGTTGCTGGGTAAAGCTCCCACACATTTACTAACAAGAACTGCAAGTTCTATATGGTTTAAGTGTTTTGCAGGTATAAAGAAGTGAAGAGAAACTTCAAAGCAAACACAAGAAGCTAAACCATAAGAAGTGTTATTCTGTAAAAAGAATAAACTCATGGAAACTGAAGCAAGCTGAGTGCTGTCAAGCTTCAGAAATCAGAAGCAAGAAAGAAGAATGAATAAGAAGCACTGATAATAGAATTTGATCCATTTTTTGTCTATTTGCTCTGACAAAATTCTATTTGCTCTGATAACATTATTTTAGCCTATATGGCTCTGATACATATCATGTGTTCTAATATACATTTTATGTTCTGACTCGTTCATGCTGACTTTTGTCGTTTAGTTTTTGTTCTGTAACATTTCAGGATGTAGAGATGCTCTGATGATGCTCTGGTACATTCAACAATGTTCTGATACAAATCTAGCATGAAGTGACGTTGGTAGAAATTCAAGCTCTGAAGCTATCCGAGGGAAGCAGAAATCAGAAGCTGTGAAGGTTCTAAAGATCCAGAAAACTCAAATTCTGAAGCTGTCCAAAATGGAAGCAGAAATCAGAAGCTGTGAATGTTCTGAAGATCAAAGAAATTCAAGTTCTGAAGCTGTCCTAAATGGAAGCAGAAATCAGAAGCTGTGAATGTTCTGAAGATCAAAGAAATTCAAGTTCTGAAGCTGTCCTAGATGGAAGCAGGAATCAGAAGCTGTGAGTGTTCTAGGGATCTAAAGAAATTCTAGTTCTGAAGCTGTCCAATGGAAGCAGAAGTCAGAAGCTATGAATTCTCTGAAGACAGAATCTTATGTGATCGTCTCTACCGAAATAATCAGGGAAGTCTTTTATTAAAGTTCTTCGAGTATTTATTTCAGGGGGAGATTATTTATCTCAGGGGGAGATTGTTAATCTCAGGGGGAGACATATTCATATGCTTATGCTATAGCTGTGTAATTTGTCTTTTGCCGTCTGCTCTTTCTGATCGCAAATTCATATCATTTATATATGTTTTTTGTCATCATCAAAAAGGGGGAGATTGTTAGAACAAGATTTGTTCTGATCAATTATCTTAGTTTTGATGATAACAATAATATGAATTTTGCTTAAGATAATATGGTACTCTAATCCAATGCAATTTCCTTTTCAGGAAATATATAAAGAGTATGCATAATTCAGCGCTCAGAAGCTTTGTCTCAAAGGGTTCAGCATGCAACATCAGAACATGGTCTGGCAAGACATCAGAAGATGGTCGAAGCAGAATCAGAACATGGGTCTATGGAAGCATTAGAAGAACATGAGATCAGAAGCACTGAAGTTCTGATGGTATCACGCTCAGAAGCACTTCAAGGTCAGAAGATCAGAAGATGCTATGCACCAAGCTGTTTGACTCTGATGATATTCAAACGTTGTATTCACAAACATCAGATCAGAAGGAAGTACAAGTGGCAGGCTACGCTGACTGACAAAAGGAACGTTAAAAGCTATTAAAGGCTACGTCAGTAGACACAGCGTGAACAAGGCTCGAGGTAGTTGACAAAAGCGTATAACATTAAATGCGATGCTGTACGGAACACGCAAAGCATTAAATGCACTCAACGGTCATCTTCTCTAACGCCTATAAATATGAAGTTCTGATGAGAAGCAAGGTTAACGATTCTGAACGAATTCTACACCTATTCTGTGAATATCAACTTGCTGAAACGCTGTTCAAATCAAAGCTCAGAATCTTCATCTTCATCAAAGCTCACTACATTGCTGTTGTAATATATTAGTGAGATTAAGCTTAAACGTTAAGAGAAATATCACAGTTTGTGATTATAGCTTTTAAGAAGCAATTGTAATACTCTTGAATTGATTACATTAAGTTGTAAGTAACTAGAGTGATCGTGTGGATCAGTATACTCTAGGAAGTCTTAGAGGTTATCTAAGCAGGTTGTAACTAGAGTGATCGTGTGGATCAGAATACTCTAGAAAAGTCTTAGAGGGTATCTAAGCAGTTGTTCCTGGAGTGATCAGTGTGCGATCAGAAGACTCTGGAAGACTTAGTTGCTGACTAAGTGGAAAACCATTGTAATCCGTGCGATTAGTGGATTAAATCCTCAATTGAGGTAAATCATCTCTGCGGGGGTGGACTGGAGTAGTTTAGTTAACAACGAACCAGGATAAAAATAACTGTGCAATTTATTTTTATCTGTCAAGTTTTTAAAGCTACACTTATTCAAACCCCCCCTTTCTAAGTGTTTTTCTATCCTTCATATACCAACTGGGCCACGCGCGTGGCCTGTTTAAGAAAGGCAACTATATGATTATATGTGAAAGCAAAACATCAAAGTGGTTAAAAAATAAAATGAACAAAAGGTCTGAGGGGGGGATCGAACCCCAGACCTAAGGCAAGGCAAGGCTTTTGGACGCGCGCTGTAACCAATGGGACACTACGATGAATTTGTAGGTTAAACACAAATCATTCAAAATATAATAAACTAAAACCTGGGAAATTTGAAAAAATGGCACCACCATCTTCATCTTCAACCTCAAGCTTCAAACATTTGAATTTGCTATCTCCTTCGTTTCTCAACCAAACTCAAAGATGTAAACATGGATTTTGCTCGTTTTTGAACAAGGATTATGATGGTATCCTTTGATTTCATTTATTTTTAGTGTAATTCAAAATTCGCACGCGTGAACACTAAGAACCCTAAAACTGGAATTTAGCATGAAATACTCTATATGCATGATATGATGCAATTGATTGAGGGTTAATGATCCTTAAAGGTGCATAAACCAACTGGTAACTTCATTTTTAATTTATCATGCGTGAATTATGGAGTTTGAAGTTCATGAAACTTACCTCAAAAATGGAGATTTAGCTCTGATCAAAGTGTGCTACAGAGTTGTTGCAGTGATTCAGATAGCTTCAGTGATCCCCTAGGAAGGTGTTGAGATGCTTAGCTTGGGTTGAAACTTCTCAGACCTCCTTGATCGACCCCAACTGATACAGCTCCAACTGAGAGGTGAAGATGATGATTCTCCACATACAGAAGTGTTCTAGAGGTTTGGATCACCTCTAAATACCTCCTTTGATATGTATGAATACTTACTTTCAAAGGAAGAGCTTTGGTTTGAAGAATCCGAGTCTTCTTGCCAAAGAACCTCTGAAAAACCTAAGTATGAAGGGAGAAGAGAGAATGCAAGAATTCTGTTGCTTTGGTGTGTTTAATTACTGAGGTATGCTCTTCTATTTATAGGCAAAGAGTTCAGTGTGTTTGCAGAGAGTGAGCTTTGCTTAATGAGGTTAACTTGGTTTCAATGATGAGTTCTTTGATACCACTCCCTAGCCATCGGTTTTGCTTGATCTTAGGGGACAAATTTGATGCAGAAATGAGCTCTAATTGGTTGGGAGAAGATTCCTTTGATGAATCACCACTTGGCCATAAATTCTCAAAATGCAATCATTACATAATCACATGTTTTGGTGTTGGAATATTCCCTTCAAATATTTGTGCAATGATGCAAATGATTCTCTCCTATCCTTGCAATGTTTCTGAAGTTTAGAGGCACCATTTAGTGTAAGCACTTGCATAAAATTGCAAAATTCAAACTTAGGCATGACCTATAATTTCTCTTCAAATGCCTAACTTTGATCACTCATATCTCTTAGCTCAAAATGAATTTGGAGAAGGTTGAGCACAATTTGGAAATCCCTTAACATGTAATTCAATTCATTAGTTTGGAGTTTCTTCACAATCAATTGGGAAATTTGTGAAAAATGAGCTTGAAGTTTGAAGAAAACTAGGGTTTTATGCTTGTTTTATGAAGGCAGCAACTTTGGAGCTCCATATCTCTTCAATGGTTGATTTCTAGCCAAAACATCATATGTGACAAAGTTGTTTATTGGATCAAAATCTACAAATTTGATGTTGGAAGTTTTTTTCAGTTTGTACTTGAAATTTTGAGATATTCCCTTCCAAAGTTTTGAAAAAAAAAAGACTTTTAAACACTTAGAAAAATTTCTAAGTATGAAAAGTCAATCTTTGACTTTTTGATTCTTGACTGATTTTCTTGATTTTCTTTGGTAAAATCACTTCAATAATCATATATTGATGATATTGATCCTTAAAAGTCATGTCTTGACCCATAACCCTAAAAGTCAAAGATGATCTTGTACAGTTGACTTTTTCCAGATGAAGTGAAATCTTGGACTTTTGTGATGAATCAAACTCTCCTCCTCAAATGAATGATGTGAATGGATTATATTGAGGTAATAGAAGTTCTTGAGTCATATTTTGAGTTTTGGATCCATGTCTTGATTAAAAGTCAACTATCTTGGTGAATTAGGTCAAAAACCCTAGTTGTCGACTAGATGAAATTGATGTTTGTAGATCTTGAATTGAAGTGTAATGCCTTATGGATATTGTCATATGGATCATTTTAAGATGATTGATGCCTTTTAGTGATGCCCTGGGGTTTTCTAGGGTTTCCCAAATGTGGTCCCTGATTTCATTCCTTGATGGGTTCAAAACCCTAGTTGAGCAAACCTGAGTCCTGATAACTATTGTCTAATCAACATAGGTGAATAAATGAATCATTTGAATCCTATGATTGCATTAGAGGTTATTCTCATATTGATTGATCCTTTGCCTGAACTCCTTTGTCCTTGAGCACCCTCGATTGGGTACCAACCAAACAAGTGACTGCTATGAGTACCTGTCTTGAGTTTGATGAGGTACTTGGAGGTATGACATTTCAGGGGGGGTCAAAATTAGGGTATGACACTAGTGATACCTAACTGTTACAACCCTACAAAGCTATTTAAACAATTAACAATGAACACTAACTTGATCTTGCTTCACAGCTTCAATCAAGAACAAAATACTCAACTCTTACTTACAGGTTTAAAGTGAGAACAATAACTTCTCTTACCTACAGGTTTCGAGAAGAACATGGCAGCCATCCCACAGCCTGGGTGGTCTACCTATACAAATCCTAATGACTATATCTTTTCACTACAAGGGTTGCTTACATTCGTCGCTTAAACTAGGTTACAAAGGTTTCTATTTATAACCTATTCCCAATTGGACTTGGGCTTACAAATCGCAGCACTCCTGGCTGTTACAAATCTTCAGATATCTTCTGCTAAAAGAAAGGTCTTCTATCACAAGTTTCCTAATTTATCTCCTAAATTAGAAACCACTGAATCTTCAATATTCAGATTTGATTCTTCAATATTCTGACTTGATTTTATTGACCTTTAAATCTGCGCCACATAGGATTACATAATATTCATATAATATTCTATATCTATTGAGAATCAAACTGAATCTTCATTCCAGTTCTGCAGGCATGATGTCATGACATCTCCATATAACATCTTGCTTGTACTTGTTTTGTTCTTTTATATTTGCAAGACTTATACACTGTATTATATTTTGCTGCTATTATGTTTTAGCCAAACATAGATGCCAATCAGCCAATAAAAACATCAACAGTTTTTTATTCTCAAACTTAATCATTTTCTTCACGGCTTTCCAAACAACCCTCACCGTCCTCAAAGAGAAATTTCTCTGGCTAGCTCAAACAATGAATACTACATTGCTTGCTTCAGAAAAAAAGGATGGGGAAAGTATTGCATCCTTCTCTGTGGTCCCATCTTCACTAATTTGGTTAAAGAATTCTGGAAAAATGCTTCTGTCAGCAATGACAATCTAAGCTTAACTTCGACCATTCATGGAATTCCCTTTACCCTAACTGAAGCATCCATCGCTGCAATCATTGGTTATCCATCCAATCCAAATGCTGCATGTTTAACATACTTTGATTATATTAATGCATTTGGTGTCCTAAATGATCTTAACAAGTCTTCCCGATATACTTTAAACAACCCTTTCTTTCTGTCTCCTACAAAAAGGGTATTGTTTCGCCTTGTACTCCTCAACCTGCTGCCTCGAGGAAACTTTCACAAAATCTTGCATTCAAGAGATCGTTTTCTCATTCACCGCCTTGAAAAAGGACGACCAATGAACCTTCCTGCCATCATCTTTGGTCATTTGAGAGAATCTCTCTTGGCTTTCAAATGCAGTCAGAACTTCTACATTCCCTACGGTCGAATCCTATCAGCTCTATTCGAGTCTGCAGGAGTTGTGGAAATCCTTCGCAACATAGACTTTCCAAATAGCGACGAAGTCCTGTTTGCTGAGCCTTGTGAAACTTTTTCCCTCACTTGTGAAGACTTCGACATTAACTATTAGAAGTATCTATTTGTTTCTGTTAATAGTGAATGTACTCTTTTTTTTTTCATTAATGAAAAATTTCCTTGTTTCTGCATTTGTTTATTGATATAAGGGGCGAACATAAATTATTTGGATACCATAACAACTTACCTGAACTCAAAACCTCAAACATTTTTTTATTCAATATATTCATTATGCTCAGAATTACTTATTATCTATTTTATTTACGCTTTTTGAGTTATGACAAAAAGGGGGAGAAATAGTAGTGAAATTTTGACCTGATAATAATTAACAACTAAAAAACTAAAATCCCAAACATTTACTGATATGTGTACAAAGAATTGTACGTTTTCTGAAAGTTGCAGGATAATCACATTCTGAAAGAAAATCTTATAGATCTTCTAAGAAGCGCTTCTTATATACAAAATTTCTGATCAGAACGTAAATGTTTTGTCATCATCAAAAATGGGGAGATTGTTAGAACATAGTTTGATTCTAATCATATCTTAGTGTTTTGATGATAACAATTAAATAAATTTTGTATAAGTAAATGTGGTACTCTAATTATATGTTTCTCATTTCATAAGATGTTATAATACAAGTACCATCAAAACATGAATTTTATGTAAAGCTGAACAAACGCTAAAAGGAAAAGCCGCTGAAGTTCTAATGAAGTAACTTCTAAACAAATTCTGATAGAAATTATGAAGAAAGTCAATGTCATACCCCAAAATTTTCCCATACTATTTCTCCTATTCAAAGTCAAATCAAGATACAAAGCTCCAAGACACACTCTCCTAAATAAAACTCAGGGAATTAGGGTTTTGTTATTCTGAAGGAAAATCAATGAATCAATAGCTCCAAGGCATTCTATATGGTCTATGATATCTCACATTACCTCTATGAAAAATCTTAAGTCTCAGCTCAAAAGATTGGTCACCCAATTGTGCAGAAAGTCAACAGTCGACTAGGTTGACCTAAAAGTCAACTGTGGTCAAAGTACAGTCAAAACTCCTGTTTTTTTGTCAAGATCCTCATATTGAAGTATCATTCACCATTTGATCACGAATTGATCATGGTTTATCAAGGAAAGATCAAAAATCAACAAATTAAAAAGTTTCTAAATTAGGGTTTGTATAGGAGAAAGTCAACTGAACTTTGACCAGCCATAAATTCCACATGGAACATCAGAAATTTTCCATCCAAAGCTCATTTTGAAGGAAATTGAATTCTATACAAATTTTTCTCTCACATGCCAAGTCTAAAAATGCTTCATTGGAGAGATATGGACCAAAACATTATAGGTCCTTTTCAAAAGTCAACAAGAAGTCATTTTTTTCAAAAGGACACACAAGGAGCATGGAAAATTATTTTGACATGGGACCAAAAACACTGGTTAGAGGACTCTTCAAGGTTTCTAAAAAGTCCTAGAACTCCTCCATAACTAAAAAATTGAGGGAGATAGGCCTTGTCAAAGTTGGACTGTTTTGGAGGGAAAAATGTGAAGAAATTTGAACACTTTTGCAAAGAGGCCCAAGTTTTTATGATCCAAGCTTGATCCAGAAGTCATCCAAGGCCCCAAGTTTAATTACCATGAATTTTTTAATATTTATTTAATTTTATATGGATTTTTTATTCATTTAAAATTAATATGATTCAAAAAATTCAAAGTAAATATCAAAGATTTGATTTCTCCTCAATTTCAATCATCATTAATTATAAAAATATTCAATATTCAGTGCCAAATTAGTGATGAAAGAAATTGGATTGAGAGAGATTGAAATTGGTCTAAAATAGAAACATGTATGAATCAAATTTTTCCAAATTAAAAATCAAAGATTCAACAAGATTTGTTTTTGTTTTGTTGACCTAAATCCTTCCAATATAAATACCAAACACATTCACAAGCAAGGGTTACGAATTCTCTGCCTCAAGAACCCTAGAATTCGAGCACAAAAATTCAAGAAAAACTCAAACACGAATTCTGAATTGCAGACCAATTCAAGGTATGTTGTTGATTGCAACACGTATTTGGAGCATCAAGGAAGCTTTCCCAACCATTCCTAGGCTCTGAAGCATCAAGAACGAATCACTGTAAATCATTCTTTGGCCGATTTAAACTTTGTTCGAATCTGATCATTGATGCATTATTAACAAGATTTAAACGCATATTTATGTTTGTCATGATGTTATTAATGTTTCTGGAGTTTTAATTTGGTTTCTGGGTACAATAGCTATAATTCACCATGAACGAATTCTTAGGTTTTACATTAGGGCTTTTTGATTCAGCACAAATTAGGCCATAAGACAGGTACCTTTAGATTCGTATGGAAGAAACAAATCTGTTCATGGCATCGCGCCAAATTTTTGTCGCTGTTTGCTAGTATTCGTTGAAGCACAGGTGTAAAAAGGATATGCTTTTTATAGCGCTCTGTAAAAGGACGTTGTAAAAGAAATTGGGATGCTTTTGGATGAAGAAGACGATGATGTGTCGTCTCCCCATTGGTGCATGCGCGCGCGTTTTTTCTCTTTTCAAACCCAGGGATTGTGTACATTATGACGTACGCACTACCATGAGCACGCATCTTTCCAGCCATCAGATCCTCATCCAAACTCATCCAACGCGCCAGATCATGCAGGTCTATCATGATCCACACACGCCAACCGCACAGGATTAAAAGTTGAGTTTTTTGCAATTTTTTTTTATTTTTAATTACATGATCCTATATTTGTTTGTTTTATTTAATATATATATATATATATATATATATATATATATATATATATATATATATATATATATATATATATATATATACACGTTTATATATTTTTTTTAATATGTTAGTTTTTTTTTTAACAAACTAATTTGTTTTTTACTTTTTTACTAAAATTCTTTTTTCTTTTACAAGTATTATTTATTTTAATTATTTTTAATTATATTATTAAATTGTTTTCTTTTATTCAAATATTTTTATAAAATCATATTTAATTTGCTTTAATTATGAGAATGTTCTTTTTTCTGATTAAAATTTTTCTTTTCATCGATTTAATTAATTAGGTTAAGAAACCAATAATTAATTAAATCGATCATTTTATTAACGCCCGAATCAGGGTTAGCGAGAATTTGCCCTACACTGAAAAATATTTTCTTTGTGCATTTTTTCCGGGTTAGCAACAGGGTTTATTTCGATCATGCACCACGCCTTTTACAAAGCTAAGTCCCGATCTAATCCTTATTTAAATATTTTTATTTTCTATTTATTTTAGGGTTTACCTTTAAATGTAATGAACTCCGCCTACACTCACGTCTTTTTTCTGCCTGCCTTTATTTTTGCCCATTTTTCAGGGTTGAACACGAGGCTACCTCCGACTACGAACCATATCAGATCAAATCCAAAGCTAAGTTTTGTCCATATTTTATTTAATTTCTTTTTGCCATTTTTATTAAATTAGGGTTAACATTATTTGTCATTGAGCTGATAATGCACTCACCCCTTCGCGTTTATTTTTCCTTTTCCAATTTTCAGGGTTAGTCAACCAGTCAGAGCTCGAATGTTCGGTAACCCTGAAATTCATCTTTTTTATTTTCTTATTATTATTACTTATGCCAAACCCTATTATGAATCCGCTGGTTTCTTTTTCCCCTCCCCCATATTACTGTGTGGTTAGTAATCCTAGGGAGTGCAAGCCTGTTAATTAATATGGAATAACTAATTATAAGATAATTTCTGAATTAATCACGTGATTGTCGCACCCACGCACACTTTTTGGTAACCCCTCTTGTTGCCTGTTGCCTATTGCCTCGCATTTTTTTCCAGAAAAGCCATGTCCCTCGAATACGAGGATACCTCAGCCATGTTGCCTCGATTATGCAAAGATCATAGGTCCCTAATGATGCTGCCTTCGATACACAAATATGATCTCGTCCCTCGGAAGTTGCCTACGAAAGGCTGAGGTATCCTCTGGTTGCCTAAACGAAAGGCTATTCTGGTCCTTCCCTTAGACTACCTGCCTCTCTATGGCATGGGACAGTCTTATGGCGAACGACATTGCGACGACCCTTCGACCTCCAAATGAAAGGCTTTCTGCCCTCTTATGGCATGGATAGACCCTTTCGCCCTGAAAGGCTAAAAGAACCTTTTTACAAATACCAAGGTAATTTGCCCTTAATTGCATGCTCTGGTTTAAATGCCTTTTTCTACCATTTTCTTAAAAACATCAATATGGCTACGCTCATTTACGAGCTAAAGTCCGTTTTCACTTCTTCTACATTTCTGAACGAAAAAGAGCAAAGCAATTAAGAGCCCATGGAAAACCATGGATTCAAAGGGTGCCTTACACCTTCCCTTTGCATAAATTACCCCCCGAACTCAGTTTTCTTCAAAAAAGGTTTTTTTTCTGTTCTTTTAGCCTTTTTATTTAATTTGGATAAAATAAAAGTCGGTGGCGACTCTTGCTTACCGCAACATTTTCAAACAAAGTCAGTTCACCGTATTACAGTCACAATTCAAAGTTTTGATACAACATAGAATACTGTTAAAAACATAATGATTAAAAGACGGCTGAAGCACTCATATGGAACAATTTCCAAGAATGATTGGAAAAACAAAAATCACATGCAGTTCATTGGAGAAACAAAAACAAAAGACAAACACGCAACAAAAACAAAAGAAGACACGCAAAATTTAATGCTCTCTCAAAAATCAATACAATGGACAAATTCTTGAAGCTATATATATGGAAGAATTCTTAAAAAGAATATAGAGCTAGCTCACTCAAGAAGAAGTACACATACAAAGAAGAACACTTACGCTGAAGAAAATTATTTTTCGTTTTAATATACTGAGTTCATATTCCTTGTGCTAAAAACTTAGTGAAAAATCATAGTTGTGATTAAAGCATATTAGAAGCAACCTGAATCACTATTATTAGAATTTAACTTGTAATTGTTCCTTGAGAGACCAGTTGGGTCAGATTTCTCAAGAGGGCTAGGACTAGTTAGTCTTAGAAGTGTTAGTCACTTGTAGTTGGCTTGTGCATTGTATTGTTAGTCACGACAGTTGGTTGTGCATTTGTAATCAATTTTAATTATAGTGGATTAAATCCTCGACTGATAGAGGCGAAATCACCTTGGCGGATGGACTGGAGTAGTTTGTGTTGCAAACGAACCAGGATAAAAATAACTGTATTTTGTTAATTATTGTTACAAAAAAAAAGAAAAACTTATTCACCCCTCTTCTAAGTGTTTTCCAAACCTTCATGTTTCATATATATTAGGTTCGGGCCTAATTTAGCCGACCTTAATATTGAGGGCCAAATTGATCTAATAAATAACGGCACTCTGCCTTATTATATGATCGTAAGATCTCTTTATATTATAGCTCAAATATTCCTGGAAAATGATGGTAGGATCTCTTTATATTATAGCTTAAATATTATAGCATTTTCGAGGTCTCTTGTTGTTCTTCTTATAAAAACAGGATTAAAATTACACTTTCCCTAAGCACAAGGCATGTATGGGAGAATTGCTTTAAGTGGAAGGTCTTAGAAATACAACACTTCGTCTGCGACTAGAATGAGTTGTCTTTGCGTTCAGTTAGCCTCATGGAAAATGGAGAGTGTGAAGCTGCATATCCCTAAGGGAGACTGTTGCATGTCCCTAACACCCACAGGGGAAGTATCCCCACTACAGTTATTTTGTTGCTTGTCTTATCGCTTTCATTTATTATCATGTTTTGAGTCTCCCTCATGATTTCACATCTTTGAATCAAGGTTGAAATTTATTTGTTATTTGCTTTAGCATGCATACATTGATGGTTATATTTGAACTTGAATATAATAACTTTAGTCAATTGCATGAGTTAGTGGAGTAAAAATAATATGTGTTTTCTATTTAAGTTAGGGGCAAAGAAAAATCTCAAAGAACTTTTAAAACCATGAAAAAATGAGATTGGTGTTTTTAATTTGAATAAAACAAATCAAGCACACATTCAGATTCAAATCAAACTGAGTATAGGCAAACCAATGATTTTTAACACTTTTTTACAAATCAATGTTTACACTTGATTCGAATTAATCCCCTCCTGATCTCCCCTGATTAGTTTGATTCGAATCAGACTTCGCACCTGGTTCAAATCATACCATTTTTTCAGCATTTTCCATTAGGGTCTGTTGCAGTTGATTCGAATCAGGATTGGCACTTTATTCGAATCACGAGATCTTTGATTCAAATTAGACTTTTTTCTTGATTCGAATCAAGAATGAAATGAGTCAACAATCTGATTTCTTTTTATTCTACTTCACTTGCTCATTCTACTCAGACCATTTATTGTTCTTGATTCGAATCTAAACAATGTTTACCACTCATTTTTGGGCTTAATCTCAAGCAAATATAAAACATTTTGTCAACATTTTTCATGGAATTAATCTCATAATAATTTTGTGTTTTTCTTTGAAATCAACTTCATCTCACATTTAAAAAAGTTCAAAACCCTTGCATTCGAATTTCTTTCTTCTTCAACCTTTGTTTTTATTTCAGATCTTGATAATGAGAGATATGTGATTGATTGAGGGATACAATGTCTTGAAACTAATCGTTCTTGAAGAATTGGGTACAAATTTTCAAGTTAATTTCAACAGCTAGTTTCAATCGCCGATCTTTGTTTCTCCTCCGTTCCTTCGCCATCGACCCCTCTCAGCTCTTCCGTGAAACTACTACCCTGTCTCTTCTCAACTATTGTCATGTCAAACCCCCCATCTCAACTCAACATGCAAAATCCTTTGCATCGACGGTTTCAAGTAGTGTATGCGACATTCCTCTTAGTCAACTTCTCGTTCCTTGTCTTAAAGGGGATAAATTGGCCATCACCAATCCTGAAGATAAATAAAAAACTTGGAGTTGATGCCTGCAAGCATCACCTTCATGGTAGAGTGATCTAGGCAAAAGGTTCCACTCCATTGACGGTTTTCAAACTTAAAAAGAAACTGACGATGCTATGGCCTTCGATTGTAAAATGGGGAGTTACCTCATTGGGCAAAGGATTCTTCGAATTTACTTTTTCGTCTCTTGAAGATGTGCAGAGGGTCTGTTCAATGAATGCATGGTAAATTCCTCAAGGAGCGCTGAAGCTCTTTCCCTGGACCAAGGATTTTGTTACTTCTACCCTCAAACAAACTTCTGCCGAAGTCTAGATTATGATTCATGGCCTCTCCCAGGAATACTGGAGACCTAGAATTCTTTTAGCCATTGCAAGTAGTGTTGGAACTCCGATATGCATTGACTCAGCTTCTAATATGTCGGCTTTTGATAGACCTTTTGGTCACTTTGTTAGGTTCTAGGTGGATTTGGATTTAACCAAAGATCTTAGTTTCAAAATCTTGATGGAAAGAGTAGGGTTTGCCTTCTTTGTTGACATTGAGTATGAAAAAATATCGGATTCCTGCTCCTATTGCTCTTGTATTAGTCACAACCTGACCAGCCGCAAAATAAAAGATTTGGTTCATGAAAGGTAAGGAGAGCAACTCTAAACCGGATAAGGCGGTTAATTCTAACTTTGGGAAGAAAGTTGATGAGCCAGTGGTTTAGACCAACCTTATGGAAGGTATTCTGGATGGTGGAGACAAGGAGGACAATGTGGTTCTCGTTCCAATCTTAACCCCTGTAGCAGCTTCTTCGATTGTAAATGGAGGGGTTGCTGCTGATAAAGCCAGTGTGGTTAACACAATTGTAGTTAACTCTCAATCCTCAGATGGGAGTGCAACAAAGGGTTTTGTTGATGCCACTCAGTTGGGGGATATAGTTCCTGAACTCAGGATGAGCAACTAAAGAGGAATGAAGTCAAAAAATTCCTAGATGAATCTTGGGATAACATAAATGGAGCTGTGAGAAATAAGAAATCCAAAGCAGTTAGCAAAACTAGACTGAGGTCTAGTAAAAAAAATCTAACCTTATGAAGACCCTCTTCTGGAATATCAAAGGTGTGGAAAATAAAGCTTAGAGACTCGCCCTTAGAAAACTGATCCAAAAGAACTCTCCTGATTTTGTGTTTATTGCTGAGCCTTGGATGAACTTTGAGAGCTTCCCTCAAAGATGGCTCAACAGTTTGATCTGAATTTTTTTGCCTCTAATGATAGAGCTAATCTTTTACTTAACATTTGGTGCTTTTGTAAGAGTCATCTCAATCCTTCCATTAATTGCAAGGATGACCAGCATGTTGCTTTTACTGTCAATGTATCTAACATTTATCTTGGTTTTCTATGATCTATGCTTCTACAAGTTACTTACAGAGAAGACATCTTTGAAACAAGCTTGGCATTGCTTCTCCTGGAACACCATGGTGCTTCATTGGAGACTTCAATGCTATTATTAGCAATGAAGAATACAAAGGAAGATGTACTCCTGCCACCACTCCTATGGCTGTTTTTTTAATTGGTCTAATTCTAATAACTTTATCCACTTGCCTACATTTGGTAATCCATTCACTTGGAGCAATGGTAGGAAGGGAACTCAATTAACTGAAAAAAATACTTGATAGAGCTGTGTGCACTTTGGACTTTCTTGATTTTTGCAACACTGTGGTGTGCAATACTCTTACAAGGCTTAGATCTGATCACTACCCTATTTTAATTTCTTGTGACTTTGATAAAATTGATAATTTTTCCCAATTTAAGTTTATGAAATTGTAGACTTTTGATGATGACTGTCTCAAGGTCATTAAAGAGGCTTGGAATATTAACATTGTTGGCTTCCTTATGTACAATCTTGACAGGAAACTTAGAATCTTAAATGCAAAACTAAAAGATTGGAACAAATTCAACTCTGGCAATGTTAAGGAAAAGGTGCTGGAGGCTGAAAAAAAGTTAAAGCTGCTGCAGGATGAGATATCTAGGGCTGGTTACACTGATAGTCTTCAGAATAGGGAGGCTAATGCTCAAAATAGGGAGGATAATGCCACTATCCACGAGGTCATTCCTAAATTGGTCACAGATCAAGCCAATGCCATTCTTACAGTGATTCCTGCTGTTGAAGAGATAAAGAAAACTGTGTTTAGTCTGAAGGCAGGCTCTGCTCCTGGGCCTGATGGCTTTGGTGGTATTTGTAACATCCCGATTTTTATTAATATTTTTATTAATTATATTAGTAATTATATTATTTGGTGTTTTAATAATTACTTATTTATTTAGTTATTATGTGATATAATAATTATTTAAGTATTTAATTATGTGAGTGTTTGTGTTGTTTGACTTAATTGAGTTATTAGAGAGATATAACTAAATGGACCTAAGTGATAGAAACATAATGGATGGATTGGTGGGTTAAGCCCAATTGACATAAGAGAGATAGTAAGAGTAGAAATTTAGGGTTTTAGAGTTGGAGTCTCATAACTCATTTTGGGGAAGAAAGAAGGGAGGAGCACTTGAGAGAAGAAGAAAAATTATGGAGGAAGCCTCAGTTTTCGCAGCAAGTTTCAACATAGAGTCACCTTGGAAAAACGGGCGTATCTATCAGTCCAATCGTTGGATCATTGCGGTACTTGGACACATAGTTCCTGACTCATAGAGGTAAGTTCTGACAGGAGCGATTTTGATTTTGAGTGTTTTAAGTTCGTTTGATAAGCTGATTCCTGAACTGGTTTTTAGGTGTGTCTCCAAATGATGTTAGAAAGGATTTCTTTTTGAGAAAAGCTTAGAGCTATGATGAAAGAGTCCAAATTTACCAAGGTAATGGGGAGAATACTTATTATTATGGGTTAGTATGATTGAGTCAATGGATAGATCAATATGATTTAGGGATTTTGTTCTTCAAATTCTAGGTTTTGACATGTTTAGGGTGAAACCCCTAAATTTCTATGATTTGTGATTATTAGGTTTTGATGATAATCTTTGATATGTGATAATTAATTGTGATATTAATTGGTTGATTAAATTAATAGTTGAATTAATTGCAATGAATCTATTTGATTGGAATATACTTGGACTTGAATCAATTATTCGGTTTGTCGGTAAATTACGGTATTTTGAGAATTTGACCGTAATTATGTTTTTGGTTTGAATATTTATGTTTAGAATAATATATTGCTATGTCAATGATGTTGTTTTGAGAATGTTCTCTGTGGGTAGCCGTATGGCATGAATCCTAGCGATTAGTTGATTGACTGTGAAAGTGTGTATTCATATATATTGGCAAATGTGAATTATCATGAGATAGTAAGATTACTAGTGTTAATTGGAATTTGTGTTCGTATTTGATAATTGCCCTATATATGTGAATAGTATATTCGTTATGAATGTGTAATAGTATGCATATTCTTGATGAATTATGACAAGTGAAATGTGTTACCTTGATGACCAGGTGTAATTGTATGTTTGATGATGAATGAATGTTGGTTTTTGAAAGCTTTTAGTTTTTGGAAACGTCGATGTGACGCCCTTTGTTCATATGCATACTTATTTACTCTAATTATATGTTAAATATTTGGGGTATTAGAAAGGGGTGTTACATTAGTGGTATCACAACAGGTCTTTCCTTCCGGCCAAGTTGTCGATTTAGTTGAGTTGTGTGACAGTTGCATGCCGTCAGTGTTTTATTCCTTAGTACGCGACATGTGTTTGGAACACTATTGCAGGGTTAGTTTGAGCGAAGTGGGGGAGAAGCTGTGCTTCTCGGATATGTTTCAGTTGTAAGTTGTTGGTGCAATATACTGCTTAAGGAGACAGAGCAAGCAATGTAGAAGTTTGTTGGTTTCCGAATTCGAAGGTAACATGGATTTAAGATTTTGGTTGTTTAACAAGTCGGAACGTCTTGGATAAGGATAATTGTTATAAGATGGAATTTAGGAAGTTGCTATATTCAGCATTGTTGGTGGACTGTAAAGTTATCAGTTTGAGTAACTGTTGCATAGGATGTTGACGTAAGAACAATGATTAAGCGACGGATTACGGTAGACCTTGTCAAGGGATCCTTGGCAAGAGATTGGAAAAGTTGTCGAATTTGTTGGAACGTTCAAGTCGGAGTTAGAAATGCGAAGAGACGAGTATGATTCCAAGAATAAAAACCGTTGATAATAGTGTAAATGAATTATGTAATGATGTTATCACAAGGTGTGTGTCGGCACGTCCGGATGATTTTAGTTGTTATTGAAGTAGGGTGCTTTTGGTAACGTAAGGAATACTATTATAGTTTGGTAACGATGGTGTATACTCCATTATGGTTGTCGTCTATCTATTGACAAATTGAGGAACTGATCACCCTTAATCTCTTGTTGATAGTAGACGGGATCGTATTGGGTGTAATAGACTTATCTTTCCAGCTTGATAATATTGGAAGTGAATGAGTGTGTGCAATATTGTGCGATGTTGTTTATGTTGTTGGCAACTTTGGATGTTCATGAGCAAAGAACGATTGAGGAATTGCTGATAGTTTGCGCATTTGTATAAGTGTTTCCGGAAGATGTAAGTGATTTACCACCGGAAAGAGAAGTTCAGCTTTTGATTAATTTAGTTCCTTGAACTAGTCCTGTGTTGATGACTCCATATTGGATGTCAGCTTCAGAGTTGAAAGAGTTGAAGAGTCAACTTGAGGATTTGCTTGAGAAGAGGTTTATTCGTCCGAGTGTGTCGCCGTGGGGTGCATCTGTTCTTTTGGTTAAAGAAGAAGGAAGGTTATGTGATGCTTTGTGTTGATGCAAAAAGGGCAAATGGTAGCTTATGCTTCAAGGCAACTTAAGATTCATGAGAGGAATTATCTGACGCAAAATTTAGAGTTGGCCTCCGTTGTTTTTGTTTTGAAACTTTAAAGGCACTACTTATTTGGATCTAGATTTGATGTGTATAGTGAATACAAGAGTTTGAAGTATTCGTTTGATCAGAAAGAGCTGAATATGAGGCAAGGAAGATAGTCGGAATTCTTGAAAGATTATGATTTTAGTTGAAATTACCATCCGGGAAAAGCGAATGTCGTAGCCGATGCATTGAGTAGGAAACCATTGCATATGTCTATGTTGATGATTCGAGAATTGGAATCATTGGAACAATTTCGAGATTTGAGTTTGGTTTGTAAAGCGACTTCTTCATGTGTTAAGCTATGTATGTGGAAGCTAACTTTTGGTATTCTTGATGAGATTAGAGAAGGTTAGAAATTGAATTTGAAATTGGTTGACAAGATGACATTGATTAATCAAAGAAAAAGATAGTGATTTTCGGATTTGATGAGAACGGTGTCATGAGATGTCGTGATCAAGTTTGTATTCCTAATGTTCGGATTTGAAAAGAGGATTTTGGATGAAGGGCATCGTAGTGGTTTGAGTATTCATCCTGGTGCTACTAAGATGTATCAAGATTTGAGAAGGATATTTTGGTGGCAAGGTATGAAGAAGGATATGGAGGAATTTGTTTATTCGTGTTTGACTTGTTAGAAGTCAAATATCAAACATCAGAAGTCGTCTGGTTTGATGCAACCGTTATCCATTCCTGAGTGGAAGTGGAATAGCATTTCTATGGATTTTGTTTCAGGTTTGCCGAGGACATCGAGTAATTGTGAGGCGATTTGGGTCATGGTGGATATATTGATGAAATCTGCTCACTTTATTCCAATAAGAATGGATTACCCGATGGAGAGACTTGCAAAGTTGTATATTGAGAAGATTGTTTGTTTGCATGGTATTCCGTCAAGTATTGTTTCTGATAGAGATCCGAGGTTTATGTCGAGATTTCAGAAAGGTTTGAAAAATGCTTTGATTATTAAGTTATGTTTGATTTTTGCTTATCATTCGCTAACTGATGGTCAAACGGTGAGGACGATTCAGTCGCTTGAGGATCTTTTGAGAGCTCGTGTTTTGGAGCAATGAGGTGCTTAGGATAGTTATTTACCGTTGATTGAGTTCGCGTATAATAATAGTTTTCATTCTCGTATTGGTATTGCTCCTTTGGAAGCATTGTATGGCCGAAGGTGTGGGACGCCTTTGTTTGGATACGAATCTGGAGAGAGTAGTGTGGTTTTGGCTATGAGATGGTTGTGTCGATTGTATTTTTGAGGACGAAAATATTCTAAATGGGGGAGAGTTGTAACATCCCGATTTTTATTAATATTTTTATTAATTATATTAGTAATTATATTTATTTGGTGTTTTGATAATTACTTATTTATTTAGTTATTATGTGATATAATAATTATTTAAGTATTTAATTATGTGACTGTTTGTGTAGTTTGACTTAATTGAGTTATTAGAGAGATATAACTAAATGGACCTAAGTGATAGAAACATAATGGATGGATTGGTGGGTTAAGCCCAATTGACATAAGAGAGATAGTAAGAGTCGAAATTTAGGGTTTTAGAGTTGGAGTCTCATAACTCATTTTGGGGGAGAAAGAAGGGAGGAGCACTAGAGAGAAGAATAAAAATTATGGAGGAAGCCTCAATTTTCGCAGCAAGTTTTAGCATAGAGTCACCATGGCAAAACGGGCGTATCTCTCAATTCAACCGTTGGATCGTTGCGGTACTTGGACACAACGTTCCTGACTCATAGAGGTAAGTTCTGACAGGAGCGATTTTGATTTTGAGTGTTTTAAGTTCGTCTGATAAGCTGATTCCCGAACTGGTTTTTAGGTGTGTCTCCAAATGATGTTAGAAAGGATTTCTTTTTTAGAAAAGCTTAGAGCTATGGTGAAAGAGTCCAAATTTACCAAGGTAAGGGGGAGAATCCTTATTATTATGGGTTAGTATGATTGAGTCAATGGATAGATCAACATGATTTAGGGATTTTGTTCTTCAAATTCTAGGTTTTGACATGTTTAGGGTGAAACTCCTAAATTTCTATGATTTGTGATTATTAGGTTTTGATGATAATCTTTGATATGTGATAATTAATTGTGCTTGAAATTAATATAGTGTGATATTAATTGGTTGATTAAATTAATAGTTGAATTAATTGCGATGAGTCTATTTGATTGGAATATACTTGGAGTTGAATCAATTATTCGGTTTGTCAGTAAATTACGGTATTTTGAGAATTTGACCGTAATTGTGTTTTTGGTTTGAATATTTATGTTGAGAATAATATATTGCTATGTCAATGATGTTGTTTTGAGAATGTTCTCTGTGGGTAGCCGTATGGCATAAATCCTAGTGATTAGTTGATTGACTGTGAAAGTGTGTATTCATATATATTGGCAAATGTGAATTAACATGAGATAGTATGATTACTAGTGTTAATTGGAATTTGTGTTCGTAATTGATAAGTGCCCTATATGTGTAAATAGTATATTCGTTATGAATGTGTATATGTACAATTGGTGGATAATTCATAGAGTTGAATTATTGTTATATGCGGAATGTTAAGATGGTAGAGATGATCTTAATTGCATATGTGTTGGTGATAATTGTGCATACATTCATAGCATAGTTTGCCTTGAGATAGAGGTTATTTTCTTTGAAATAGAAGCGATGGCTTGATCCTTGAGATGGATATAGAAGAGGTAAGCTATATGTTTACATTTGGTGGGCTTTGGTCTTGTCCGGATCGGAAGCGTGGCTTGGATTCTAGATATTGGTTTGGAAAGCGGTGAAATGTTGGGTTCACATTTGGTACCACATGCATAGAGTCACATGTCTTGCATTGAGTCACATTGGTGTTATGTGATGTTTGAATATATGCAATTATGTGATTGTTATGTGTGTATGAGATGTGATAATTGAATTCGGTGATGTTTGGATACATAATTTGGTGATAAATATGAATATATGCTAATGATGGTTTGAGTACATATTTGGATTTATAGTATTGAATCCTTTTGAATATTATACTATTGAACTTTGTTGCATACTTGAACATGTTAAATATATTGAATAATACCTACTTACATGATTATGCGAGGTGTGATGAATTCCTATGATTGTTAATTAAATCATTGTACTTTATTATATTTTCTTCATAATGATTTGAATTCTCATCCTTCTGTTTGAATGTTACCCTTTGTTGATAACGTGCAAGTTTAGAAGCTTAGTAGCTCGTGTGAGGTTAGCCGGAGAGCGTCCGAGTTTTGTAGGGAGTTTAGGTAGTGAGTCAATGCTCTGATCATGTAACACTGGGTTGGGATTAGTAGTATTGAACTCATGTTTTGTTTTGGATATGTGATATGATATTATCTTGTGAACATGTATGTTTTGTTATTTGTTGTTGAGAGGCCATAGTGCCGAATATCATGGATATGATGTTATATTATCTTGTGGATTATTATTGAGATATGATTATGGTTTGGGACATGATCATTTATGGAATACATGAGTATTTATTATTTCTGCTGTGAATGCATATTCTTGATGAATTATGACAAGTGAAATGTGTTACCTTGATGACCAGGTGTAATTGTATGTTTGATGATGAATGATTGTTAGTTTTTGAAAGCTTTTAGTTTTTGGAAACGTTGATGTGACGCCCTCTGTTTATATGCATACTTATTTACTCTGATTATATGTTACAGTATTTTTTTCCATAAGTATTGGGATGTTATAGAAAAAGATGTAACTAATACAGTGATTCAATTTTTCTTGCAGGGATGGATTCCTAACAACTATAATGCTAATACCATTGTGCTGATTCCTAAGGTCAATGAGGCTGCTTCCATATTAGATTATAAACCAAGTGCCCTAGCCAACTTCAATTTCAAGATCATCTCTAAAATACTTGCTGACAGGCTTGCCACTTTTCTTCCTTTTATAATTTCCAAACAGCAAAATGGTTTCATATCTGGTAGGAATATTAGGAACTGCATTTGTCTAACCTCTGAGGCTATTAAACTTTTAAATAACAAGAGCTTCAGTGGTCATGTTGCTTTAAAAATTGACATATCCAAGGCTTTTGACACAATTAGCTGGCCTTTCATCCTGAAAACTCTTAGTTGTTTTGGGTTTAATGAAACTTTTTTTAATTGGATATATGTCATTCTTCGCTCTGCTACCATGTCCATTGGATTTAATTGTAAGCAGGTTGGCTCCTACAAATGTTCAAATGGGGTGAGACCAGGTGATCCTTTGTCTCCCCTGCTATTTTGTCTTGCTGAGGAGGTTCTCAGCAGAGGTCTTTCTAAACTTGTAGAAACTGATAAAATTAACCTTGTGAAGGCTTCTAGAAATAGCATTGTTTATTCTCACACTATCTTTGTTGGTGATATTATGATCTTCTATAAAGGTGATCATAAATCTTTGTCTGTTATTTCTACTTTGCTTGATGAATATGCATCTTGTTCTGGCCAACACTGCAATAAATCAAAATCTCTCATATATGCTTAGGGAATGTCTAGCTCTAGGCACAAAAACCTTGCTGATCTTGTTGGTTTTAAAATGGCCACCCCTCCTTTTATTTACCTTGGGGTTCCAATCTTTATTGGCAGACCTAAAGCATCTCATTTTCAATATATTGTAGATAAAGTTTGGATTAAACTGGCTTCATGGAAAGCTAATATTTTCACCATAGCTGGAAGAGTCCAGTTAGTGATGGCTGTTATCCTGAGCATGTTGGTTCACTGCATATCCATCTACAATTGGACAATCAGCATTATCAAAACTATTAAAAGGTGGATGAGAAATTTTATCTGGAGTGGCAACATGGACAAGAGGAAGATGGTAACTATGAAGTGGAGCACTTGCTGCAAAAGTCTTAAAGAAGGAGGCCTTGGCATTAAGTCTATTAGAATTTTCAATGAAGCTACAAATTTGCAGATGTGCTGCAAATTTATGAATGATTCTGGCAACTGGGCCCATATTCTTGCTGCCATAGTTAAAAGGAACAAAGGTCCCATATCATACTCCATTAAATCTTCTCTTTGGAGCAGCTTTAAAGATAAGTACACAACTGTTAAAGATAATTGTCAGTGGCCTATTGGTAATGGAACTAAGGTTAATTTCTGGCTGGATAATTGGTTGGGAGAAGCTCTTGCTCAAAAATTCAATATTCCCAGCATATACCATAGTCACCTCTCTATCAAAGCTAGTGATTGGTTGGTTGATGGGGCCTGGATCATTCCAGCAAACATTCAAGCAGCTTTAACTACCTTGTTGCCCCTCATCACTAAGATTATGCCTCAAACTGTAGATACCAAAGACACTCTGGTCTGGACCACCACTGGTGATGGCATTCTTTCTACAAAAGTAGCCTATGATTTCATAATGAAACCTACTTTGTCTGCTATTTGGTCCCCCTTTCCTTGGAATAACTGTATACCTCCATCTCATTCTTTGCTTGTTTGGAGATTCATACATAATAAAATTCCTTTTGACGATAATCTTCAATCTCGTGGCATCTGCTTCCCCTCTATGTGCTTGCTTTGTAGGAACTCCCCTGAATCCGCTCAACACATTTTCTTTGAGTGTGCCTTCGCCAAGCAGCTTTGGAATTGGTTATACAGCAGGATTCTTTGTTTTCCAACTGCATCGATAGGGGACTGTTTTTCTGTTTTAAAGGCGAATTGGTCTCCCCAAGCTAAGCTAACTGTTTCCTCTTGTTTCACCACTATGTTTCATCAAATTTGGAGGGCTAGAAATTTGGCAAGATTCGAAGATAAGCTAACCTCGTGGGAATGCTACAGGCCTGTTATCGCATCTCAAATCAAGTTAGCATGTGTAACGCCCATTTTTAGTTTGCACATTTTATTTAATTATGTCATGTTATGATATGTGTTTTAATTCACTAATTAAGTGTTTATGTGGTATTTATGTTATTTTTGGGAAATAATGGTTAATAGCATAAGTTAATATAAGTTATGAAGCTTTTGGTTATTGGGCCTAAGTAGGTACTAGTAAGTGAGGGGTACTAATTAGGGCCCATTAGCATTATGAGAAAGATAGTAAGGTTAACCAAAACAATGGGTTTTAGAAGTTTAGAGAATAGAAACTCATTTTTCATAACTTTGGAAATAGAAGAGGAGAGTGAAGAGAAGAGAAAGGGAGAATTCCAAGATTCAAGTTCATAGAGCTGGCTTCAATTCAAACCTAAGGTAAGGGTGAGATTCTTTCATGCTAAAGGGATGTATGATGATGTTTTGGGTGGGATTTGATTGTATGTTTGTATCCATGGAAGTTGTGTGTAGAGATGCTAGGGTTTATGAACAAAATACATGAATTTATGATTTGAAATGTATTTTAATTGATATTTAATGATGAATGATGATAGATTTCGTGTTAATACCTGTTTAATTGATGTTTAGAATGAGTTATGGGTGAGGGGAGGGGGATTATGCAGGTCTGATACTGATACTGAGTTTCTGCACAATCGCGCCTCCGCTGAGTGGAGCTAGTCCGCTAAGCGGACCTTGATTTGCATTTCGCTTCATTCGCGAGTCGCTAGTGCTCCACTAAGCGGACCTTGTTTGTATTTCGCTTCTGGACCCCTTCGCTAGTGGCTCGCTAAGCGGACCTTGTTTTTACAAAATTGTTCCAACTTTAAAATGATGTAACTTTTGAACCGTAACTCCTTTTTAAGTGCCGTTTGAACCTACGTGAAGCTCTAATTGATGTCTTACCATTGTATATGCTTAGTATAACCTTGGAAACTCTTTGAATCTTTTCTTAAATTGGTTTGTTATAAGATGTATATGTTGTTGTGAGATGAACCATTGTTGTATGATGGTACAACATAGCGTCGTGGTTGCGAGGTGATGAATTACTACAAAAGTAATGATGTTTAGCTGATCGTGGGATGATGTTGTTGCATGTTATGACTATGTGATTTGTGGATATATGTTATTGTGTCGCATCCATTGCATAAGTGTCTTTTAGCCTGGGAATGGCAACGACTATTAGCCTGAAAGATGGCAACGACTATTAGCCTGAGAAATGGCAACGACTATGGCCCAATGGCGATGTTTGAGACGAGAGGGCACTCCAATGGTACCACATGCATTTGCATTGTTTGAGTTGCATAAGTAATGTCGCATAAAGAGTCGTAATTGGATGTTTGTGTGTGCATGACATGAATGTTAAATGATATTGAAGTGTTGATTGCTTCATCGATTGTACGTGATAATTGATCGTGTGTGCCTTAATTGAACTTGATCTTATTGTTGCTGATAATATATCGAATGATGTGAATTATGGTATGTGATATGTGATGAGAAGTGGTGACCAATTGTATGATTATTTCCCTGCTCTGAATATTATCATACGCTCCTTTATAATGAATGATATCTCACCCCTTCTGTTTGAATGTTATCCTTCGTTGGTAACGTGCAGGTAATGACGCGGAGTAGTCGTGTACCTTTAGCTCGAGTCGGTGTGTGTCGATGCTCTGATACGTAGCACTCGGGGGACGTTGGATTTACTTGTTTATGTTTTGTTTCTTATTGTTTATCTTTGTTAAACTTCACCGCTATGTTATGTTGAGGTTTGTTGGATATATTATGCCATGTGCCCATGATGTTATGACTTATATTGTTGTTGATACTTGATTTCCGCTGCGACGTGAGTACTTCTTGAATATTGATGATTAACGATTTCGATAATGTTCTCCTATATGTGTGTTATGTGTCTAAGTAAATGAGCATGATATGTGCATGTGAATTTGGTTGTTTTAAATTGTGTTGCTCTGAATCGTTCTGTTCCATTATTTTGAGATTTTGTACTCTGATATTTCATGTTAACTGCGGGGTATATTTGGGGTGTTACATTAGTGGTATCAGAGCAGGTCTGTCTTGTCCGGTCATGTGTCGTGTCATAGTGTAGTCTAACAAGCGTGTATTGTTGTTTTGTGCTGATTGCTTTTATGTTGTAGTGAAAACTTGTGATGGCTGGAAGGAACGATGCTGCGATAGCTGCTGCTTTAGAAGCAATGGCTCAAGCTTTGGAGAACCAACCAAATGGTGGAGAGAATGATGCTTCTCGGAGTTTGGCTACCTTCCATAGAGAGAACCCTCCTGTTTAAGGGAACTTATGATCCTGATGGCGCGTTGACATGACTTAAGGAGATTGAAAGGATTTTCCGTGTCATGGATTGCACTCTTGAACAGAAGGTTCGGTATGGGACTCATATGCTAGCAGTTGAGGCGGATGATTGGTGGCTAGAGACCCGTAGGAGATTGGAAGCGAGTGGTGAGGAAATCTCTTGGATTGTGTTTCACATGGAGTTCTTAAGGAAGTACTTTCCTGAAGATGTCCGTGGCAAGAAGGATATTGAATTCCTTGAGCTAAGTCAAGGGAACAAATCTGTTATGGAGTATGCTGCTAATTTTGGTGAGTTGGCAAAGTTTTACCAACACTATGATGGGCCGAATGGCGAGTTTTCCAAGTGCATTAAGTTTGAGAATGGTTTGCGCCCAGAGATTAAGAAAGCAATTAGTTACCAGAAGATTCGTATCTTTGCTGATTTGGTTGATTTTTGTCGGATCTATGAAGAAGACAACAATGCTCATTATCGTGTGATAAATGAGAATAGGGGAAAGAGACAACAAGTTCGTGGTAAGCCTTATGAAGCTCCGAGTGGAAAGGGTAAGCAGAAAGCTGTTGAGGGTAAGAGAACTAGTGGGGGAGATGCTCCTACTAGTGTTGTATGCTTCAAGTGTGGCAAGGTTGGTCACAAGAGCAATGTGTGTACTGCTGGTACCAAGAGATGTTTCCGTTTTGGTAAGATTGGACTTGAAACGCCGAAATGCAAGCATAAGGAGATGGTATGTTTCAACTGCGGTGAAGAAAGCCATATAGGAAGCAAGTGTCAGAAGCTCAAGAAGGAGCAATCTAGTGGCAAGGTGTTCGCCTTGTCGGGAACTTAGACCACTAGTGAGGATTCACTCATCAGAGGTACATGTTTCATTAATAGCATTCCTTTGATTACTATTATTGATACTGGTGCTACGCATTGCTTTATATCTGCTGATTGTGTTGAAAGATTGGGTCTTGTGTTATCACTATGAACGGAGAAATGGTTGTCGATACTCCGGCTATGGGATCGGTGACTACTTCTCTTGTGTGTATAAAGTGTCCCGTGTCGATTTTCGACAGAGACTTTTTTGTTGATCTTGTTTGCTTGCCATTGAGAGGTTTGGATATGATTTTGGGGATGAACTGGTTAGGGCATAACCATGTTAACATCAATTGTTTTGATAAGTCTGTGAGGTTTTCTTCTCCTGAAGAGGAAAGCTTGGAGCTGTTGTCGGCCAGACAGTTACGTTTGTTAATAAAAGAAGATGTTCAAGTGTTCGCGTTGGTTGCTTCGATGTCTGTTGAGAATCAAGCTATAATAGATGGGTTTAGGAGGTGTGCTCATGCAGAATGATAACTTTGTTGCTTATGCATCGAGACAGTTGAGAGTTCATGAGAAGAAATATCCTACACATGATTTGGAACTTGCTGTTGTAGTGTTCGTGTTGAAGATTTGGAGGCACTATCTTTATGGTTCTAGATTTGAGGTATTTAGTGACCACAAGAGCTTGAAGTATTTGTTTGATCAGAGGGAATTGAATATGAGACAACGAAGATGGTTAGAATTGTTGAAGGATTATGACTTTGGTTTGAATTATCATCCAGGAAAACCTAATGTTATTGTCGATGCCTTGAGTCGTAAGACTTTGCATATGTCGGCAATGATGATTAAGGAATTAGATTTGATTTAGCATTTCCGACACATGAGTTTGGTATGTGGAGTGACCCCTAAGAGTGTTCGTTTGGGTATTATGAAGATTAACAATGATTTTTTGGATAGTGTCAGAGAAGCCCAGAAGTTGGATGTGAAATTGGTTGACTCGATGGTTGGAGTCGATCAAGTTGAGATTGGTGATTTCAAGTTGGATGCACACGGTGTGTTGAGGTTCCGTGATCGGATTTGTATTCCCGATGATGTGGATTTGAAAAGTGCTATTCTTGAGGAAGGTCATAGGAGTAATCTGAGTATTCATCCCGGAGCTACGAAGATGTACCAAGATTTGAAGAGTTTGTTTTGGTGGCCTGGAACGAAGCGTGACATAGCCCAGTTTTTGTATGCATGTTTGACTTGTCAGAAGTTGAAGGTCGAACATCAGAAGCCTGCTGGTTTAATTCAACCGTTAGAAAGTCCAGAATGGAAATGGGATAGTATTTCTATGGATTTTGTGACGGGTTTGCCGAATACAGTGATAGGTCATGATTCGATTTGGGTGATTGTTGATAGGCTTACAAAGTCGGCGCATTTCATACCTATTAACATCACTTATCCGGTTCCGAAGTTAGCGGAAATTTATGTCCGTGTGATCGTGAAGTTGCATGGTGTTCCTTTGTGTATTGTTTCAGATAGAGATCTGATGTTCACTTCAGATTTTTGGAAAAGTTTGCAAGAGGCGTTGGGTTCTAGGTTGAGGTTGAGTTCGGCATATCATCCTCAGACAGATGGTCAAACGGAGAGGACGATTCAATACTTGGAGGATTTGTTGAGATCTTGTGTTCTTGAGCAGGGAGGTACATGGGATACTTATCTTCCATTGATCAAGTTCACATACAATAATAGTTACCATTCAAGTATTGGAATGGCACCTTTTGAGGCGTTGTATGGTCGGAGATGTAAGACTCCGTTGTGTTGGCACAAATCTGGGGAGAGTGTAGTACTTGGACCTGAGATTGTTTGAGAGACTACCGAGAAAGTTAAATTGATTCGGGAGAAGATGAAGGCTTCTTAGAGTAGGCAGAAGAGTTATCATGATAAGAGGAGGAAATATTTGAAATTCCAAGCTGGTGATCATGTATTTTTAAGGGTTACGCCAACGACTGGCGTGGGAAGAGCCTTGGAGTCGAAAAAGCTAACTCCTCGTTTTATCGGACCATATCTGATTTTCAAGATAGTTGGTAATGTGGCGTATAGAGTGGCCTTACCTCCTAATCTTTAGAATTTGCATGACATGTTTCATGTGTTGCAACTTCGGAAGTATTTTTCGGATCCTTCGCATGTGATTCATATGGACGATGTGCAAGTGCGAGATAATCTCACGGTGGAGACTATTGATCAGTGGTTTTTACGCGTTTATTTACCATTGATTTTAGTCGTCTTTGCTTTATATTGTCAAGCGTTTTACTTCATTCTTCTACATTTTATGCTTTGGTTGTGTATTTTACTGTTTGCAGGCTCAAAGGAATAAATCGAGACAAATCAATGCGAAAAAGTACAAAAAGGGGAGTTTCGAAGGAAGTGAAAAATCAAGCTACATGAGGTCTGACACGACCACTTGTGTCACCTGAAACTGGCCGTGTTAGGATGAAGCGTGGCCAAGAAAATGCAACAGAGATGAAAGTCACGGGGCTGACACGACTCGTGTTAGCAAGTGTGAGATCTGGAAATTTCCAGCATGTTTCTCATCGTGATAGGTGTGTAGTATTTTGATCATAACTAGAGCTTCATAACCCCGATTGACGCGGTTCCGGTGGCAAAATTTCGCTAACGAAAAGGGCTACAACTTTAATGAAGAACTCAAAGCCAAAATATGAAGTTATGGGCTGACACGGGCCGTGTTACCTGACACGGGCACCCATGTCAGGAGGCCTGGGAGAAAAAAAATAAGTTTTAAGATGACAGAAGTCTGACACGGGTGCCCGTGTTGGCTGACACGGCCCGTGTCAGCATGTGACGCTGATTTTATGATTTTTTCATATTTTTTCCATGGGTTAAGCTGTGGGGGCATTTTGGGTACTTCCAACCAACCTAAGTGAGTATGCACTATATAGAAGAGTTTTAATGATGAAAAAGGGGACTTTTTGACGAGGAGAAGACACGATTGAAGATTAGAGAAAACAAGGGTTTGGGAGAGAAGAAGGTCTTCATGAACGGAAGCGATTGAAGATCAACTTTCATCTCAATTCTTGTAATGTATCTATTTTATAATTTGTTTTCTTTGAACAATATGAGTAACTAAACCCTAATGCTAGGGGGTGTCCCTGATTTGACTCTGTAATGATTTTGAATTCCTGAGTTCATCAATAGATTTGTTTTCTTATTTAATTTAATTGTACAAGGTTTTTATGCTTTCTTTGTCGGACCAACAAGATTGATTTACGGTTAACAACCAGTTGGACAGCGGTTGTTAAGGTTTTTGTACGATTAGACTATAGTAGATATCACCTAGGACTAGGGATACCCTATAGTTACCGGTTAACTCTTGATAACATAAAGGCTTGATTTCATCATAATTCTCTAAGGACTTAGGAGTTAGGATGAATGTTCAAAGGTTTTCCCACTAAGGACTTAGGGGAAAATAATCTAAAGGGCGGTAATTAAAGGTTATGAACTTGTTGAAGAGATCTAAATCCAAGGTTATTACAGGAACAATCACACACTATACCCCTAGCATAATACTCATATTTGTCAAAAAGCCAATATACTTTTCTGCTTATTTTAATTATTGTTTAGTGACAATTTGCAAACAAAACCCCAATATTAGTTTTTGTTTAACTGATCTATAATTTGAACTCGATATTACTACGCAGTCCTTGAGATCGACATTCGGGGAATTTCCCTATTATTACTACAGAGGCAAAATAGTACACTTGCTATTTTACCGATCAACTATGCCTATAAGGATTAAGGATCGCGAGACGAAGTTGCGTAGAGGCAAAGAGATTGCTTTGGTGAAGTTCGTTTGGTCGGGTGCTACTGGTGAAAGTTTGACGTGGGAATTGAAGAGCAAGATGCGCGAGTCGTATCCCGAGTTATTTTTTTTGAGGTAATTTTCGAGGACGAAAATATTCTAAGTGGGGGAGAGTTGTAACTCCCATTTATAGGTTGCGCATTTTATTTAATTATGTCATGTTATGCTATGTGTTTTATTTCACTAATTAAGTGTTTATGTGGTATTTATGTTATTTTTGAGAATTAATGGTAAATAGCATAAGTTAATATAAGTTAGTGAAACTTTTGGTTTTTGGGCCTAAGTAGGTACTAGTAAGTGAGGGGTACTAATTAGGGCCCATTAGCATTATGAGAAAGATAGTAAGGTTAACCAAAACAAGGGTTTTAGAGGTTTAAAGAATAGAAACTCATTTTTCATAACTTTGGAAATAGAAGAGGAGAGTGAAGAGAAGAGAAAGGGAGAGTTCCAAGATTCAAGTTCATAGAGTTGGATTCAATCCAAACCTAAGGTAAAGGTGTGATTCTTTCATGCTAAAGGGATGTATGATGATGTTTTGGGTGGGATTTGATTGTATGTTTGTATCCATGGAAGTTGTGTGTAGATATGCTAGGGTTTATGAACAAAATACATGAATTTATGATTTGAAATGTATTTTAATTGATATTTAATGATGAATGATGATAGATTTCGTATTTATACCTATTTAATTGATGTTTAGAATGAGTTATGGGTGAGGGGAAGGGGATTATGCAGGTATGATACTGATACTGTGTTTCTGCACAATCGCGCTTCCGCTAAGCGGAGCTAGTCCGCTAAGCGGACCTTGCTTTGCATTTCGCTTCTGTCGCGAGTCGCTAGTGCTCCGCTAAGCGGACCTTGTTTGTATTTCGCTTCTGGACCCCTTCGCTAGTGGCTCGCTAAGCGGACCTTGTTTTTACAGAATTGTTCCAATTTAAAATGATGTAACTTTTGAACCGTAACTCCTTTTCATGTCCCGTATGAACCTACGTAAGCTCTAATTGATGTCTTACCATTGTATATGCTTAGTATAAACTTGGAAACTCTTTGAATCTTTTCTTGAATTGGTTTGTTATAAGATGTATATGTTGTTGTGAGATGAACCATTGTTGTATGATGGTACAACATAGCGTCGTGGTTGCGAGGTGAATAATTACTACAAAAGTAATGATGTTTAGCCGATCGTAGGATGATGTAGTTGCACGTTATGACAATGTGATTTGTGGATATATGTTATTGTGTCGCATCAATTGCATAAGTTTTTTTTAGCCCGAGAATGGCAATGACTGTTAGCCTGAAAGATTGCAACAACTATTAGCATGGGGAATGGCAACGACTAAGGCCCAATGGCGATGTTTGAGACGGGAGGTCGCTCGAATGGTACCACATGCATTTGCATTGTTTGAGTTGCATAAGTAATGTCACATAAAGAGTCGTATTTGGATGTTTGTGTGTGCATGACATGAATGTTAAATGATATTGAAGTGTTGATTGCTTCGTCGATTGTACGTGATAATTGATCGTGTGTGCCTTAATTGAACTTGATCTTATTGTTGCTGATAATATATCGAATGATGTGAATTACGGTACGTGATATGTGATGAGAAGTGGTGACCAAATGTATGATTATTTCCTTGCTTTGAATATTATCATACGCTCCTTTATAATGAATGATATCTCACCCCTTCTGTTTGAATGTTACCCTTCGTTGGTAACGTGCAGGTAATGACCTGGACTAGTCGTGTACCTTTAGCTCGAGTCGGTGTGTGTTGATGCTCTGATACGTAGCACTCGGGGGACGTTGGATTTAGTTGTTTATGTTTTGTTTCTTATTGTTTATCTTTTTTAAACTTCACCGTTATGTTATGTTGAGGTTTGTTGGATATATTGTGCCATGTGCCCATGATGTTATGACTTATATTGTTATTGATACTTGATTTCCGCTGCGACGTGAGTACTTCTTGAATATTGATGATTAACGATTTCGATATTGTTCTTCTATATGTGTGTTATGTGTTTAAGTAAATGAGCATGATATGTGCATGTGACTTTGGTTGTTTTAAATTGTGATGCCCTGAATCGTTCTGTTCCATTATTTTGAGATTTTGTACTCTGATATTTTCTGTTAATTGCGGGTAGATTTGGGGTGTTACATTAGTGGTATCAGAGCAGGTCGTTCTTGTCTGGTCATGTGTCGTGTCGTAGTGTAGTCTAACAAGCGTGTATTGTTGTTTTGTGCTGATTGCTTTTGTGTTGTAGTGAAGACTTGTGATGGCTGGAAGGAATGATGCTGCTATAGTTGCTGCTTTGGAAGCAATGGCTCAAGCTTTGGAGAACCAACCGAATGGTGGAAAGAATGATGCTTCTCGAAGTTTGGCTACCTTCCAAAGAGAGAAACCTCCTGTGTTTAAGGGAACTTATGATCCTGATGGCGCGTTGACATGGCTTAAGAAGATTGAAAAGATTTTCCGTGTCATGGATTGCACTCCTGAACAGAAGGTTCAGTATGGGACTCATATGCTAGCAGTTGAGGCGGATGATTGGTGGCTAGAGACCCTTAGGAGATCGGAAGCGAGTGTTGAGGAGATCTCTTGGATTGTGTTTCGCATGGAGTTCTTAAGGAAGTACTTTCTGGAAGATGTCCGTGGCAAGAAGGAAATTGTATTCCTTGAGCTAAGTCACGGGAACAAGTTTGTTTTGGAGTATGCTGCTAAGTTTGGTGAGCTGGCAAAGTTTTACCAACACTATGATGGGCCGAATGGCGAGTTTTCGAAGTGCATTAAGTTTGAGAATGGTTTGCGCCCGGAGATTAAGAAAGCAATTAGTTACCAGAAGATTCGTATCTTTGCTGATTTGGTTGATTGTTGTCGGATCTATGAAGAAGACAACAATGCTCATTAGTGTGATAAATGAGAATAGGGGAAAGAGTTAACAAGGTCGTGGTAAGCCTTATGAAGCTCCGAGTGGAAAGGGTAAGCAGAAAGCGGTTGAGGGTAAGAGAACTAGTGGGGGAGATGCTCCTGCTGGTATTGTATGCTTCAAGTGTGGCAAGGTTGGTCACAAGAGCACTGTGTATACTGCTGGTGCCAAGAGATGTTTCCGTTGTGGTAAGATTGGACATGAAGCACCGAAATGCAAGCATAAGGAGATGGTATGTTTCAACTGCGGTGAAGAAGGCCATATTGGGAGCAAGTGTCAGAAGCCCAAGAAGGAGTAATCTAGTGGCAAGGTGTTAGCCTTGTCGGGAACTCCGACCACTAGTGAGGATTCACTCATCAGAGGTACATGTTTCGTTAATAACATTCCTTTGATTACTATTATTGATACTGGTGCTACGCATTGCTTTATATCTGCTGATTGTGTTGAAAGATTGGGTCTTGTGTTATCTGCTATGAACGGAGAAATGGTTGTCGATACTCCGGCTAAGGGATTGGTGACTACTTCTCTTGTGTGTTTAAAGTGTCCCGTGTCGATTTTTAACAGAGACTTTTTTGTTGATCTTGTTTGCTTGCCATTGAGAAGTTTGGATGTGATTTTGGGGATGAACTGGTTAGGGCATAACCATGTTCACATCAATTGTTTTGATAAGTCTGTGAGGTTTTCTTCTCCTGAAGAGGAAAGCTTGGAGTTGTTGTCGGCCAGACAGTTACGTTTGTTGATGAAAGAAGATGTTCAAGTGTTCCCGTTGGTTGTTTCGATGTCTGTTGAGAATCAAGCTATAATAGATGGGTTTAGGAGGTGTGCTCATGCAGAATGATAAGTTTTTTGCT
The DNA here is from genome assembly GCF_029867415.1 of Vicia villosa. NCBI lineage: Eukaryota > Viridiplantae > Streptophyta > Magnoliopsida > Fabales > Fabaceae > Vicia > Vicia villosa. Next base: position 1,263,123 of record NW_026705023.1, read on the forward strand.
TATGCATCGAGACAGTTGAGAGTTCATGAGAAGAACTATCCTACACATGATTTGGAACTTGCTGCTGTAGTGTTCATGTTGAAGATTTGGAGGCACTATCTTTATGGTTCTAGATTTGAGGTATTTAGTGACCACAAGAGCTTGAAGTATTTGTTTGATCAGAGGGAATTGAATATGAGACAACGAAGATGGTTAGAACTGTTGAAGGATTATGACTTTGGTTTGAATTATCATCCAGGAAAAGCTAATGTTGTTGCCGATGCCTTAAGTCGTAAGACTTTGCATATGTCGGCAATGATGATTAAGGAATTAGAGTTGATTGAGCATTTCCGAGACATGAGTTTGGTGTGTGAAGTGACCCCTAAGAGTGTTCGTTTGGGTATGTTGAAGAATAACAATGATTTTCTGGATAGTGTCAGAGAAGCCTAGAAGTTGGATGTGAAATTGGTTGACTCGTTAACCAAACTCATTCATATCTTTGAAGAATTCATATCCTTAGAATTTAAAAGAATTTTACGTTAACCAAACCCGTTCATATCTTTGAGACTGCCGGTAAAAAAATTTATATCACTTTTTTTTTTAAAAATTATTCAATTAACTCATAAATCAATTCTTAAAAACTAATATAATAAAAATATAAATTAATATAAATTAATATTTTATAACTCCCATAAATACATTAATTCATATTTATAATTTTTTGTTATTCTTTATAAATACCTATTTCATTATCTCTATTTGGTTATCTCATCACATGCGTGTTTATATTTGGTCATTACATCACACACGGTAATTTTATAAACAATTATATTATAAATATTAGCCAAAATGACTAACAATGATTAGTAATGAAAACATATTTTCAATATACTCTATTTATATTTTTATTTTCCATGATTAAATTTATGCTTTATTAATGTTTTGTTGTTTGTAGGTATTCTTTCATGATAACTCTCCATATATATATATATATATATATATATATATATATATATATATATTATAATTTATTTTTATACATTTTGATGTTAATCTTTGGATATCTTGATGGTATAGATTTTACAATTGTGGCAGAAGGTTTTGCGGGAATGGTGAGACATGCTGCTCATGGAGGTATGTACAAAAGATTTAAACTATCTAGAGAAGTGGAATATAGCTTGTTACAATTTGCTGATGACACTATCATGTTTGGTGAATGCTCATGGGCTAACTTGTGAGCAATAAAGGCTTTACTCATAAGTTATGAAATGGTTTCTGGCCAAAGAATTAACCTGGGTAAGAGTAAGGTTTTTGGTGTTTGTTGTTCCTCATACTTCCTGCCAGCAGCCTTGGCTTTTATGGGGTGTAAGGTAGACAAATACCCTTTTAATTTCATGGGATTTACACGGGGCAGTAATCAAAGGTCTGTTAACTTCTGGAAACCAGTGATTAATTCCTTGAAAGCTAAGCTTTTAGTTTGCAAGGGAAGGCTCTTTTCCATAGGTGGTAGAGTCACCCTTTTGAATAGCGTTATTTCTAATATACCGAGCTATCAATTGTCTTTTTGCAAAGTCCCTTTTAAAGTGATTAAGGAGATTAGGGAAATCCAAATGAGGTTTTTGTGGCAAGGTGTGGTGGATAAGGGAGGAATGTCGTGGGTTAATTGAGATACCGTCTGCAAGTCTAAAAACAGGGGGGCTCAGTGTCAAGGATATTGGAAAGTTTAACAAAGCATTACTATCTAAGTGGATATTGTTAGAACAAGATTGAGAATCTATGTTCAGGATCTGGTTTTGATGATAAGGAACATATATTTTGTGAAGTAACAATTTTATTACTAATGGTTTCATTAAGTGTGCAGATACTTTGTTATAAGTCTTATACAGGATTCATCAGAAAAATAATACAACTACATCTAGAATATTAACAAAGCTAAACATCATTCATCAGTTGTTCTGATTAAGAACACGTCAAACAAGCCAAAGACCACAAATCAGAAGCAAGAGAAGCAACAATCAGAGACAAGACTACTCAGAAGAACAAGCAACATCAAGGCCTACATACAGCAGTCTGAATCAGAAAGTACATCAGAAGCTGCAAGGAAGTAAACGAGAAAGATCAACTGCATCAAGCTTTGCAAACATCAGAAGATCACTTAAGTATGAAGATCCGAAGTTCTGAAGTTACAACGCAGCGACATTGAAATACAAACATGAGTTGAAGTCATATACAGGCCACTGAAGAATCTATAGCTCAGCATACATATTAAATTAAAAGAGCTTAGAATCTAAGGGAGAGCCGTTAGAAACATCACCACATGCAAAAGAGTTGCAACATTTAAAAGGAACAACTTCCAAGGTTGAAAGAAGAAGCAACCCATATGCAACGCATTGGAAAGACACACGCCATTCACTATAATTGTCAAGTTAAAGATAAGGTTCTGCCAAGAACAACACTTGTCACAAAAGGCTAAATCTAGACGAAGCATTCAAAGCAATACTCAAACAAATCTCAAAGGCTAAATTCCAATGGTAACATACCAAGATCTATAAATAGATCAAATCTCAAAATGTGAAGGTATGCATTCTGGTGTCTGTCCAGGTATGCATCCAGAATAAGCATCAAAGTATGTATCTAGGATACATCTACAGAGAGCAGAAAAATGAGAGATCTTGAGAGAAAATTAGTAAAGGGAGTTAAGCATGAAATGCAAGATGAGAAGCTTCAAGAAATCATGCATTAGAAGTTCCAGAAGAGGCAACACATACTTAGTATGTGATAATCCAACTGTGTTGTGATACACTAAACATATGCCTTATATAAGCATAGAAGAAATCGCTGCTGTTAATCAGAATTCTCCACTGGAGTTATCAGAAGTTCACCAATACTTGATCAATACATACATTGTCCACATTGAATGACCTGAGAAACTGAATACACTGATTTGTTGCTCGAAGAAGTGTTTCATGTTTGCTTATGATCATTAAATGTGTTATCAGCTGTAACAAGATTTATGATCAGTATTCAAGAAGAAGATGAAGATGTACTCACGAGAAGCAATCAAGATGAGAGCTGATGCTCCATATCTGCATAAGTGAAAATATGAAGATGGTCTTACAAGAAGGAATTAATTTTAAGAGCTGATGCTCTAAACTCCTTACTCAGATAAGAGAAGACAAGACCACAAGAAGCAATCAACATAGAGCTGCTGCTCTAAATCATCTTAAGAAGATTTGAAGATGAAGATCATGACCAGAAGCTTTCAACACAAGAGCGTTGTCTCTTAATATGCTTACAGAAGAAGAAGATCTCACACAAAAGTTGAAGACAAGAAGACTACAAGATATTTTATTCTTGTATTTAAATGTAAAACATATAGAGTTGCTCGTAGTGTGTTATATCTTAGAATCTTCTGAAAGATTGTTTAGGCACCAGAAGTGACTGCTAGTCAGAGTGTCGTAAACATACGATTTGAGACCGGGAGAGCATCTGCTTGATTAAGAAGCACATCGATTATCTCCAGAAGATAGATGAATGTTATATCCTACTGGGATCCCTGAACGGTTCATTATCAGAAGTTAGTCATAATGATTTGCTGTGCAGGGTTAGTCACAACAGGTTAGTTGTGCAGGGTGCCTGAGTCACTGGACGTTATGTCTCGCGGAGATCACTGAATGGGTCATTATCCAGATGGTTAGTCACAACAGTTGGCTGTGCAGGTTGTGAGTCACGACGGAGGTTCGTGCAGGTGTAATCATGATTTGGTTATAGTGGATTAAGACCTCTCTTGAGAGGCAAATCACTTGAAGAAGGTGGACTGGAGGTAGCCTTAGTTAGAAGGTGAACCAGGATAAAAATTAATGTGTCTTTTACATTCTGCATGTATCATTTTAACATAGAACTTCGAAGCCTTAATCTGCATAACTGTACTGAACAAGTCAGAATTTCTGATATCCTTTAGAAGTTAAAATGAACATCTTACTGGTTATGTATTCTTCATGCTTCCGCAACATTAAGCATAATCTAATAGATGATTAAGTGAAAGAAAAGACATTAAAGAAAAGGAAAGGGTATTTTAATTGATAAAAAACACAATTCAATCCCCCCTTTCTTGTGTTTTTCTCCACCTTCAATTGGTATGAGAGCATGGCTCTGTATTGATCTCAAGATCAAACAATTAATAGTGTAGAGAGATCCAGAAGGAGAAAAACCACACTGAGTTGAAATCAAAGACAAATTCCAACACTCAGTATAAGCAGGAGATGTCAAGGCTAGATCTCAAGACTCTGAACGTGTCACCTACATATCAAAAGGAGTTTGAAGATCAACTAAATAATATTTGACAAAGCTCAAGACATCAGAAGGAAGAAAATACGCTCAATGGAAACATTCAAAGACGAATAAGTATAGCTGACTCATGACTCATCAGCACCAGTCAGAAGTATTCAAAGATAAAGAAGAGAACGACCGAAGGAACGAAGACTCTGTAGCAAGAAAAAGACAAATCCTCTTCCTCAGAAGATGCTAAAACTCAGACAAAATCAAGAAGAAAGGTTTATCATTCAATACGGTCAGATCCTTCTAAAACTATATATTTTTTTAAAATTTCTGTTAATATGTGCATCTAGCATGTCCATATAAAAATCTCCTATAGCCACCGTCATTAATCTTAATGTTTTTAGATTAACATTAACTATAGCTTTAACTCTTAGTTATTACCTTTGATCCATCTAAGCATATGTCAGTGTCTCTTGACTGCCCTTGCGTTTTCCCACCTCTCCTCGATAACACAGTTTAACCGCCTTATTAACTCATCTATTTTGCATTTAATAACTTGGTTGTTTCTGTTCTATATAATCTCTTACACAAATAGGTTCTAATTATCCCAAAAATCTTCTCCCTCATTATGCCTCCATTAACCTATCTAGGAAACCAAAAACTTCTTGAAGTTATCCCAGAAAAACAAGTTGAAGTCTCAGCTGTTGATAACACCTTTTCTTGTAGTCTCATGGATGTAACCTTCAATCAAGATTGGTCAAGATATCATTCTATTATGGACAAACCTATCTATGAAAACCTTGTTAAATACTTCTGGAAACATGCATCTTTAAACCCTGAAGAGAAAAACATCAAATCTTTCATATTTGATATCCCAATCACCATCAACTGCTTCTCATTTGTTCTTGCAACTGGATGTGAAAACATAGGAATTCCGGTTAACTCTTTTGAAACTCAATTCATCGATCCTGAGAAGTTGAAATCTCTTCATGATGTTTCACTAGGTTATAACCCAACTGATCCTGAAAGTCTCTTGCCTATTCCAAAAACCTGGTTCAAACTTGTCGTTTCAAATTTCCTCCCCAGAAAAGAAAACCAAAATGTCCTAACCTATGGAGACCAAGTCTTCATCTATTTTTTGATGAATACATCTGCATTAATTTACCTCAAACCATGTTTAGTCATCTATGGAATTCAATCTCCGTCTCCAGAAATCACACAATGTCCTCCATTCCTTTTGGAAGAATCCTGTCAGAAATCTTCATTCGAGAAGATATTATAGATCTTATTAAAGATATAATAGAAGAATTTGAAATAGAAACCCAACCTGAAAATATGTTATTATGGACGAAGGGCAGCTTCTTTAGGATCTAATTAAATCAAGCTGCATGTATGTTTTTGTTTCTTAAATAAAATTGTTTGCATTTTCATTACCTTAGGAAATAAGACACTTTGCCTCTTAAAAGCATAAATTACCCTGAAGCGCATGATATCAAAATCTTCCTAAAAAAGGAACAGGTGGTCAAGCTTCCCAGACAAAAATTCTAAGAAAATGTTCCACATCTCGTGACTCTCTTCAAACGGTCAAAATCATTTAATAAAGCCTTAACTCATCATTTCTATCATTTTTAAGTAAAAGTCTATAAACCCCCCCCCCCCCCCCAGAATTCTCATCACTCATCCTTCTTTCATCCTTAAACTTACCTTCTTATCAGCACGATAAAAATTCATCATCAATGGATTTTCAACCGAGCATTACCATCATCAAAGAACAATACATAGGATTAGCTGAGAGAAATGATCACTTTATGAGTCTTCTAGATAGGCAAGGATAGCTTGATTACGTTGTTCACCTTCATGGTCCGGTCTTCACAAACCTCGTAAAGACCTTCTGGGTGGAAGCATCCATCTGCGAAAATCACCGCAGCATCTTTGCCAAAATCTATGATATCCTGTTTATCATCACAGAATAATCCATTGCCGAAACCATAGGATATAGTCCCAACCCCTCTGAAACTAGCCTCGGATCATTTGATCGTTGGAATGCTAACCACACTATGAGCAGAAATAACAGACGCATCGCCAATAATGTGGAACGTCTAACTTATTTCAGACAAGTACTGTATAGATTTGTCTTGTCCATCATAACTCCTAGAGGGAACTTTCACCAAATCCTATCAAATAGAGATCGCTTTCTCATCTATAAACTCGAAAATGGTCAACCACTGCATTACCCAAAGATTATCTTTTGTCATCTTAAAGAATCTCTCACTGCTTTTGGATATGGCCATAGCTTTCATATTCCTTACGGAAGAATTCTATCCGCTCTGTTTGTATCCACTGAATTAGTTCAGATTATCCGGAATGCAGAATTTGAGGACAATGTAGACATTCTCCTGGAAGAAGAATGTGAACCATTCTATGCTTAGGATATCTGTAGCTTTCTCATGTGTGTTGCACCCCAAAATTTTCCCTCTTCTTTGAGCTATAAGTTATCAAGGACGTATATTTCGTAGCTCAGAAAATCAAGAAAAATTAAAGAGTTTCCTGTGGGATCATGAATCTATTTGTTTACTCTTATGTGTACGTCTATGGGGATATCATGTATGCTCGTTGCTTGAGTTTGAAGACATAGATTACGGTTGGCGCAAGACAAGATGATTTGGGTGGGGAGGATTCAAAGAATTCCAAGTTCAAATTGATGTTCAAGATTAATTGATTGGATCCAACTTCTTAGGTAATTGAGTTGTCAAGAATTAATTCGAGCTTGCTATGGATGAAAGATTCAATCATATGTTTTGGCACACAAGTTTCACAATCTAAATCATTCATTATCATTCACGGCCTTGCACAAAAAAGAAGCAAAGGTGTACAAAGTTGTTTTGATTCAAAATGATATATGTTTTGGCCCATGAACAAAGAAAACCGAGCCTGCATAAAAACCAAAAAAAAAACAGTCCAGAAAATGAAGACTTCAGAAAATCAACTGTGAACTTGCCTTCAAAAAGACTGTACCTGTATAACCACTCAAATCGGTTCGGCTAGCAGGACAAAACGACACCGTAACACCAAAGAGAAAAATTGAGAGGGAGGATCAAAGAAAGAATAACCGCATCAAAACAAAACCGAAGCTCATCAAAATGAAAACCGGATTGGAAAGCTAACCAGTACAAAAGGTTCTGCATAACAGAAATTCGCAAAAGAGAATAACAGAAAAAGTAGAGAGGGAGGGAGATAACGAAAAGGAAAAATGTAATAAACTCAAAGAGAATGGTAACAAACTTTGGAAACTCATCTTCTCTTCAACCTACAACGTAACAACCAGAACCTTCATCTTTCTCTCTCGATTCACCATCTCCATAGCTTCAAACTTCCTCTCTCTCAATCTTCTTCTGGAGTCATCTTCAATCTCCAACTCTTTGAATCTTCATCTTTTCCCTCGCTGAATTCCTCTAGACTCAACAATCTTCTCCTTCCCTAATCTTCATCTTCTTCTCTTCAATCTCAATCACAGCATAACAGAATCTTCAACATTCTCCCTTCAATCTTCAACAATCTGTAATAGACTTCTTCGAACTATTGCATCTTCACCACTCTATCATTATTCTGCAGAAGAAACCAAAAGAATTATCACAAGCTTCGCACGCATACTTCTTCAATTCTCCATATCATCACCGATTCCGTCCACATCCTCAATCTATCCACTTCACCAACGACGACTTCAACGCAATCGTCAACGATTCTCCATCGGCATCTGCAACGACAACAGAGTTCATCAGTAATCGTCACCGCAACAATACAACAACATCATCATGTGAAGTTCGCCGCAAAAAAAAAGAAGAAGAAGAATACGAAGTGTGAGAGATTAACGAGAGAGATCGAGTGGAAAGATGAGAGGTGAGGCCAATCCATGGTTGATTTCGTTCACGGCGGATATGAGAGACGATGGTTAAATGCTGTTTGTGCGCCGGTATCGTGAGGTTCCGATCGGAAGAGGTGATGAAGCAAAATGCGCCGTTCACCATTTGAGAAGAGAGAGCTTCGTTCATCTCAATGGTCACAATTCTATACCCTAATCCCTTTCCAATTTTGTTTGATCAATTGAAGATAATGAGTGGTTAATTGAGTTAATTGAGCCTGTTAATCTGAAATTATTTATTAATTGAATAAAAAATGTGAACAATGGGATGATGTATGTGATATGGATCAACTATCCCTGGGCCTAGACAGAAATTATTGCCATTCTCACCCCCATAGCCCAATCACACCGTTTTTGTGCTGAACTCAATAACAAAAATGTTACCCTGGGCCTCCTATATGGGCCTGCGCCTTTCCTTAGGCTACACAACCATTTTTCATGTTTAGAATTAGTTTTTGTTTCTTATTTTTGTTAGTTGATAAGTTGCCATGAAAAAAAACATTATATTTGATTAGATTTTTTGAGCATGATAAAGAAAAGAATCAAAAACATGTAATATTTTGCTTGTTAGAATTTAAATGTTTTGTTATATAGTTTAATTTTTATCGTTTTTACCCAATTTTACCGTTTTGGTGTACCTTTTGATTTGTAAATACTTGCTTTGGTTTCCATAATACTTGTGTACATATTTGATTAACATTTGAGCGCTATTTCTGGTTGTTATCTTACTTTCGCTCGATTTATGTTTAAAAAGTGTGTAAATTTCTCATTTTGTTATCCATTTTCGGTGTAAAGCACCAACGCAATTCCGATTGCGGTTTTTGTTATCTCTAACTTGTGTGCTAGTGTGCAAGGCATTTGGATAGTCACCGATCAACGCTTATCACTTGAGTGTTCCGCTTTATTTGCGGGACACAATTTCATTCACTCGTGTCGTGTTCTCATCTTGGAGACACGTTTCTCTTACTTTATATCTGCTTGCTTGGTTTGCTTGTTCCTCTTGCAGGTGTATTGTGATTATGCTCGACGCACATGTCGACCTTTGTTTGCTTACATGGATAATCGGTGTGCTGACAATTTGCTATTGCCTTTGCTAGCTTGCTCGCGAGATCCTTAGTTTTCTTTCTCTCTTCGCTGCATTTTACGAATCATAATCCGTTCGATATTGATCCCGTTTCATTTTATCTTTCTTGCACTTTATCGCTTTTTCGCATCATCCTATAACATGAGAAGTAGGACTTAGACATTCATCTGGCCAAGCCCTCGAAAGAGGCTCTGTTTTTGTTGGTGTGTTTATATTTGTGCTTTGCGGCAGGGAGTCACAGTGTAATAAGACCTACATGGCACTCTGTTAAGTCCTCATGGAAGGCATGCGGAAAGGGTTAGCAATCAACCTCCGCCCAATCTCATCGAGTCCGTTCAGTATGCGTACGTTATGCGTGGTTCGCTTCTGAACTAGCACAAGATCCTATTATCAAGTATGTCAGGAAAAGGGTTCATGCAATTGAACCCCCGCATTTCCTACAGCTCGCGTCGCTCGACGTTGATGCTCGGTGTACGCACGCACGGTTTTCCTTTCAGATTCGTGACAGCTTGGTTGCTGCGAGGGACTCGCTCCTCTTGTCTATGGCCCGATCATTTTTGTGAGGTCTAATGCTTGGTTGACTCGGGTGATCCGCTCCCCTTGGCTATGGTGGGACCGCTTTGCTACTACTCGGCCTGCGCCGGTGGTTTTGTTTGCTTTTACGAGCGGAGCTCGTTTGTGTGATATTCTTGTGTGTTGTTTTTGCTTTTCGACATAGGTTGCTAGTTTAGTTTAGACTTGTACCCTTTGTATGGTAACATAGGTAGCAAGATTTCCCCCCTTAGCTTAGGTTTTTCTCATGCATTCTTTAAAACACAAACCACACTCTTTGATTTTCTTTTCTTAAGAGCTTGTTATTTCCGCTCCATTCCTAGCATAAGTCTCCAAAGGTCGAGCAGCGGAGTGCGAATGTAACTCGTTCACCTAAAAAACACAAAACGAACAGAAATTAGTTAGTCGAGCTACGGTACCTCTGATTCCTCAAAAGGGATACGTAGGCAGCGTGTTAGGGCCCGTGCGAGTATAACTCTTTCTTTTCCCTACATTCTGCATTCATTTTAGTCCAGATTAGCATAGATTTGTTACACACCCATAGATTTAGACACTAGCGTGGATACCATCGAGTATGATGGGCGCGAGGGGTGCTAATACCTTCCCCTCGCGTAACCGACTCCCTTACCCTCTTATCTGGTCGTGAGACCGTTGTTTTGTTTCGTGGTTTGCTGGCATTCCCTTCCTTTTCAGGTTAAATATGTTAGTGGCGACTCTGTTGATTTTTGCGGTAGCGACAATGTGTAGCCCTTAATTATCTGTGTTAATCTTTAGTAAAAATCCGTGTTCTGCTTAAACCTTCTATTTTTATGTTCCTTGCCAAAATCTCTGAACTCTAATAAATATATAAAAGTGAAATCAAAGATAAATTCTGAAAACAAAACATGTTATGTTAAAATGCCCAAAAATTCTTTTAAACTATATATCAGAAGAATCTATGTCAAGAGAAGATTGTTAGAAATCAGGTGTATCTGAATTAGAAACAAATAGGATTACCTAATTCAGGGGGAGCCTTAAACCAGAGAGTAATTCATAAAGGTATCTAGCTCAGGGGGAGAGTATATATCTCAGGGGGAGAAAAGAGAAAGATTAGATTAGATCTTTGAGTAATAAATGAGTTGTTTAAATTTATTTCTTACATCTAATTATACACTCTTAAACGCTTTTTGATGATAACAAAAAGGATGGGAAAATGAAAGAGAAGAAGAATAGTACATTTTTGATGAAAATTAAAGTTGCTTGATTGATCATGAAGAATGAGATGAAGTTTACTTGCTTAACTATTATCCTCTCATAAAATTGTTCCATCAAAATACATGGTTTTCATCATCATCAAAAAGGGGGAGATTGTTAGAACAAAATTGAGAATCTATGTTCAGAATCTGGTTTTGATGATAACAAACATATATTTTGTGAAGTAACAATTTTATTACTAATGGTTTCATTTAGTGTGCAGATACTTTGTTATAAGTCTAATACAGGATTCATCAGAAAAAGAATACAACTACATCTAAAAGATTAACAAAGCTAAACATCATTCATCAGATGTTCTGATTAAGAACACGTTAAATAAGCCAAAGACCGCAAATCAGAAGCAAGAGAAGCAACAATCAGAGACAAGACTACTCAGAAGAACAAGCAATATCAAGGCCTACATACAATAGTCTCAATCAGAAATTACATCAGAAGCTACAAGGAAGTAAACGAGAAAGATCAACTGCAAGAAGCTTTGCAAACATCAGAAGATCACTTAAGTATGAAGATCAAAAGTTCTGAAAGTACATCGCAGCAACATTGAAATACAAACATCAGTTAAAGACATATACAAGCCAATGAAGAATCTACAGCTCATCATACAGATTAAATTAAAAGAACTTAGAATCTAAGGGAGAGCCGTTAGAAACATCATCACATGCAAAACAGTTGCAACATTTAAAGGGAATAACTTCCAAGGTTGAAAGAAGAAGCAACCCACATGCAGCGCATTGGAAAGACACACGCCATCCACTATAATCATCAAGTTAAAGATAAGGTTCTGCCAAGAACAACACTTGTCACAAAAGGCTAAATCTAGACGAAGCATTCAAAGCAATACTCAAACAAATCTCGACGGCTAGATTCCAACAGTAACATACCAAGCTCTATAAATAGATCAAATCTCAAAATGTGAAGGTATGCGTTCTGGTGTGTGTCCAAGTATGCATCTGAAGTATGCATCCAGAATAAGTATCAAAGTATGTATCTAGGATACATCTACAGAGAGCAGAAAAATAGGAGATCTTGAGAGAAAATTAGTGAAGGGAGCTGAGCATTAAATGCAAGATGAGAAGTTTCAAGAAATCATGCATTAGAAGTTCCAGAAGAGGCAACACATACATAGTATGTGATAATCCACTGTGTTGTGATACACTAAACATATGCCTAATATAAGCATAGAAGAAATCCCCGCTGTTAAGCAGAATTATCCATTGGAGTTATCTGAAGTTCACCAATACTTGATCAATACATATATTGTCCACATTTAGTGACTTGAGAAACTGAATACACTGAGTTGTTGCTCGAAGAAGTGTTTCATGTTTGCTTATGATCATTAAATGTGTTGTCAGCTGTAACAAGCTTTATGATCAGTATTGTTAGAACAAGAAATGTTCTGATCAATATTCTTAGTTTTGATGATACCATTAAGTATGAATTTTGTATAAGACAATGTGGTACTCTAATCCTTTAAGTTTTCCATTTCAGGAAAATTATAAAGCGTATGCACAAATCAGCATTCAGAAGCACTGACCTAAAAGTTTTGGATGGCTTCATCAGAACATGGTCTGGCAAGATATCAGAAGATGATCCTGCAGAATCAGAACATGATTTGGAAAGCATCAGAAGATGGCAGTCAGAAGCAAAAGCTCTAAAGCTCTGATGGTATCACGCTCAAAGCACTTCAAAGTCTTAAGACAGGAGTTGCATCTGCACCAAAGCTGGAGACTCTGATATTCAAACGTTGTTATCTACAAATAGTCCAGAAGAAAGTACAAGATGAAAAGGCTATAACGTCAAATCTCTGACGGACAAAAGGAACGTTAGAAGCTACAAAAGGCAAAGTCAGTAAAAGCATGGCTCGAGGTAGTTGACAAAAGTGTGAAACATTAAATGCAGCGTTGTACTATTTACGAAAAGCATTTAATGTTCCCAATGGTCATTTCCTCTCAATGCCTGTATATAGAAGTTCTGATTCAGTAGCAGCAACCAACTCTCTTGCATTATACAAAAACACTGTCAAACTGAAATCGTGAAAAGCAAAGAAGAACTTCATCTTCAACCTCACATCTTTGTAATATCTTAGTGAGTGGTAAGAACTAAAACTTAAGAGAAATATCACTTGGTGATTACAGCTTTATTAGAAGCAAATTAAACTCTTGTAATATTTATTTTACATAGATTGTAAAAGGATTTCCTAGAGTGATCAAGTTGTGATCTGTAGACTCTAGAAAACTTAGAGGGTATCTAAGTGGAGAACCATTGTAATCAGTTTGATTAGTGGATTAAATCCTCAGTTAAGGTAAATCACTTTAAGGGGTGGACTGGAGGATTTTGGTTAACAACGAACCAGGATAAAAAACATTGTGTTCAATTTTTTTATCTGCCAAGTTTTAAGTTACACTTATTCAATCCCCCCTTTCTAAGTGTTTTTCTATCCTTCAATTGGCATCAGAGCGCCGGTTCTAGGTGCAAGCACTTAACCGTGTTAGATAAAATATTCAGGGAGAAAAACACAAAATGGTTGAAACAACTACTTCAAATCCTCCTGAGCAAAACAACAATGGTAACAATGGAAGCAGTATCTTCAATGGTTACAATAGACCACCAGTCTTTGATGGTGAAAACTTTGAGTAATGGAAAGAGACATGAAATTTATTTTCTATGTAAAGATGGTGATCTATGGGACTTAGTGTTAGATGTTTACAGACATCCTGTTGTAATACGGTGAACTGACTTTATTTGAAATGTCGCGGTAAGCAAGAGACGCCACCGACTTTTATTTTATCCAATTGGAAAGGCAAAAAGAACAGGAAAGACCTTTGAAAGATTTTGAGTTCGGGGGGTAGGTTATACAAAAGGAAGGTGTAAGGCACCCTTTGTATCCATGGTTATCCATGGGCTCTTAATTGCTTAGCTCACTTGTTTGTTTGAAAAGTTTGAAGTGTCGTGTGTGAATAGTAAAAAGATTTCGTTAAGGACTTTAGCTTGTAAATAAGCGTAGCCTTGTTTTGAAAGTATTTGAAAAGAGAGGTGTGAAAAGCATTTTGAAAGTTTGAATGTGAGCAAGCAATTGAGAACACCTAGCTTCAGATTGTCTTTCTTGTTCTTTAAGTCTTTCAGGCGAAAGGGTCTATCCATACCATGAGAGGGCAGGAAGTCTTTCAATTGGATGTTAAGGGTCATCGAGAAATTATCGTTCGCCACAAGACTGTCCCTACCATAAAGAGGGCAGGTAGTCTAAGGGAAGGATATAATAGTCATTTTAGGCAACAGTAAGGATACCTTAGCATTCGAAGGGACTATCACCATTTTATCGAGGGACGAGATCATATTTATCGTAGGCAACTCGAAGGGACTATGATCTTTTATCGGAGGGACTATGATGATTTGAATTCGTAGGCACCATATGCTAAGGTATCCCTACATCCGAGGGACTTGACTATATTTGGTATAATTAGAGGCAACAGGAAACAGTAAGAGGGGTTACCCTAAAGGTGTGTGGGTGCACAATCACGTGGTTAACTTCGATTACATTTATCTTGTAAAGTTATTCATTCTAGATCCAGTTCATGGTTTGCACTCCCTAATTTACTAACCACAGCAGTTTAAAAAATCTACGCTATTACAAAAAACACTTGTTAATGCAGAAAAATAAAGGCGGAATTTAAAAGGCAGAAAATAAAAGGCCCTAATTACTATTACATCAAAATTGAATAGGCAACCTATACACCTTCTAATATTTAAATAACAGAAATTAAATAAATAAATAAAATGACATAATTAAATAAAGGCAAAATTTAAATGACGGAAATTAAATAAATAAATAAATGACAGAAACTTACATAGATAGGTAAATAAACAAATGAGTAAAATAAAAAGGCAAGATTAAAATGAAGGCAGAATTTTAAATAAAGGCAAAATTAAATAAATATAAAGAATGAGAGGGAAAAATTAAATAGAGGGCATTCGACAATCAATGGAGTATGGGATGAGAAGAGAATGCGCGTTTGAAGAAATTCAATGTTTAATTACAAAAGGTAAACCTATACTTACAGTTAATGGGCAACACCTACCTAATATTTTTAGGGTTATCTATAATTTTTAAGTTAAAAGCAAAAATCTAATTTCGACTAAACCTAAATAATTATAAATTTAATTAATTAAAACTAACCTAAATATCCTGATTAATTAAAAAAAACTAACTCTAAAAATTAAATAAATAACCATAATTGACTAAATTAACTAAAATTAAAGAGGTTAATTGATTAAGTAAAATATAAATTCTAATTTATTTTAATTAAGATTAAATTATATCAAAGTCATATAACTTGAATCAGCTGGAAAAAAAACCTAGTCCTAATTATTAATTTAATTTGCTAATTGGTAGTTAACTAGAAAAGTAATTAAACTATAAAAAATAATTAAAAAAAACACACAGCAAGAAAAGAGAAAGAAAAAAAACCAGGGGTAGGGCGCGCGTTCCAGTGCGGTTGGAGTGTGGCAGTCCATGGTGAGGAAGCACTCCTGAGCACATTGGATTTGATCACTGGTAGATCCAATGGTGGACACCTGAGGATGCGTCGTAGGTCCGCGTGTGGTGAGACGCACATAATTTCTCATCAAGCCTGTTCAAAAAATAAATGAAAATAACATGGGGAAGACAAGGTTCAAACCCTCGTTCCCCGGGTGAACAATACCTCTTTCATGCCACTTCATCGCTGCTAGTTAGTCTCAATGTAAGGGACACAAAAACATATAATGTGATAACAACAATAAAAAACAACAAAGTCAAACCACGTGGGACCCAGACGTCATGGATGACCAATCGCATAGAGAGAGAGAGGTATGTAGACTATTGACTGTCCAATAGCATGGGGAGAGAGGATCAGTGAAGTTTGACCAACCAATAAAAACTCTGCGCCTCTTGGTCCAAGTCCTTTGTTCCACGTCATCGTCCCCTACCTTGTGACCTGCGGAATCTGCCATGGATTTTCCTGCGGATTCTGCTGCGGAAAATCCTTGGAACTTAAAACCTGCAAAAAACAAGATTAACAATAACGAGAATAGCCCATTCACATGTAAAATTATCCCCTAAACATGATTATGCCCTTAGTTTGGTTTGAAAGTGGTCGTAACTAGGGTTTCGAAGCAACCTGGCCTTGGACAATTAGCCATGGAAATTCGCGATTCAATCCCTGATGCTCACATGTCATACGTTAAACCTGTTCTAAATGACCTCCTGAACACAATCATGTCCCTCAAACAAGTTAGTAAGTCGTGAATAAATGAATACGAACTTTGAAGGAATCTTACGCTAGGTGAGGCTGTGCAGCGTGGTTCTGGGCGTGATTGGCTTTACTTGGGGGATTTGAGTGAACGTTTGGGACCCTCAGGAGAACGATTCAACCTCTGGAACTGAATGAGAATGGCTATAGAAAATTCTCGCATGCCCGAATTTCTTGAAGACTTGGAAATTTTTTGTGAGGTTCATGGAGGCTGCCCACTCATCTATTTTCTTTCCCCTAATGCTAAATGATGTGAGAATATATAGAGGGTGAATTAGGTTTAGAAATATTTGGAAAGAATCAATGTTTGATTGAAGAAATATTTGATTTTTATTCTTGCATTAAAACTTTCTTTTTTGGATTGCAATTTATTTCCATGCCCTTTTCCACGTATTATTGGCCTTAGAAAGATGATTTGGATTGATCAAATATTGGGAGAATGATTCCTAAAATCTCATTATTAAATCATGATTTTATTAATTTAAATTGAATTTAAATGAATAAATTCAAAGATAAATGGAATAAAATCATAAAATAATTAATAATTGATTCACGGGCCTCCCACAATCTTACAGTCACGTGGGAAACTCAAATTCAAAGGCCTAATACTCAAAAGGTCAAAACTCTTCACTTTGCCTTTTTGTATTTTTCTCAAAATCGACCAACTTGTACGAGCCATAACTCATTCAATATTTGTCATATGGAGATGATCTAGGACTTTTTGGAAAGCCCAAGATGTCCTCTATAAGCTACTTTGGAATACTTTTTGCATTTGAGAATTTTATCTTGATGATATGGCTCCTGACAAAAAACAGCATTTTGCGAGCTTCTAGAAGGACCTGTAATGTTTTGACTTATATCTCTTAGGCGGAAGCATTTCTTGACCTTGGGCCCAACATCAAAGTTGTAGAGAATAAAATTTCCTTGAGAATGAGCTTTGGTTGAGGAATTTCTAAGAAAGTATGGGAGAGATATGGCTGGTCAAAGTTCAGTTGACTTTTACCTAGAAACCCTAACTTAGCAACTTGTCCTTTTGATCATTTCTGAGCTCTCCTTGATGAATCATGATCAAAACTTGATCAAATGATGAATCTAACATTAAAATGTTGATGTTGACCAAAAATCCGGAATTTTGAATGTACTTTGACCACAGTTGACTTTTAGGTCAAACTAGTCGATTGTTGATCTTTTGAGCAGTTGATTGATCAATCTTGTGAACCAGGGCTTGAAAGTTGAGGTGGGGATCCTTTGAATCATATGAGAGGCCATAGGGTCCATTTGAGGCATCAGCAGTTGATTTCTCCTTGAGAAGAACAAAACCCTAGTTGGAGGGTAGTGGATTAGGAGAGTGTGCATTCAATCAAGTCTTGTGCTTCTGACATTCAGCTGAGTTTAAATATGAAAATATGATGGGAAAACTTTGGGGTATGACACCTGTAAATGCTCGAGGAGTCAAGATTACAAGACAAGCTACGAGTGATGACCAAAAGAAAGAATTCAAGAATCATCACAAATCAAGAACTATATTGTTAAATGCTATCTCTCATTCTGAGTATGAGAAGATAACGAACAGAGAAACAGCTCATGATATCTTTGAATCTCTAAAGATGAATCATGAGGGAAATGCTCAAGTAAAGCAGACAAAGGCTTTAGCTCTAATCTAAAAATATGAAGCACTCTAGGTGGAGGAAGATGAGAACATTGAAGCAATGTTTTCAAGGTTCCAGACTCTCACTTCTGGATTAAAAGCACTTGATAAAGGCTACACTAAAGCTGATCATGTAAAGAAGATCATCAGAAGCTTACCCAGAAGATGGGGACCCATGGTGACTGCATTCAAGATTGCCAAGAACTTGAACTAAGTATCTCTTGAAGAGCTGATAAGTGCCTTAAGAAGTCATGAGATTGAGTTGGATGCAAATGAGCCTCAAAATAAAGGTAAGTCTATTGCATTAAAATCTAATAATAAAAAATGCACTAACGCTTTTCAGGCAAAAGAAGAAGAATATGAAGAGTCAGAATCAGAAGAAGAAGAAGAAGAAGAAGATGAACTATCTCTCTTATCCAGAAGAGTAAATCAACTCTGGAAGAGCAAGCAGAGAAGATTCAAAAACTTCAAGAACTTCAAGAGGCCTGAAAAGGGAGAATCTTCTGAACACAGAAGATCTGGCAAGAAGAAAGTGACGTACTATGAGTGCAAGGAACCTGGACACTATAAGAATGAATGTCCAAAGCTTCAGAGGGAAAAGCCCAAGAAAATATTTGAAAAGAAGAGAGGTCTAATGCCTACTTGGGATGACTCAGATTCTTCTGATCAAGAGTCAAACTCTGAAGATGAGAAAGCAAACATAGCACTTATGGCAACTATTGATGGAGAATCAGAATCTACATCAGACTTAGATTCTGAAGAGGTATTTTCTGAACTTTCTAGAGATGATTTAGTTTCCAGCTTATCTGAACTTCTGGAAATCAAGAGTCAGCTTAGTATCAAATACAAAAATCTCAAAAATCTCTTTGCATCTGAAACTAAGAGACTTGAAACAGAAAGTTCTGAACTGGAAGAAAAAGTTTTAAAACTATCTAAATATGCTGAAACATCTTCAAGTTCAGAAAAGTCTATTCCGAGCACTAACAATATTCTGAAAGAATATGACTTGAGCTTCAGAAAGTTTCTATCTAAAGGTATACGCAGAAGTCAACTAGCCTCTATGATATATGGTGTAAGTGGAAACAAGAGAATAGGCATAGGCTTTGAGGGTGAAACCCCATATAAACTTGAACCTGTTGATGAGATGATTATCAAATACAAACCCTTGTATGAACAGTTCAAGTATGGCCATTCTCATGATACTAAGCACACTTCTCACTCTAAGAGTTTCCACATAACACACACAAAGAAACATGCTATTACACACTCTGGAAAATCTTATGTTAAAGCTTATGCTAAATCTCAGTTCTATCAGAACATGAGAAGGACTTACCCCAAAGGACCCAAAAGAATGTGGGTACCTAAGGATAAGATAATTCCTGTTGCAGATCTCCTTCAAAGCTCAAAAGGAAAACATGTCATCGTACCTGGACTCTGGATGCTCACGTCACATGACGAGAAGAAAGTCTATGTTCCAATATCTGGTACTTAAATCTGCTAGAGAAGTAAAGTTTGGAGGGAATCAGAAGGGCAAAATCAATGGCTCAGGAACCATTTGTATTGAAAAGAATCTCTATAAGACCTATTCTAAATAAGACTCCTTATGAATTGTGGAAGAACAGAAAACCCAACATTTCTTATTTCCATCCATTTGGAACGCTGATATTCTGAACGCTCTAAAGGCTACAGAGTATACAATATTGAAACGCTGATAGTTGAGGAATCAATCATTATTATATTTGATGATAAGCTTGGTCTTGAGAAGCCAAAGCAGTTTGAGAATTTTACAGATATAGATATCTCTAACTCAGATCATGAAGAACCCAAAAGTAAGGATGTATCAGAAGATCAAGTTGCAGCGTCTTTAGAGAATCTCAAAATTTGTGAAGAGCCAACACTCAGAAGATCTTCTAGACTCAACTATGCTCTATTCGTTTATTAATTTCTTTTGCCACTTAGAATAACGTCACTCTGTAAAAGATGGATGTTAAGAGTGCCTTCTTAAATTGTTATATAGATGAAGAAGTATATCTCCATCAACCTCCTGGTTTTGAAGATTCTAAGTCTCCAGAACATGTTTTTAAACTTAAGTAATCATTATATGGACTGAAGCAAGCTACCAGAGCTTGGTATGAAAGATTAAGTTCTTTCCTTCTGGATAATGGTTTCACTAGAGGAAAAGTGGACACAACTCTCTTTTGTAAAACCTTTAAAAAGGATATTTTAATTTGTCAAATATATGTTGATGATATTATATTTGGAACATCTAATGCTATACTTGGAAAGGAGTTTGCTAAGTCTATGTAGGAAGAGTTTGAGATGAGCATGATAGGAGAACTCAAGTACTTCCTTAGGGTCCAGATTAATCAAACTTCTGAAGGAACCTATGTTCATCAGACTAAGTATGTCAAAGAGCTTCTGAAGAAGTTTAATCTGTCTGAAAGCAAAGAAGCAAAGACTCCAATGCATCCAACGTGCGTATTAGGTAAGGATGAGGTAAGCAAGAAGGTAGATCAAAAAATCTACAAAGGTATGATAGGATCTCTTCTATATCTTACTGCTTCTAGACCTGATATTTTATTCAGTGTATTCCTCTGTGCTAGATTCCTATCAGATCCTAGAGAATCTCACTTAACTGTTGTTAAGAGAATTCTGAGGTATCTGAAAGGTACTACTAATGTTGGTTTAGTCTACAGAAGATCTGAAGAATACAACTTAGTAGGATTTTGTGATGCTGATTACGCTGGAGATAGAGTTGAAAGGAAAAGTACTTCTGGAAGCTGTCAGTTTCTGGGAAGTCACCTGATCTCCTGGTATAGCAAGAAGCAAGCCACAATTGCCCTCTCTACAACAATAGCATAATATGTTGTTGTTGCTGGATGTAGTACACAGATGCTCTGGATGAAAAGTCAGCTAAAAGACTATCAGATATATGAGAGTAACATTTCTATATTCTTTAATAATACTTTTGTTATCTGTTTATCTAAAAATCCTATTTTACATTCTAAGGCTAAACATATAGAGATTAAACATCACTTTATTAGGGACTAAGTTCAGAAGGGTGTTCTTTCTTTAAACTTTGTGGATACAGAACATCAGTGGGCTGATATCTTTACAAAACCCCTTGCTGAAGATAGGTTTAAGTTCATTTTGTAGATTATCAGTATGGATTTATGCCCAGAATGAAGATTATGAGAAGATCTGATATATGGATTAGATTTGAAATGGTTATTTATTTTCTTATCAGATGTTCTGTCTATGTATGATTATTTACATACTCTGATTCTGTTATTCCTAACGTTTCATATATCTAAGTATGATACAGAACTTCTGTTAAAGCAAAACAGTTATCACCAGCTATTCTAGATGATGACCACGTGTTCATTCTGAAGGGACAAGCATGCGTGCAGTTGATGAGATGCCGCCCTAGGTAACTGTGCAAATCTTTTCAAATCTCACGCTTTCTCCACTAACGTCATTCAACATTAAATGTGATTGATTCTTTGCATTCTGTAACTGCTCCCTTTCAGAACTTCATTGCACTTTGTTTTGAAGTATGTGTCTATTTAAATACTTATCATAACCATTTCTTCTCTTTTCACGCATTCATCATCTTTTATTTATGCATTTATGCCTTCTATTGTCTCTTTTCAAAAACCCTAAAAGTAAGAAACCCAAAAATCTCAGTTGTGCTTCAATGGCTTCTTCATCAAATCCCAAAAATGTTTCGTCTTCTCAGCATCAACAATAACAAGATCAAGATCAACAGCAACAACAACTTATTCCGCAAAAGACTTGTTTGATTCCTTTGGATGATTTAGAAGTTATCTGTGAAATGATGGTCGATTTTGATAATCTTGAAGAACATGACATTCTTCTAAAGGATTACATGATTTTTCAAAAATGGGAAGCATTCTTCTACGGTTTTTGTGGACCAGTTTATCCAGATTTGGTCAAAGAATTTTGGGTTCATGCAACAATCATGCCTAAAGCTATTCTTTCTATTGTTCATGGCGAACCGTTCTCCATTACTGAAAATTTGGTAAGAAAATTGTTTGGTTTGGAAACTGTTGAAGGTGCTTCTGGAGCAATAGTAGGAAGAAAAGATTGGAATGATGTGTGTGCAGAAATCTTCAAGTCTGGAAAAGAGTCTACAGAAATCAAGGAACTGAAGTCTCCTTACAGAATCTGGGCTAAGATCCTTCTGGGTTGCATCTATCATAGAAAGACAATTGTTTCCCCCAACTATGTCAACAAGGATCAACAATATATTCTGTATTGTATTGGTAAACAAGAGAAGGTGGATCTTGCTTTCATCATTTTCAACCACATGTGGAATCATGTGAGGGACTCTCGAGAACAATTCAGATTGAAGAATCCCAAGCACAAGAGAAACAATATTCCTTTTGGAAGAATTATTACAGATCTTCTGGTTCAAACTAGGATTGTTGGTGATTTGGAGAAAGATGGAATTATCAAGGATATATATGCAACGAGTGGAAGCGCTATGAATGCTAACACTCTGAAGAAGATGGGCTTAATTGAGACCATTGGTGCTACTTCTAGAGTGGACTATGAAGCTCTGACCAGAAAAGCTCCTGGTCTGGCTGAATTTGAATTGTTTTTTCAAAAATGAACATCCTGACGTTGTTGTCTGCTATATAGCTATGTGTAAAAAGGAAGGTTGTAACTTTGATCCTATATGGATAAGCAAACAGAAGGCTCTCACTATAGCTGATCAAGTACCAGAGTTAGTGAAAGAGAAAGAAAAGAGGACGAAAAGAAAGTTAGACCAACCAGAAGGAAGGAAAGATAAGAAGGAAAAGAAAGAAGAAAAGAAAGAGGAGAAGAAAGAAGAAAAGAAACTAGAGAAAAAGGAAGAGAAGAAGGAATAGAAGAAGGAAAAGAAGAAGGAAGAATAAAAGGAAGCAAGGAAGGAAGAGAAGCAGAAGGAGAAGAAGAGGAAGACTGTTGGAGATGGTCCTGCTAAGCCTCAGAAGAAGAAAAAATCTTCAGGTATTTCTATCTCTGAGCCTGTTTCTGCTCCTGTTTTAATTTCAAAAAATATATCAACAGAAGCTCCAGCTGAAAATTGACAAGAAAAAGCCCCAAAAAATCCTCCTCCAACCACCAAAATTTCTAATCCTCCATCTTTTGTTTCCCCCAAGTCTAAAGTGAAGGATAGAAAAACACTTAGAAAGGGGGGGTTTGAATAAGTGTAGCTTTAAAAACTTGACAGATAAAAATAAATTGCACAGTTATTTTTATCCTGGTTCGTTGTTAACTAAACTACTCCAGTCCACCCCCGCAGAGATGATTTACCTCAACTGAGGATTTAATCCACTAATCGCACGGATTACAATGGTTTTCCACTTAGTCAGCAACTAAGTCTTCCAGAGTCTTCTGATCACACACTGATCACTCCAGGAACAACTGCTTAGATACCCTCTAAGACTTTTCTAGAGTCTACTGATCAACACGATCACTCTAGTTACAATCTGCTTAGTTCACTCCTAAGACTTCCTAGAGTATTCTGATCCACACGATCACTCTAGTTCCTTACAACTTAATGTAATCAATCTAAGAGTATTACAAATGCTTCTTAAAAGCGATAATCACAACTGTGATATTTCTCTTAATCGTTTAAGCTTAATCTCACTAATATATTACAAAAGCAATGTAGTGAGCTTTGATGAAGATGAAGATTCTGAGCTTTGGATTTGAACAGAGTTTCAGCAAGTTAATTTGAATTATATTGTTCAGGATCGTTAACCTTGCTTCTCATCAGAACTTCATATTTATAGGCGTTGGAGAAGATGACCGTTGAATGCATTTAATGCTTTGCGTGTTCCGTACAGCATCGCATTTAATGTTATACGCTTTTGTCAACTACCTCGAGCCTTGTTCACGCTGTGTCTACTGACGTAGCCTTTAGTAGCTTTTAACGTTCCTTTTGTCAGTCAGCGTAGCTTGCCACTTGTACTTTCTTCTGATCTGATGTTTGTGAATACAACGTTTGAATATCATCAGAGTCAAACAGCTTGGTGCATAGCATCTTCTGATCTTCTGACCTTGAAGTGCTTCTGAGCGTGATACCATCAGAACTTCAGTGCTTCTGATCTCGTTCTTCTGATGCTTCCATAGACCCATGTTCTGATTCTGCTTCGACCATCTTCTGATGTCTTGCCAGACCATGTTCTGATGTTGCATGCTGAACCCTTTGAGACAAAGCTTCTGAGCGCTGAATTATGCGTACTCTTTATATATATATTTCCTGAAAGGGAAATTGCATTGGATTAGAGTACCATATTATCTTAAGCAAAATTCATATTATTGTTATCATCAAAACTAAGATAATTGATCAGAACAAATCTTGTTCTAACAATCTCCCCCTTTTTGATGATGACAAAAACATATATAAATGATATGAATTTGCGATCAGAAAGAACAGACGGCAAAAGACAAATTACACAGCTATAGCATAAGCATATGAATATGTCTCCCCCTGAGATTAACAATCTCCCCCTGAGATAAATAATCTCCCCCTGAAATAAATACTCGAAGAACTTTAATAAAAGACTTCCCTGATTATTTCGGTAGAGACGATCATATAAGCTTCTGTCTTTAGAGAATTCATAGCTTCTGACTTCTGCTTCCATAGGACAGCTTCAGAACTAGAATTTCTTTAGATCCCTAGAACACTCACAGCTTCTGATTCCTGCTTCCATCTAGGACAGCTTCAGA
Organism: Vicia villosa; assembly: GCF_029867415.1. Taxonomy (NCBI): domain Eukaryota; kingdom Viridiplantae; phylum Streptophyta; class Magnoliopsida; order Fabales; family Fabaceae; genus Vicia; species Vicia villosa. The sequence goes on from NW_026705023.1 coordinate 1,287,869, forward strand.
ACTTGAATTTCTTTGATCTTCTGAACATTCACAGCTTCTGATTTCTGCTTCCATTCAGGACAGCTTCAGAACTTGAATTTCTTCGATCTTCTGAACATTCACAGCTTCTGATTTCTGCTTCCATTTAGGACAGCTTCAAAATTTGAGTTTTCTGGATCTTTAGAACATTCGCAGCTTCTGATTTCTGCTTCCCTCGGATAGCTTCAGAGCTTTGAATTTCTACCAACATCACTTCATGCTAGATTTGTATCAGAACATTGTTGAATAAACCAGAGCATCATCTGAGCATCTCTACATCCTGAAATGTTACAGAACAAAAACTAAACGACAAAAGTCAGCATGAACGAGTCAGAACATAAAATATATGTTTGAACACATTATATGTATCAGAGCCATAACATTATATGTATCAGAGCAAACAATATATCAGAGCAAATAGAATTTTGTTAAATCAGATAGACAAATATGGATCAAATTCTATTATCAATGCTTCTGATTCATTCTTCTTTCTTGCTTCTGATCTCTGAAGCTTGACAGCACTCGGCTTGCTTCAGTTTCCATGGTTTTGCTTCTTGTGTTTGCTTTGAAGATTCTCTTCACTTCTTTATACCTGCAAAACACTTAAACCATGTAGAACTTGCAGTTCTTGTTAGTAAATGTGTGGGAGCTTTACCCAGCAACTGATAGATTAATCAAATCATTTATCATTTATCTTCTCCCCCTTTTTGTCATAACATCAAAAAGAATATTTCAAAAGATTTAGATGCATAAAACGACAAATAGAATCACTGGAATGTAAAAGCAAAGAAACTTTTCATTAATAATCAAAAGATATTACAAGAAGTTCCTATGTTTAACAAGCAGATGCAACAAGGAAAAGAAAACTACAAAGACCAAATCCTAAGACCCTAGCTAAGACAAAGTCTGTGCCAGCATGCCAAGAAGGAGTGAAACGCCTCATTGACTGCTTCTCGGGCTTTCAGGCGAGGAGTCAGGGAGACTTGGTTCTGATGCAGATCTTCCACCATCTTTACCAGAGACAGCATTCCCAGCAGGTGAAGATGAAGAGATTTCTTCGGAATCGATTAAGGGAGAGGAAGGGTTAGATGAAGAGGAAGCTGAGTCTTGAAGGTTGAAAGATGAGGAAGAAGATGGAGATGATGGAGGGCTTTCACCAGGAGGATGAAACACACGTCTAGAATAGTTTCCAGACAACATTGCTTCGAATGGATTCACCTTGAGAGGATCATAGGTGATTTTGATCTTTTTGGGTTTGGAAGGTGATGTTTCAACAGCTTTTCTTTTGTTGTTTTGATCATTTTCATTATTTCCTGGGCTTGATGAAGAGTTCATGATGGGTTTGCAGAAAAATGAACAGGTAGGGTTTGATATGGAAGAGAGAGAGAGAAAAACTTGATGAGGAATGCAAGGAGATAGAGAAAGATGAGAGGGAAAGAGAAGAGTTTGAAGAGTATTTAAAAGAAAATAAAATGAAACGAATGATGAATAGCATTTAATGTTACGTGACGTGAGGAGAGATAATAAAGACAAATGAGGTGACTAGCACAGTTACCTATGGTCGGTGTCCCTTCAACTGCACGCACGTTTATCCACGAATAGTAACGACAGGTTTACCATCCCGAGATAAAACGTAACAGCTGTTTTGCTTTAGAAGAGGTTCTGAATCAACTTAGACAATGAAACGTTAGTAATAACCGAATCATAATTTCTAAAAGATTTCAATCAGAACTTCTGATATAAAAAATAATCCATTTTCATTTCAGAAGATACTCATACATGAGAACTTCTCATCTTCTCATTCTGGGCATAAATCCATACTGATGTTCTTCAGAATGAACTTAAACCTATCTTCAGCCAGGGGTTTTGTAAAGATATCAGCCCATTGATGGTCTGTATCAACAAAGTTCAAAGATATAACACCCTTCTGAACATAGTCCCTTATGAAATGATGTTTAATCTCAATATGTTTAGCTTTTGAATGAAGAATAGGATTCTTAGATAAACATATAGCAGAAGTATTATCACAGAATATAGGAATGTTACTCTCAAATATCTGATAATCTTCTAACTGACTCTTCATCCAGAGCATCTGTGTACTACAACCAGCAGCAGCGACATATTCTGTTTCTGTTGTTGATAGAGCAATAGTTGCTTGCTTCTTGCTATACCAAGAGATCAAATGACTTCCAAGAAATTGGCAACTTCCTGAAGTACTTTTTCTTTCAATTCTGTCTCCAGCATAGTCAGCATCGCAGAATCCTACTAAGTTGTATTCTTTAGATTTTCTGTAAACTAAGCCAACATTAGTAGTACCTTTCAGATACCTTAGAATTCTCTTAACAGCAGTTAAATGAGATTCTCTAGGATCTGATTGGAATCTAGCACACAAACAAACACTGAACAGAATGTCAGGTCTAGAAGCAGTCAGATATAGAAGAGATCCAATCATACCTCTGTATAACTTCTGATCTACCTTCTTACTTACCTCATCCTTACCTAGGATGCATGTTGGATGCATAGGAGTTTTGGCTTCTTTGCAGTCTAGAAGATTAAACTTCTTCAGAAGTTCCTTCACATACTTGGTTTGATGAACATACGTTCCTTCTGATGTTTGATTTATTTGTATTCCAAGGAAATACTTGAGTTCTCCCATCATGCTCATTTCAAACTCAGCCTGCATAGACTTAGCAAACTCCTTTCCAAGTGTAGCATTAGATGTTCCAAAAATAATATCATCTACATATATTTGACAAATTAAAATATCCCTTTTAAAGGTTTTACAAAAGAGAGTAGTGTCCACTTTTCCTCTAGTGAAACCATTATCCAGAAGGAAAGAACTTAAGCGTTCATACCAAGCTCTGGGAGCCTGTTTCAATCCATACAATGATTTCTTAAGTTTAAAAACATGACTAGGAGACATAGAGTCTTCAAAACCAGGAGGTTGATGGACATAAACTTCTTCATCTATATAACCATTTAAGAAGGCACTCTTGACATCCATCTGATAAAGAGTGATGTTATGTTGAGTGGCAAATGAAATTAATAGACGAATAGATTCTAACCTGGCCACTAGTGGAAAGGTTTCTGTATAATCAATCCCTTCTTGCTGACTATAACCCTGAGCCACCAGTCTGGCTTTGTTCCTTACCACTTCACCTTTCTCACTGAGCTTGTTTCTGAAGACCCATTTTGTACCAATTATATTGAATCCATCTGGTCTAGGAACAAGATCCCAAACATCATTCCTTGTAAACTGATTCAGTTCTTCTTGCATAGCAATTATCCAGTCTGGATCTTCTAGAGCATGATCAACAGAAGTTGGCTCGATCAAAGATACAAGACCTAATTGACAGTCTGCATTGTTCTTAAGGAATGCTCTTGTTCTGATTGGATCATCCTTCTTTCCAAGAATGACATCTTCTGAATGACCAGAGATGAGTCTGGATGATCTTCTGACAGATGGTTCTTCAGAAATACTTAGATCCTCCAGAGAAGCTGATACTTGATCTTCAGATTCTTTGCTTCTGAGAAGCTCTGCTTCTGATGCGTTGCTTCTTGGCTCAACAACTTCTGATATATCAATATCACAATCTGCAAAATTATCAAACTGCTTTGGTTTCTCAGAACCAAGCTTATCATCAAACCTGATATTGATTGATTCTTCTACAATCAATGTTTCAGTATTGTATACTCTGTAGCCTTTTGAGCGTTCAGAATATCCAAGAAGGAAACATTTTTGTGCTTTGGAATCAAACTTACCAAGATGATCTTTAGTGTTCAGAATAAAGCATACACATCCAAAAGGATGGAAATATGAAATGTTGGGCTTTCTATTCTTCCACAATTCATAAGGAGTCTTATTTAGAATAGGTCTGATAGAGATTCTATTCTGAATATAGCATGCAGTGTTTATTGCTTCTGCCCAGAAATGCTTAGCCATATTGGTTTCATTGATCATGGTTCTGGCCATTTCTTGCAGAGTCCTATTCTTTCGTTCTACAACCCCATTTTGCTGTGGAGTTCTAGGACAAGAGAAATCATGGGCAATACCATTTTCTTTGAAGAACTCTTCAAAGGATCTGTTCTCAAATTCACCACCATGATCACTTCTGACCTTTATGATTTTACACTCTTTTTCAGATTGAATCTGAATGCAGAAATCAAAGAACACTGAATGAGTCTCATCCTTGTGTTTCAAGAATTTTACCCATGTCCAGCGGCTATAATCATCTACGATGACTAATCCATATTTCTTCCCTCTGACAGATGCTGTTTTGACTGGGCCAAACAGATCAATGTGCAAGAGTTCTAATGGCCTTCAGGTAGAAACAACATTCTTGGACTTGAATGCAGGTTTGGAGAACTTGCCCTTCTGACATGCTTCACAAAGAGCATTTGATTTGAATTTCAGATTAGGGAGTCCTCTGACCAGATTCAGTTTGTTAATCTGAGAAATCTTTCTCAAACTAGCATGACCTAATCTTCTGTGCCAGACCCACTGCTCTTCAGAAACAGACATAAGACAAGTCACCTTCTGACTCATAAGATCTTGCAGATCTGTCTTATAAATGTTGTTCTTCCTCTTGCCTGTAAATAGGATTGAGCCATCCTTCTGATTTACAGCCTTGCAAGACTCTTGATTAAAGATTATATCATAACCATTGTCACTCAATTGACTGATAGATAAGAGGTTATGTGTTAATCCTTCTACAAGAAGTACATTAGAAATGGAAGGAGAGTTACCAGACTTTATAGTTCCAGAGCCAATTATCTTGCCCTTCTGATCTCCTCCAAACTTGACTTCTCCTCCAGACTTAAGCACCAGGTCTTGGAACATAGACCTTCTTCCTGTCATGTGTCGCGAGCATCCAGAGTCCAGGTACCATGACATGTTGTGCTTTGTCCTTTTTGCAGTCAAGGATATCTGCAATAGGAATAATCTTATCCTTAGGTACCCACATTTTCTTGGGTCCTTTCTTGTTAGATTTTCTCAAGTTCTGATTGAACTTGGGTTTAACATTGTAAGCAATAGGAGGAACAGCATGATAATTTTTAATGTGAGTTTCATGATATTTCCTAGGTTGTGTCACATGCTTTTTGGTGTGTGTTAAGTGAAAACTTTGAGCATGTGAAGTGTGCCTAATATCATGGGAGTGGCCATACTTGAACTGATCATACAATGGCTTGTATGTGAGTTTCATTTCATCAACAGGTTCAAGTTTGTATGGGGTTTTACCCTCAAAACCAATGCCAACTCTTTTGTTTCCAGACACAGCATATATCATAGAAGCTAGCTGACTTCTGCCAATACTTCTAGATAAGAACTTCCTGAAACTTAAATCATATTCTTTCAGAATATGGTTTAGACTAGGAGTGGATTTTTCTGAATCAGAAGGAGATCCAACATTATTGGATAATTTTAAAAGTTTTTCTTTTAATTCAGAATTTTCCAACTCAAGCTTCTTTGTTTCAAATTCAAATAGCTTTTTCAGCTTTTTGTATTTGAGACTAATCTGAGACTTGAGTTCCAGAAGTTCAGTTAGACCGGAAACTAACTCATCTCTAGTAAGTTCAGAAAATACCTCTTCAGAATCTGATTCTGATGTAGATTCTGATTCGTCATCTTCTGTCGCCATCAGCGCACAGTTAGCCTGCTCATCTTCAGAGTCTGAATCATCTTCTGACTCATCCCAGGTTGCCATAAGACTTTTCTTCTTATGAAACTTCTTCTTGGGATTTTCCTTCTGAAGATTTGGACATTCATTCTTGTAGTGTCCAGGCTCATTGCATTCATAGCACATGACTTTCTTCTTGTCAAATCTTCTGTCATCAGAAGATTCTCCACGTTCAAATTTCTTTGAACTTCTGAAGCCTCTGAACTTCCTTTGCTTGGTCTTCCAGAGTTGATTCAGCCTTCTGGAGATTAAGGACAGTTCATCTTCTTCTTCAGATTCTGATTCTTCAGGATCTTCTTCTCTAGCCTGAAAAGCGTTAGTGCATTTCTTGATATTGGATTTTAATGCAATAGACTTACCTTTCTTTTGAGGCTCATTTGCGTCCAGCTCTATTTCATGACTTCTCAAGGCACTCATAAGCTCTTCCAGAGAAACTTCATTCAGATTCTTTGCAATCTTGAATGCAGTCACCATAGGACCCCATCTTCTGGGTAAGCTTCTGATGATCTTCTTTACATGATCAGCCTTGGTGTATCCCTTGTCAAGAACTCTCAATCCAGCAGTAAGAGTTTGAAATCTTGAAAACATCTTTTCAATGTCTTCATCATCCTCCATCTTGAAGGCTTCATACTTCTGGATTAAAGCTAGAGCTTTAGTCTCCTTGACTTGAGCATTTCCTTCATGAGTCATTTTCAAGGACTCATATATGTCATAGGCCGTTTCCCTGTTAGATATCTTCTCATACTCAGCATGAGAGATAGCATTCAGCAAAACAGTTCTGTATTTATGATGATTCCTGAAAAGCTTTTTCTGATCATCATCCATTTCTTGCCTTGTCAGCTTTACGCCTCTGGCATTTACTGGATGTTTGTAACCATCCATCAGAAGATCCCATAGATCACCATCTAGACCAAGAAAGTAACTTTCCAGTTTATCTTTCCAGTATTCAAAGTTTTCACCATCAAATACCGGCGGTCTAGTATAACCATTGTTACCGTTGTATTGCTCAGCAGAGCCAGATGTAGATGCAGGTGTAGGTGTAGACTTTTCACTTTCATCAACCATCTTTTACTGAAGCGTTTTTCTCTTCCTGAATCTTTTCTAAACACGGTTAAGTGCTTGCACCTTAGAACCGGCGCTCTGATACCAATTGAAGGATAGAAAAACACTTAGAAAGGGGGGGTTTGAATAAGTGTAGCTTTAAAAACTTGACAGATAAAAATAAATTGCACAGTTATTTTTATCCTGGTTCGTTGTTAACTAAACTACTCCAGTCCACCCCCGCAGAGATGATTTACCTCAACTGAGGATTTAATCCACTAATCGCACGGATTACAATGGTTTTCCACTTAGTCAGCAACTAAGTCTTCCAGAGTCTTCTGATCACACACTGATCACTCCAGGAACAACTGCTTAGATACCCTCTAAGACTTTTCTAGAGTCTACTGATCAACACGATCACTCTAGTTACAATCTGCTTAGTTCACTCCTAAGACTTCCTAGAGTATTCTGATCCACACGATCACTCTAGTTCCTTACAACTTAATGTAATCAATCTAAGAGTATTACAAATGCTTCTTAAAAGCGATAATCACAACTGTGATATTTCTCTTAATCGTTTAAGCTTAATCTCACTAATATATTACAAAAGCAATGTAGTGAGCTTTGATGAAGATGAAGATTCTGAGCTTTGGATTTGAACAGAGTTTCAGCAAGTTAATTTGAATTATATTGTTCAGGATCGTTAACCTTGCTTCTCATCAGAACTTCATATTTATAGGCGTTGGAGAAGATGACCGTTGAATGCATTTAATGCTTTGCGTGTTCCGTACAGCATCGCATTTAATGTTATACGCTTTTGTCAACTACCTCGAGCCTTGTTCACGCTGTGTCTACTGACGTAGCCTTTAGTAGCTTTTAACGTTCCTTTTGTCAGTCAGCGTAGCTTGCCACTTGTACTTTCTTCTGATCTGATGTTTGTGAATACAACGTTTGAATATCATCAGAGTCAAACAGCTTGGTGCATAGCATCTTCTGATCTTCTGACCTTGAAGTGCTTCTGAGCGTGATACCATCAGAACTTCAGTGCTTCTGATCTCGTTCTTCTGATGCTTCCATAGACCCATGTTCTGATTCTGCTTCGACCATCTTCTGATGTCTTGCCAGACCATGTTCTGATGTTGCATGCTGAACCCTTTGAGACAAAGCTTCTGAGCGCTGAATTATGCGTACTCTTTATATATATATTTCCTGAAAGGGAAATTGCATTGGATTAGAGTACCATATTATCTTAAGCAAAATTCATATTATTGTTATCATCAAAACTAAGATAATTGATCAGAACAAATCTTGTTCTAACATAAAGGAAAACATCCTATTCTTGATTCTGAACCTCATGTGTTTGAACCAATGGTATATTGAGCTATTTTGTAGGCAATGGTATATTGAGGCTGATGAGGTGTGTTATTATAACTACTTGCGAGTACTCGTTCTGATGGTGGGAATGTTTTAATAGATGTAGTAACTCAGGAAATTGTTTTGAGTAAGTGTAAGTATTACTTTATCGCTCAGATGGAAGAGTGTGTCTAAGGTTGGTACGTGGGTAGATGGAATCCATTACTGCAGTGTTGATCAGTTGTGATCATACCATGGATTGTGTAATTGTATTATTCAGTTATTGAGCGTATTGTATGGATCGCACCTCGACGTTTCATTGTCGTTAACCTTTGGAGATATAGCGAGTGGTATACCTTGGGATGGTCAAATGCGACGTAAGAGCTGAGATTGAATGCATGAGACATGCTTATGTTGGTTATGTCAGATGAACTTTGAGGTTCGACTAAGAAAGTTTTAACTGAGAACGGGAGAGTCAGATGAAGGACTCTTATCCGGAACTTTTCACTTGGGGTATGTTTTCGAGGACGAAAACTCTTTTAGTGGGGGAGAGTTGTAACACCCGTATATTTTAATTTCTAAGTTAATTGGAAATTTAATTAATAATTAGAATTATTAGTGGTTTGTGGAATTTAATTAGAAAAGAATGGTTTATGATGTTGGGCCATGTGTGGTGTTAAGGAATGAGAGGGTGTTATATTAGTAAAGGTCTTATTCTAGTTAAAGGTTATTTTATAAAAATAATAAGGAATTGGGAGAAAGGAAAAAGGAACGTGAAAAGCAGAGCAGGGATATGAGAGATTGGAAAGCTGATACGTAAAGAGGAACAAAGAAGAAGAAAACCAATCGAGAAATCTTTGGCCAAGGTAAGGGGTAATTACTCTAATTATATGGTATTATGATTTTGATGATGATAGGATTGAATTAAGGAATTAGAATCTCTATTTGGAATGTTAGGTTTTGTAAAATACCAACACTGACATGCATGATTTGATGAATTGACTGCAATTGGTGATGAAGTATTGTTACATGGTGTTATGGTATGTTGTTTGTGCATTAGAATCATGTATTTGGAGTATTTTGATGTTATTGGTGATCAATTTCGTAATGGTATGAGTTGGTATGTGTTTGGGATGCATAAAAGCCTTAAAAATCATGTTTTTCAGCTACTGGGTTCGTGGGAACCGGTTCCCATGTGGGAGGCACCGGGTTCCACTGTTTTAGAACGTTAAAAATAGCATTTTTGGGTCCAGAAACCGGTTCCCATGTGGGAGGAACCGGGTTCTAGTACAAATTCCAGCAGCACGTTTTGAAAACTATTCTAACTTTAAAAGCTTCTAATTTTTGAACCGTAAGTCCGTTTTAGACGCTGTTTTGGACGTTGTTTCTTAAATTAAATACTCTACGATATAAATTAAAGAAAAAAAAATAACTTGATTTTGTTTTGAAAATCTTGATTTATTTCGTTTATGGCGTGTTTTGTACATTGTGTGCATGATTTGGTTAATGTGACAATGTGGTGATGTTGTAATGATATAACTGTGATTTGACGTTATATGTGGTGTGAATTATATATGATATAATTGTAGATGGTGTTGAAACCGAATATATCATTCGGTGTTGCTTTTGGTGAGTTATTGGTAATGACACTGTTCATTTTGATCATGTGGTGATTGTTGTGATCGTATAATGATAATTTGATTTGTTTTGAATGATGCATGATACATGTACATACTTGTTGGTGATAACTATGTTGAGTTATGTGAGACGATGTTTTTTATCGGATCGGTGATGTTGTAAGTATGTCATATGTGTGCATTCATTCATAAGCATTTTGGTGATGGATCCCGGTGATGTTTGTGGATCAAAATGGTGGGCATAATTCCCATTGTGAGGAATTTGTGCTGGTTGAACTGTATCTTGGTGATGAAAAAGATCAGTTGGATGGGTTTAGCCCATGTATGGTACCACATGCATAAGAGTCTGCGTGGTCTTTGTATAAACTGTGACATGTCAGGATGAAATCCGGTGTTATGATTGTGTGGTGTTATTGGTGCAAACTTTTGACTTGTTCTTATGATTGGTATGAATTGATAAATCTGAATATGCTAAGTAGGGTGGATAATTGCTTATGAATTCTATATCTGACGATTTATAATGCTACTTAATTATGATGTAGTCTCACCCTTACTTTGATGATTTCAGATTGAAGTAGTGGCTTAAGCGATTGGTGAGGATGACTCGTAGAGTTTATCCGGTTATGTTGGGTCGCGTCGGTCATGCTCTGATCTTGTAACACTGGGGGACGATAGTCTTAGAGTTACTTGTGATACACTGTTTTGCCATTATTGGATTATGTACCGTTGATTTTGTTGAAGATGTTTCATAACACTGTTGAATGAGTTTCCGCTGTGCTGGACACGTGTTTTGCTATTTTTGGATTATTCCTAATAAAGCATGACAAACGACTTGGAGTTTTTCTTTATTTTATTAATTGTAACATCCTTGTTGTATGATTACTCTGATTATTATTGTATTTCCATGGGGGTTTTTGAAGGGTGTTACAATAGTGGTATCAGAGCATAGTCGGTCATGTGACCAGAGTCTTGTTGTTAATTTTTCCTTTCGGTATGCGTCATGTGTGTGAAACACTGTCGGTACTCAGTGTGTTCTAATTGTTTGCCTGCAGAAGTGGGATTGAGACTAGTGGGGGAGAAGCTATGCTTCTCGGATATGTCTTAGATGCAAGGTGTTAATGTGATGCTGAGGGCAGCGGTACAAGAGTGTAGAGTTATTGTTTTCTGAAGTGAAGGTGACATGGGCTGTAGACTGTGGTTGTTATTTCAGTTGGAGTGTCTCGGAGTAGATGATGGTTATTTCTAGAAAATGGAATTTTGAAGTTGTGATGCTTCAAGTGCTACTGATGGACTGTGATGTTGTCGTGTGAGTAGCCCTATGTGAAAGGTCGCTGTTGAAGCGGTGATTAAAGGAAGTATTGTCGTAGACCTTGCCCTAGAATTACTAGTAAGTAATTGAGATGATGGTAGAGGTTATCGATGTTGTTGAGAACGTTTTGAAGCGCGAGTAATGCGAAGAGACGAGTATGATCTCAAGGATAAGAAGGTTGATGATGGCGTACATGAATTTGGTTTTCTGATGTTGCAGAAATTGAACTTCGGCAATGAAATGTATTGTTCAAGTTATAAGAAGTTTGGAAGCGAAGAGATATGATAAGGGGATGTTAAGAATGTGATTGATTTGAAGAGGATGAGTTTTGGAGCGGAATTTCTGTAAGCAAAACGCAGGAAAGTTGTTGAATCGTTATGAAACTTTGAAAATTCATAATTGGAGTTCTGGATATCCGATTTGAGTTCCGTTTGAAGCGTCTGAAAGCTAACGAGATGAAATTTGTTACAAAGATGGTTGCAGCAGCTGTAACATATTTAATTGCGACAGGACGATGTTGGAAAGAGGTGAAGTTACGGTTACGCTTGTTCTTAGAACTAGACTTGTTTGTTGGTACTGCACGGGATGTCTGTGTTGGAGTTGAAAGAATTGAAGAAATAATTAAAAGGTTTGTTGAGAAGCAATTTTAGGAATTAAATGTGCCAATTGAGGAGTTTTGGAGATGTCGTATAGAGTGTCGTTGCATGGCGTCGGTATTGCATTTTTGGATAACGATTGGAAACATTCATATCTTGAGCTCTGAGTGTCGGATTAATGTGTCGTTTGAACCCACGAAGAGGAGAGATTATGTTCTACCTTATGAAAGAGTTATAAATACAGTAGAGTGGTCTTATGAGGAGATATTATGATGTCGGTTAAAGAAGCATGAAAAAGTGTTGAATCGGAATGCCTACTACCGCGATTGTTTGAAATGAAGTTGAGTAGAATATGTTGTTGATGAATAAGTTGATAAAGATGATTTAAGTACCGATGGAATTGAGTGATGAGTGAATCAGTAGAAAAGGTGAAATAGACTTTGGAACCGTTTGTGGTATATTGTGATGCGTCACTGATGGGTTTGGGTGGTGTATTCATGTAAAATCAGTAAGTAGTAGCTTATGCGTTGAGACAACTCAAGGTGCATGAAGGGAATTATCCGACTCATGATTTAGAGTTGACGACTGTGGTTTTGTTTGTGGAGACATTATTTGTATGGTTCGAGATTCAAAGTGTTTAGTGATCATAAGAGTCTGGAGTACCTCTTTGATTAGAAAGGGCTTAATATGAAGCAATAGAGATGGTTAGAGTTTTTTTTAGATTGTCATTTTGGTTTGAATTATCATCTTGGTGAGGAAAATGTTATGCCAATGCGCTGAGTAGGGAGCCTCTAAAAATGTCAATGCTGATGGTGAAAGAGTTGGATTTAATTGAACAATTAAGAGAATTAAGTTTGGTATGTGAAGGTACTCCTGATAATGTTGGATTGGGTATGCTGAAACTGACTAATGGTATTCTTGACGAGATTAGAGAAGGTCAGAAAGCTGATGTTGAGTTGATCGATAAGTTGACTTTAAATTACCAAGGTAAAGACGGTGAATTCAGAATTGACGAGAATGGTGTAATGAGGTTTGGGAATCGCGTTTGTGTTCCTGATATTACCGAGTTGAGAAAGAATATTCTAGAAGAAGGACACCGTAGAGAATTATTAGACTATGACGATGTTAATGAGTTTGAGTGCAAACTCAGAAAGGACACTATTATGTAGTAACGACAGTTTATGCTTAAATATGGTTGTCGGCTATCTATTGACAAATATAGGACTTGATCACCCTAAATCTCTTGTTGGTAGTAGATGGAATCATATGAATGGGATGAACTTGTTTTGTTACCTTAATGGTATGAGATGTGGTGAATGCTAAGCCGTGAGAATAATCACTCACCATGTTGTGTGAGCATATGAAGAAGTGAATATGAAAGGGTGCGACATATAGGACGGCGACTTAAGACGGGTAATCGAAGTCGCACAGCGAAAGTGTGATGAAGATGGTGTTATGAGTACTAGTCGTGGGCAGTGAGGAATAAAAATGTCAGGAACCAACATAGAGAACATGTATTAATCTATGTGTTGGATTTAGGATCTAGTGGCTGTAAGGGTGTTGTACCAGAGGACGAGGACCCTTTTGAATAATTGCCGAGATGATGGATATGTTATTATGGTTGTACGTAGTTAATGAGTATGTATTCGGAGAAGTTAAGACGACGAGTTGATACTATATGATGCTATAATAATCTTGTGCTGTTGTAAGGTGTTATGTAGATTTCTAAATATAATGAGGAACTATACTCTACGAAGGACGAAGTTGATTTGATTCTTAGTGGAGAGCGGGACTCAGTTGAGCTATTTTGTAAGCAATGGTATATTGAGGCTGATGAGCTGTGTAATTATAACTACTTGCGAGTACTCGTTCTGATGGTGGGAATGTTTTAATAGATGTAGTAACTCAGGAAATTGTTTTGAGTAAGTGTAAGTATTACTTTATCGCTCAGATGGAAGAGTGTGTCTAAGGTTGGTACGTGGGTAGATGGAATCCATTACTGCAGTGTTGATCAGTTGTGATCATACCATGGATTGTGTAATTGTATTATTCAGTTATTGAGCGTATTGTATGGATCGCACCTCGACGTTTCATTGTCGTTAACCTTTGGAGATATAGCGAGTGGTATACCTTGGGATGGTCAAATGCGACGTAAGAGCTGAGATTGAATGCATGAGACATGCTTATGTTGGTTATGTCAGATGAACTTTGAGGTTCGACTAAGAAAGTTTTAACTGAGAACGGGAGAGTCAGATGAAGGACTCTTATCCGGAACTTTTCACTTGGGGTATGTTTTCGAGGACGAAAACTCTTTTAGTGGGGGAGAGTTGTAACACCCGTATATTTTAATTTCTAATTTAATTGGAAATTTAATTAATAATTAGAATTATTAGTGGTTTGTGGAATTTAATTAGAAAAGAATGGTTTATGATGTTGGGCCATGTGTGGTGTTAAGGAATGAGAGGGTGTTATATTAGTAAAGGTCTTATTCTAGTTAAAGGTTATTTTATAAAAATAATAAGGAATTGGGAGAAAGGAAAAAGGAACGTGAAAAGCAGAGCAGGGAGATGAGAGATTGGAAAGCTGATACGTAAAGAGGAACAAAGAAGAAGAAAACCAATCGAGAAATCTTTGGTCAAGGTAAGGGGTGATTACTCTAATTATATGGTATTATGATTTTGATGATGATAGGATTGAATTAAGGAATTAGAATCTCTATTTGGAATGTTAGGTTTTGTAAAATACCAACACTGACATGCATGATTTGATGAATTGACTGCAATTGGTGATGAAGTATTGTTACATGGTGTTATGGTATGTTGTTTGTGCATTAGAATCATGTATTTGGAGTATTTTGATGTTATTGGTGATCAATTTCGTAATGGTATGAGTTGGTATGTGTTTGGGATGCATAAAAGCCTTAAAAATCATGTTTTTCAGCTACTGGGTTCGTGGGAACCGGTTCCCATGTGGGAGGAACCGGGTTCCACTGTTTTAGAACGTTAAAAATAGCATTTTTGGGTCCAGAAACCGGTTCCCATGTGGGAGGAACCGGGTTCTAGTACAAATTCCAGCAGCACGTTTTGAAAACTATTCTAACTTTAAAAGCTTCTAATTTTTGAACCGTAAGTCCGTTTTAGACGCTGTTTTGGACGTTGTTTCTTAAATTAAATACTCTACGATATAAAGTAAAGAAAAAAAATAACTTGATTTTGTTTTGAAAATCTTGATTTATTTCGTTTATGGCGTGTTTTGTACATTGTGTGCATGATTTGGTTAATGTGACAATGTGGTGATGTTGTAATGATATAACTGTGATTTGACGTTATATGTGGTGTGAATTATATATGATATAATTGTAGATGGTGTTGAAACCGAATATATCATTCGGTGTTGCTTTTGGTGAGTTATTGGTAATGACACTGTTCATTTTGATCATGTGGTGATTGTTGTGATCGTATAATGATAATTTGATTTGTTTTGAATGATGCATGATACATGTACATACTTGTTGGTGATAACTATGTTGAGTTATGTGAGACGATGTTTTTTATCGGATCGATGATGTTGTAAGTATGTCATATGTGTGCATTCATTCATAAGCATTTTGGTGATGGATCCCGGTGATGTTTGTGGATCAAAATGGTGGGCATAATTCCCATTGTGAGGAATTTGTGCTGGTTGAACTGTATCTTGGTGATGAAAAAGATCAGTTGGATGGGTTTAGCCCATGTATGGTACCACATGCATAAGAGTCTGCGTGGTCTTTGTATAAATTGTGACATGTCAGGATGAAATCCGGTGTTATGATTGTGTGGTGTTATTGGTGCAAACTTTTGACTTGTGCTTGTGATTGGTATGAATTGATAAATCTGAATATGCTAAGTAGGGTGGATAATTGCTTATGAATTCTATATCTGACGATTTATAATGCTATTTAATTATGATTTAATTTCACCCTTACTTTGATGATTTCAGATTGAAGTAGTGGCTTAAGCGATCGGTGAGGATGACTCGTAGAGTTTATCCGGTTATGTTGGGTCGCGTCGGTCATGCTCTAATCTTGTAACACTGGGGGACGATAGTCTTAGAGTTACTTGTGATACACTGTTTTGCCATTATTGGATTATGTACCGTTGATTTTGTTGAAGATGTTTCATAACACTGTTGAATGAGTTTCCGCTGTGCTGGACACGTGTTTTGCTATTTTTGGATTATTCCTAATAAAGCATGACAAACGACTTGGAGTTTTTCTTTATTTTATTAATTGTAACATCCTTGTTGTATGATTACTCTGATTATTATTGTATTTCCATGGGGGTTTTTGAAGGGTGTTACAATAGTGGTATCAGAGCATAGTCGGTCATGTGACCAGAGTCTTGTTGTTAATTTTTCCTTTCGGTATGCGTCATGTGTGTGAAACACTGTCGGTACTCAGTGTGTTCTAATTGTTTGCCTGCAGAAGTGGGATTGAGACTAGTGGGGGAGAAGCTATGCTTCTCGGATATGTCTTAGATGCAAGGTGTTAATGTGATGCTGAGGGCAGCGGTACAAGAGTGTAGAGTTATTGTTTTCTGAAGTGAAGGTGACATGGGCTGTAGACTGTGGTTGTTATTTCAGTTGGAGTGTCTCGGAGTAGATGATGGTTATTTCTAGAAAATGGAATTTTGAAGTTGTGATGCTTCAAGTGCTACTGATGGACTGTGATGTTGTCGTGTGAGTAGCCCTATGTGAAAGGTCGCTGTTGAAGCGGTGATTAAAGGAAGTATTGTCGTAGACCTTGCCCTAGAATTACTAGTAAGTAATTGAGATGATGGTAGAGGTTATCGATGTTGTTGAGAACGTTTTGAAGCGCGAGTAATGCGAAGAGACGAGTATGATCTCAAGGATAAGAAGGTTGATGTGTTAGAACAAGATTTGTTCTGATCAATTATCTTAGTTTTGATGATAACAATAATATGAATTTTGCTTAAGATAATATGGTACTCTAATCCAATGCAATTTCCCTTTCAGGAAATATATATATAAAGAGTACGCATAATTCAGCGCTCAGAAGCTTTGTCTCAAAGGGTTCAGCATGCAACATCAGAACATGGTCTGGCAAGACATCAGAAGATGGTCGAAGCAGAATCAGAACATGGGTCTATGGAAGCATCAGAAGAACGAGATCAGAAGCACTGAAGTTCTGATGGTATCACGCTCAGAAGCACTTCAAGGTCAGAAGATCAGAAGATGCTATGCACCAAGCTGTTTGACTCTGATGATATTCAAACGTTGTATTCACAAACATCAGATCAGAAGAAAGTACAAGTGGCAAGCTACGCTGACTGACAAAAGGAACGTTAAAAGCTACTAAAGGCTACGTCAGTAGACACAGCGTGAACAAGGCTCGAGGTAGTTGACAAAAGCGTATAACATTAAATGCGATGCTGTACGGAACACGCAAAGCATTAAATGCATTCAACGGTCATCTTCTCCAACGCCTATAAATATGAAGTTCTGATGAGAAGCAAGGTTAACGATCCTGAACAATATAATTCAAATTAACTTGCTGAAACTCTGTTCAAATCCAAAGCTCAGAATCTTCATCTTCATCAAAGCTCACTACATTGCTGTTGTAATATTTTAGTGAGATTAAGCTTAAACGATTAAGAGAAATATCACAGTTGTGATTATCGCTTGTAAGAAGCATTTGTAAACTCTTAGAATTGATTACATTAAGTTGTAAGGAACTAGAGTGATCGTGTGGATCAGAATACTCTAGGAAGTCTTAGGAGTGAACTAAGCAGATTGTAACTAGAGTGATCGTGTTGATCAGTAGACTCTAGAAAAGTCTTAGAGGGTATCTAAGCAGTTGTTCCTGGAGTGATCAGTGTGTGATCAGAAGACTCTGGAAGACTTAGTTGCTGACTAAGTGGAAAACCATTGTAATCCGTGCGATTAGTGGATTAAATCCTCAGTTGATGTAAATCATCTCTGCGGGGGTGGACTGGAGTAGTTTAGTTAACAACGAACCAGGATAAAAATAACTGTGCAATTTATTTTTATCTGTCAAGTTTTTAAAGCTACACTTATTCAAACCCCCCCTTTCTAAGTGTTTTTCTATCCTTCAATTGGTATCAGAGCGCCGGTTCTAAGGTGCAAGCACTTAACCGTGTTTAGAAAAGATTCAGGAAGAGAAAAACGCTTCAGTAAAAGATGGTTGATGAAAGTGAAAAGTCTACACCTACACCTGCATCTACATCTGGCTCTGCTGAGCAATACAACGGTAACAATGGTTATACTAGACCGCCGGTATTTGATGGTGAAAACTTTGAATACTGGAAAGATAAACTGGAAAGTTACTTTCTTGGTCTAGATGGTGATCTATGGGATCTTCTGATGGATGGTTACAAACATCCAGTAAATGCCAGAGGCGTAAAGCTGACAAGGCAAGAAATGGATGATGATCAGAAAAAGCTTTTCAGGAATCATCATAAATGCAGAACTGTTTTGCTGAATGCTATCTCTCATGCTGAATATGAGAAGATATCTAACAGGGAAACGGCTTATGACATATATGAGTCCTTGAAAATGACTCATGAAGGAAATGCTCAAGTCAAGGAGACTAAAGCTCTAGCTTTAATCCAGAAGTATGAAGCCTTCAAGATGGAGGATGATGAAGACATTGAAAAGATGTTTTCAAGATTTCAAACTCTTACTGCTGGATTGAGAGTTCTTGACAAGGGATACACCAAGGCTGATCATGTAAAGAAGATCATCAGAAGCTTACCCAGAAGATGGGGTCCTATGGTGACTGCATTCAAGATTGCAAAGAATCTGAATGAAGTTTCTCTGGAAGAGCTTATCAGTGCCTTGAGAAGTCATGAAATAGAGCTGGACGCAAATGAGCCTCAAAAGAAAGGTAAGTCTATTGCATTAAAATCCAATATCAAGAAATGCACTAACGCTTTTCAGGCTAGAGAAGAAGATCCTGAAGAATCAGAATCTGAAGAAGAAGATGAACTGTCCTTAATCTCCAGAAGGCTGAATCAACTCTGGAAGACCAAGCAAAGGAAGTTCAGAGGCTTCAGAAGTTCAAAGAAATTTGAACGTGGAGAATCTTCTGATGACAGAAGTTTTGACAAGAAGAAAGTCATGTGCTATGAATGCAATGAGCCTGGACACTACAAGAATGAATGTCCAAATCTTCAGAAGGAAAATCCCAAGAAGAAGTTTCATAAGAAGAAAAGTCTTATGGCAACCTGGGATGAGTCAGAAGATGATTCAGACTCTGAAGATGAGCAGGCTAACTGTGCGCTGATGGCGACAGAAGATGACGAATCAGAATCTACATCAGAATCAGATTCTGAAGAGGTATTTTCTGAACTTACTAGAGATGAGTTAGTTTCCGGTCTAACTGAACTTCTGGAAATCAAGTCTCAGATTAGTCTCAAATACAAAAAGCTGAAAAAGCTATTTGAATTTGAAACAAAGAAGCTTGAGTTGGAAAATTCTGAATTAAAAGAAAAACTTTTAAAATTATCCAATAATGTTGGATCTCCTTCTGATTCAGAAAAATCCACTCCTAGTCTAAACCATATTCTGAAAGAATATGATTTAAGTTTCAGGAAGTTCTTATCTAGAAGTATTGGCAGAAGTCAGCTAGCTTCTATGATATATGCTGTGTTTGGAAACAAAAGAGTCGGCATTGGTTTTGAGGGTGAAACCCCATACAAACTTGAACCTGTTGATGAAATGAAAATCACATACAAGCCATTGTATGATCAGTTCAAGTATGGCCACTCCCATGATATTAGGCACACTTCACATGCTCAAAGTTTTCACATAACACACACCAAACAGCATGTGACACAACCTAGGAAATATCATGAAACTCACATTAAAAATTATCATGCTGTTCCTCCTATTGCTTACAATGTTAAACCCAAGTTCAATCAGAACTTGAGAAAATCTAACAAGAAAGGACCCAAGAAAATGTGGGTACCTAAGGATAATATTATTCCTATTGCAGATATCTTTGACTGCAAAAAGGACAAAGCACAACATGTCATGGTACCTGGACTCTGGATGCTCGCGACACATGACAGGAAGAAGGTCTATGTTCCAAGACCTGGTGCTTAAGTCTGGAGGAGAAGTCAAGTTTGGAGGAGATCAGAAGGGCAAGATAATTGGCTCTGGAACTATAAAGTCTGGTAACTCTCCTTCCATTTCTAATGTACTTCTTGTAGAAGGATTAACACATAACCTCTTATCTATCAGTCAATTGAGTGACAATGGTTATGATATAATCTTTAATCAAGAGTCTTGCAAGGCTGTAAATCAGAAGGATGGTTCAATCCTATTTACAGGCAAGAGGAAGAACAACATTTATAAGACAGATCTGCAAGATCTTATGAGTCAGAAGGTGACTTGTCTTATGTCTGTTTCTGAAGAGCAGTGGGTCTGGCACAGAAGATTAGGTCATGCTAGTTTGAGAAAGATTTCTCAGATTAACAAACTGAATCTGGTCAGAGGACTCCCTAATCTGAAATTCAAATCAGATGCTCTTTGTGAAGCATGTCAGAAGGGCAAGTTCTCCAAACCTGCATTCAAGTCCAAGAATGTTGTTTCTACCTCAAGGCCATTAGAACTCTTGCACATTGATCTGTTTGGCCCAGTCAAAACAGCATCTGTCAGAGGGAAGAAATATGGATTAGTCATCGTAGATGATTATAGTCGCTGGACATGGGTAAAATTCTTGAAACACAAGGATGAGACTCATTCAGTGTTCTTTGATTTCTGCATTCAGATTCAATCTGAAAAAGAGTGTAAAATCATAAAGGTCAGAAGTGATCATGGTGGTGAATTTGAGAACAGATCCTTTGAAGAATTCTTCAAAGAAAATGGTATTGCCCATGATTTCTCTTGTCCTAGAACTCCACAGCAAAATGGGGTTGTAGAACGAAAGAATAGGACTCTGCAAGAAATGGCCAGAACCATGATCAATGAAACCAATATGGCTAAGCATTTCTGGGCAGAAGCAATAAACACTGCATGCTATATTCAGAATAGAATCTCTATCAGACCTATTCTAAATAAGACTCCTTATGAATTGTGGAAGAATAGAAAGCCCAACATTTCATATTTCCATCCTTTTGGATGTGTATGCTTTATTCTGAACACTAAAGATCATCTTGGTAAGTTTGATTCCAAAGCACAAAAATGTTTCCTTCTTGGATATTCTGAACGCTCAAAAGGCTACAGAGTATACAATACTGAAACATTGATTGTAGAAGAATCAATCAATATCAGGTTTGATGATAAGCTTGGTTCTGAAAAACCAAAGCAGTTTGATAATTTTGCAGATTGTGATATTGATATATCAGAAGTTGTTGAGCCAAGAAGCAACGCATCAGAAGCAGAGCTTCTCAGAAGCAAAGAATCTGAAGATCAAGTATCAGCTTCTCTTGAGGATCTAAGTATTTCTGAAGAACCATCTGTCAGAAGATCATCCAGACTCATCTCTGGTCATTCAGAAGATGTCATTCTTGGAAAGAAGGATGATCCAATCAGAACAAGAGCATTCCTTAAGAACAATGCAGACTGTCAATTAGGTCTTGTATCTTTGATCGAGCCAACTTCTGTTGATCATGCTCTAGAAGATCCAGACTGGATAATTGCTATGCAAGAAGAACTGAATCAGTTTACAAGGAATGATGTTTGGGATCTTGTTCCTAGACCAGATGGATTCAATATAATTGGTACAAAATGGGTCTTCACAAACAAGCTCAGTGAGAAAGGTGAAGTGGTAAGGAACAAAGCCAGACTGGTGGCTCAGGGTTATAGTCAGCAAGAAGGGATTGATTATACAGAAACCTTTGCACCAGTGGCCAGGTTAGAATCTATTCGTCTATTAATTTCATTTGCCACTCAACATAACATCACTCTTTATCAGATGGATGTCAAGAGTGCCTTCTTAAATGGTTATATAGATGAAGAAGTTTATGTCCATCAACCTCCTGGTTTTGAAGACTCTATGTCTCCTAATCATGTTTTTAAACTTAAGAAATCATTGTATGGATTGAAACAGGCTCCCAGAGCTTGGTATGAACGCTTAAGTTCTTTCCTTCTGGATAATGGTTTCACTAGAGGAAAAGTGGACACTACTCTCTTTTGTAAAACCTTTAAAAGGGATATTTTAATTTGTCAAATATATGTAGATGATATTATTTTTGGAACATCTAATGCTACACTTGGAAAGGAGTTTGCTAAGTCTATGCAGGCTGAGTTTGAAATGAGCATGATGGGAGAACTCAAGTATTTCCTTGGAATACAAATAAATCAAACATCAGAAGGAACGTATGTTCATCAAACCAAGTATGTGAAGGAACTTCTGAAGAAGTTTAATCTTCTAGACTGCAAAGAAGCCAAAACTCCTATGCATCCAACATGCATCCTAGGTAAGGATGAGGTAAGTAAGAAGGTAGATCAGAAGTTATACAGAGGTATGATTGGATCTCTTCTATATCTGACTGCTTCTAGACCTGACATTCTGTTCAGTGTTTGTTTGTGTGCTAGATTCCAATCAGATCCTAGAGAATCTCATTTAACTGCTGTTAAGAGAATTCTAAGGTATCTGAAAGGTACTACTAATGTTGGCTTAGTTTACAGAAAATCTAAAGAATACAACTTAGTAGGATTCTGCGATGCTGACTATGCTGGAGACAGAATTGAAAGAAAAAGTACTTCAGGAAGTTGCCAATTTCTTGGAAGTCATTTGATCTCTTGGTATAGCAAGAAGCAAGCGACTATTGCTCTATCAACAACAGAAGCAGAATATGTCGCTGCTGCTGGTTGTAGTACACAGATGCTCTGGATGAAGAGTCAGTTAGAAGATTATCAGATATTTGAGAGTAACATTCCTATATTCTGTGATAATACTTCTGCTATATGTTTATCTAAGAATCCTATTCTTCATTCAAAAGCTAAACATATTGAGATTAAACATCATTTCATAAGGGACTATGTTCAGAAGGGTGTTATATCTTTGAACTTTGTTGATACAGACCATCAATGGGCTGATATCTTTACAAAACCCCTGGCTGAAGATAGGTTTAAGTTCATTCTGAAGAACATCATATGGATTTATGCCCAGAATGAGAAGATGAGAAGTTCTCATGTATGAGTATCTTCTGAAATGAAAATGGACTATTTTTTATATCAGAAGTTCTGATTGAAATCTTTTAGAAATTATGATTCGGTTATTACTAACGTTTCATTGTCTAAGTTGATTCAGAACCTCTTCTAAAGCAAAACAGCTGTTACGTTTTATCTCGGGATGGTAAACCTATCGTTACTATTCGTGGATAAACGTGCGTGCAGTTGAAGGGACACCGACCATAGGTAACTGTGCTAGTCACCTCATTTGTCTTTATTATCTCTCCTCACGTCACGTAACATTAAATGCTATTCATCATTCGTTTCATTTTATTTTTCTTTTAAATACTCTTCAAACTCTTCTCTTTCCCTCTCATCTTTCTCTATCTCTTTGCTTTCTTCATCAAGTTTTTTCTCTCTCTCTCTTCCATATCAAACCCTACCTGTTCATTTTTCTGCAAACCCATCATGAACTCTTCATCAAGCCCAGGAAATAATGAAAATGATCAAAACAACAAAAGAAAAGCTGTTGAAACATCACCTTCCAAACCCAAAAAGATCAAAATCACCTATGATCCTCTCAAGGTGAATCCATTCGAAGCAATGTTGTCTGGAAACTATTCTAGACGTGTGTTTCATCCTCCTGGTGAAAGCCCTCCATCATCTCCATCTTCTTCCTCATCTTTCGACCTTCAAGACTCAACTTCCTCTTCATTTAACCCTTCCTCTCCCTTAATCGATTCCGAAGAAATCTCTTCATCTTCACCTGCTGGGAATGCTGTCTCTGGTAAAGATGGTGGAAGATCTGCATCAGAACCAAGTCTCCCTGACTCCTCGCCTGAAAGCCCGAGAAGCAGTCAATGAGGCGTTTCACTCCTTCATGGCATGCTGGCACAGACTTTGTCTTAGCTAGGGTCTTAGGATTTGGTCTTTGTAGTTTTCTTTTCCTTGTTGCATCTGCTTGTTAAACATAGGAACTTCTTGTAATATCTTTTGGTTATCAATAAAAAGTTTCTTTGCTTTTACATTCCAGTGATTCTATTTGTCGTTTTATGCATCTAAATCTTTTGAAATATTCTTTTTGATGTTATGATAAAAAGGGGGAGAAGATAAATGATAAATGATTTGATTAATCTATCAGTTGCTGGGTAAAGCTCCCACACATTTACTAACAAGAACTGCAAGTTCTACATGGTTTAAGTGTTTTGCAGGTATAAAGAAGTGAAGAGAATCTTCAAAGCAAACACAAGAAGCAAAACCATGGAAACTGAAGCAAGCCGAGTGCTGTCAAGCTTCAGAGATCAGAAGCAAGAAAGAAGAATGAATCAGAAGCACTGATAATAGAATTTGATCCATATTTGTCTATCTGATTTAACAAAATTCTATTTGCTCTGATATATTGTTTGCTCTGATACATATAATGTTATGGCTCTGATACATATAATGTGTTCAAACATATATTTTATGTTCTAACTCGTTCATGCTGACTTTTGTCGTTTAGTTTTTTGTTCTGTAACATTTCAGGATGTAGAGATGCTCAGATGATGCTCTGGTACATTCAACAATGTTCTGATACAAATCTAGCATGAAGTGAGGTTGGTAGAAATTCAAGCTCTGAAGCTATCCGAGGGAAGCAGAAATCAGAAGCTGTGAATGTTCTAAAGATCCAGAAAACTCAAGTTCTGAAGCTGTCCTAAATGGAAGCAGAAATCAGAAGCTGTGAATGTTCAGAAGATCGAAGAAATTCAAGTTCTGAAGCTGTCCTGAATGGAAGCAGAAATCAGA
Source organism: Vicia villosa (assembly GCF_029867415.1). Classification (NCBI taxonomy): domain Eukaryota; kingdom Viridiplantae; phylum Streptophyta; class Magnoliopsida; order Fabales; family Fabaceae; genus Vicia; species Vicia villosa. The sequence goes on from NW_026705023.1 coordinate 1,312,425, forward strand.
AGCTGTGAATGTTCAGAAGATCAAAGAAATTCAAGTTCTGAAGCTGTCCTAGATGGAAGCAGGAATCAGAAGCTGTGAGTGTTCTAGGGATCTAAAGAAATTCTAGTTCTGAAGCTGTCCTGTGGAAGCAGAAGTCAGAAGCTATGAATTCTCTAAAGACAGAAGCTTATATGATCGTCTCTACCGAAATAATCAGGGAAGTCTTTTATTAAAGTTCTTCGAGTATTTATTTCAGGGGGAGATTATTTATCTCAGGGGGAGATTGTTAATCTCAGGGGGAGACATATTCATATGCTTATGCTATAGCTGTGTAATTTGTCTTTTGCCGTCTATTCTTTCTGATTGCAAATTCATATCATTTATATATGTTTTTGTCATCATCAAAAAGGGGGAGATTGTTAGAACAAGATTTGTTCTGATCAATTATCTTAGTTTTGATGATAACAATAATATGAATTTTGCTTAAGATAATATGGTACTCTAATCCAATGCAATTTCCCTTTCAGGAAATATATATATAAAGAGTACGCATAATTCAGCGCTCAGAAGCTTTGTCTCAAAGGGTTCAGCATGCAACATCAGAACATGGTCTGGCAAGACATCAGAAGATGGTCGAAGCAGAATCAGAACATGGGTCTATGGAAGCATCAGAAGAACGAGATCAGAAGCACTGAAGTTCTGATGGTATCACGCTCAGAAGCACTTCAAGTTCAGAAGATCAGAAGATGCTATGCACCAAGCTGTTTGACTCTGATGATATTCAAACGTTGTATTCACAAACATCAGATCAGAAGAAAGTACAAGTGGCAAGCTACGCTGACTGACAAAAGGAACGTTAAAAGCTACTAAAGGCTACGTCAGTAGACACAGCGTGAACAAGGCTCGAGGTAGTTGACAAAAGCGTATAACATTAAATGCGATGTTGTACGGAACACGCAAAGCATTAAATGCATTCAACGGTCATCTTCTCCAACGCCTATAAATATGAAGTTCTGATGAGAAGCAAGGTTAACGATCCTGAACAATATAATTCAAATTAACTTGCTGAAACTCTGTTCAAATCCAAAGCTCAGAATCTTCATCTTCATCAAAGCTCACTACATTGCTGTTGTAATATTTTAGTGAGATTAAGCTTAAACGATTAAGAGAAATATCACAGTTGTGATTATCGCTTGTATGAAGCATTTGTAAACTCTTAGAATTGATTACATTAAGTTGTAAGGAACTAGAGTGATCGTGTGGATCAGAATACTCTAGGAAGTCTTAGGAGTGAACTAAGCAGATTGTAACTAGAGTGATTGTGTTGATCAGTAGACTCTAGAAAAGTCTTAGAGGGTATCTAAGCAGTTGTTCCTGGAGTGATCAGTGTGTGATCAGAAGACTCTGGAAGACTTAGTTGCTGACTAAGTGGAAAACCATTGTAATCCGTGCGATTAGTGGATTAAATCCTCAGTTGAGGTAAATCATCTCTGCGGGGGTGGACTGGAGTAGTTTAGTTAACAACGAACCAGGATAAAAATAACTGTGCAATTTATTTTTATCTGTCAAGTTTTTAAAGCTACACTTATTCAAACCCCCCCTTTCTAAGTGTTTTTCTATCCTTCATGATGATGGCGTACATGAATTTGGTTTTGTGATGTTGCAGAAATTGAACTTCGGCAATGAAATGTATTGTTCAAGTTATAAGAAGTTTGGAAGCGAAGAGATATGATAAGGGGATGTTAAGAATGTGATTGATTTGAAGAGGATGAGTTTTGGAGCGGAATTTCTGTAAGCAAAACGCAGGAAAGTTGTTGAATCGTTATGAAACTTCGAAAATTCATAACTGGAGTTCTGGATATCCGATTTGAGTTCCGTTTGAAGCGTCGGAATGCTAACGAGATGAAATTTGTTATAAATATGGTTGCAGAAGCTGTAACATATTTAATTGTGACAGGATGATGTTGGAAAGAGGTGAAGTTACGGTTACGCTTGTTCTTAGAACTAGACTTGTTTGTTGGTACTGCACGGGATGTCTGTGTTGGAGTTGAAAGAATTGAAGAAATAATTAAAAGGATTGTTGAGAAGCAATTTTAGGAATTAAATGTGCCAATTGAGGAGTTTTGGAGATGTCGTATAGAGTGTCGCTGCATGGCGTCGGTATTGCATTTTTGGATAACGATTGGAAACATTCATATCTTGAGCTCTGAGTGTCGGATTAATGTGTCGTTTGAACCCACGAAGAGGAGAGATTATGTTCTACCTTATGAAAGAGTTATAAATACAGTAGAGTGGTCTTATGAAGAGATATTATGATGTCGGTTAAAGAAGCATGAAAAAGTTTTGAATTGGAATGCCTACTACCGCGATTGTTTGAAACGAAGTTGAGTAGAATATGTTGTTGATGAATAAGTTGATAAAGATGATTTAAGTACTGATGGAATTGAGTGATGAGTGAATCAGTAGAAAAGGTGAAATAGACTTTGGAACCGTTTGTGGTATATTGTGATGCGTCACTGATGGGTTTGAGTGGTGTATTGATGTAAAATCAGTAAGTAGTAGCTTATGCGTTGAGACAACTCAAGGTGCATGAAGGGAATTATCCGACTCATGATTTAGAGTTGACGACTGTGGTTTTGTTTGTGGAGACATTATTTGTATGGTTCGAGATTCGAAGTGTTTAGTGATCATAAGAGTCTGGAGTACCTCTTTGATCAGAAAGGGCTTAATATGAAGCAATAGAGATGGTTAGAGTTTTTTTTAGATTATCATTTTGGTTTGAATTATCATCTTGGTGAGGAAAATGTTATGCCAATGCGCTGAGTAGGGAGCCTCTAAAAATGTCAATGCTGATGGTGAAAGAGTTGGATTTAATTGAACAATTAAGAGAATTAAGTTTGTGTCATACCCTAATTTTTGACCCCCTTGAGATGACCTATCTTCAGGGTTTTCATCAGGTCAAAGCAAGTACCCAGAACAGTCACTTCTTCATCTGGCATTTAATCGAGGATGTTCAAAGACAAGAAAACTCAGGCAAAGGATCAATCAGTAGAAGGATTAGTCTCTAACATAATCATAGGTTTCAAGAGCTTCATTTTCTCACCTATGATTGATTAGACACCCAGTCCTCTGAATACAGATTTACTCAGGTCACCAGGCTAGGGTTTTTAAGCCTATCAAGGACTAAAATCAGGGATCACCTTTGGGAAACCCTAAAAAGCCCCAGGGGATCATTCAAAGACATCAATCATCTTCAAATAGCTCATATAACAAGATCCACTGGACATCACACCTCAATTCAAAGTCTACAGTCATTACTTTCATATGGTCGACAATTAGGGTTTTTGACCTAATTCCCCAGGATAGTTGACTTTTAATCAGGGCATGGATCCAAAACTCAAGACATGATTCAAGAACCTCTACTACCTCAATATAACCCATTTACATCACTCATTTGAGGAGAAGATCTTGATTCTACACAAAAGTCCAAATCTCACTTTATCTGGAAAAAGTCAACTGTATGGGATCACCTTTGACTTTTAAGAATTTTGGTCAAAACATGACTTTCAAGGATAAATATCATCAATATATGGATAATAAAGCCATTTGACCAAAGAAATTCAAGAAGAATCTTCAAGGAGCAAAAAGTCGGGAATTAGGGTTTTTGAGGGCATTGTGGGAACTCAAAATTTCACCTACACAACTCAAAAAACTTCCAACATGAAAGTTGTAGATCTTGCAAAATAAAACAACATCTTACAATGGAACTTTTTTCAAAAGATCAATCATTTAAGAGTTTTGGAAATTTTGAAGTTTTAGGTCATAAACACTTAGAAAATTTTCTAAGTGTTTTAACCTAGTTTTCTTCCAACTTTGGCCTCATTTTTCACAAATTTGCCAAAGGATTCTGAAGAAACTCCAAACTAATGATTTGAAGTAGATGTTTAGGGCTTTCCAAATTGTGTTCAACCTTCTCCAAATTCATTTTGAGCTAGGAGTTATGCTTGTTCAAAGTTGGCCTCATGAAGTGAAATTATAGGTCATGCATCATTTTTGAACTTTGCAATTTTGTGCACATGACCTCAATTATGGATTCTACACGACCCATAACACATCTGAAAACATGCCATGCATCCATTTTCACCATGCCATGATCATTGAGGAAGATTCCTAAAACAAGAACATGTGATTATGTAATGATTACATTTGAGAATTTATGGCAAATTGATGAATCACCCAAGGAATCTTCTCACCAACCAATTAGAGCTCACTTTGTATCTGAAATGTTCCCTAAGATCAGATAGAATCAAAGGATAGGGAGCTGGCTCGAAAATGCAATGATCACACTTGGATATTCTTTGAAATTTCTTCATGGCTAAGAAACCAAATTCACTTCACTAAGCAAGCTCACTCTCTCAATCAGTACTGAATCATTTGCCTATAAATAGGAGAGCATACCTCAGTAGAAAAACACACCAAAGCAACCATATTCCTTGCTTTCTCTTTCTCTCCTCATGCTTATTGTTTTTCAAAGTTCTTTGGCAAGAAGAATCGTTTTCTTCAAACCAGAGCTTATCTTTGAAAAGTGAGCATTCTAACATCTCAAGGGGGATCATTTGAGGTGATCCAAGCACCTGGATCACTTCTGTAAGTGAGGGAACGCCATTGTTGCTCTCACTTTGGAGTTGTTGCAGTTGGAGGTCCACAGAGTAATTCAGAAGGCTCCAAGCAAGGTTAAGCATCCAAGCACGTTCCATAGGAGGTAGTGAAGCTATCCAGATGGTCGCAGCTCATCTGTAACTGCAGATTCATCATCCCCCATGTTCACTTGAAGCTCAAATCGAGGGAGGTCCATAGAGCAATTCAGAAGAATTGAAGTTACAATAGGCATTCAGTTAGCATCACTGAGTCCCAAGGAAGCTTTTGGGATCATTCATACAAGCCCAGGTGCTATCTAACATCCTCACGACCTCCATTTTCAGAGGTAAGTTTCTGAACTCCACCTCTTTAATTTAAGCACTCTTTGTGATAAAGCTCGATTCTATCTTGTTCAGCATCATCAGAGGATTGAAAACCCTCTATCATCATTCATTTATCTTTAAGTATAGCCATTTAATTTGATTTTTAAATTTTAGGGTTCTTCACGTTTTCTGGTAAATTAGTTAGATATAGTTAATATAAATTTATGTTAGTTACATATCTAGAATCGTGAGTAAATTTAGAGCAAGTTTGGTCTTTATATCGTTGCAAATGGATGAGAATTTAGAGAGTTCAGAAATCCAAATTGTTGGAGCTTGAGGAAGAAGATGACAGTGGTGGTGGCGCGCAAATTTCAAATCTGAGGGCCAAGTTTATTTTATTTTGAATGGTTTGTGTTTTACAAACGAATTCATCGTTTGCCCTAGTGGCCTCACATGCGCTCTTAGTCTCCTCATGACCAAGGTCTGGGGTTCGAATCCCCCTCGCCCCAGACTTTTTGTTTCTTTTATTTTTCCATGATTTACCACTTGTTTGAAAATATAATGAACTGGGTGTGTGTTATAATCACCAAGCGCGCGTTGGCTCAGTGGTGTTGTTTTGGGACTGGTAACATAAAGGGCGTGGGTTCAAACCATGGTGAGACCAAAACAATATTTTTACCACTAATTTCCTTCATTTTTCTCACAACTTCACACAATTAATTTACCTATCAAATTAAATCATTTTCACCTCATTTTTCACACACTTGCTATTTAATATATCTATTTTGTGAATAATCAAAAAAATCATAAAAATATTATTTATTTCATATATTTTTATTAGGTTTAAAATAGTATGTTTTAAGTGTTTTCTTAAATACTTTAAAATATATATTTTCATTTTGTTTTAACCTAATTACTTTGTGAATAATTTTATGATAAAACCCTAATTATTTAGGTCTTAATTAGGTATAGATTTCATCTTTGCCTTAATTAAGTTGACTTTTGTCAATTTGCAAAACTGTTTTCAATCTCCGATCAAACAGATGATTAAGGTTTTCAAACAACAAAACCTTATATCATTACAAATCATTTTCAACTGTTTCTCATAAACAGTAAATCATTTTCAAATGGGCCTCTAATAGAGTATAAGTCCCAACACCTTCTTCTCTTCTTAGCTTGTTTTCAAAACTGTATTTTCAAAATCTTCTTTCTGTTTTCAAAACATTCTTCTGGTGTTTGAAGGGCATTATTCCCGGTGAAACTCTTCAGATACCTGTGTGACCTTTGTCCATCTTCACTTCTTTTGTTTTAAAAAAAAACCATTAACTGTTTATCATATACATATTCAACTGTTATCCACCAATTACTGTTGAGGCTCTGTACATACTTCTTCAAAGGCCTCCACTCCATCCAGGTTAGGCTTTACAAGCTTTCAATTTACAGTCTTTATTTAAATTACAGTCAAATATAAACTGTGCATATATTAGTTTAGAACTATGTTTGAGTATAAACCCTAGGACAGTTAAACTATATATATATTATAGGAATATGGCCTAGGATTGAGAATGTCTTCCCGGTGAAGGCTCTTTCCTAATTAGAGATCTGTAGTTCAAACCCCCAAGATGAATTATTCCCGGTGAAACATCTTGGCAAAAACCTTAGAATCCAAAGAAATAGGACACATCCACCCAAAGAGGAATTATTCCCGGTGAAACCTCTTACCCATTTGCTTAGAGCCAAAATAAGTTCAAAACTACACAGCTTTCTCTTGTGCTATAACAAGGACCCTCGATGACCCTCGATTAGCCTCCTCTTGGGCTTTGTACAAGGACCCACAGGCTTCTTAAAAGCATTTCCAGCTTCCTCTTGAGCTTGTATACAAGGACCCATCAGGTTTCTTATAAACATAGGAATAGGTCTTTAGTCACCTTTTAACATACCCTAGTGAGTTTCCTCCAATTTAAACCATACTTTAAACAAGCTAAGTTTGTCTCAATCTCACATTGAGTACATTTTTGGAATGAGAGACATGGACAGTCTCTGTCACCCTTATCTTCATCAATCTTCCTCAGCAGAGTCTAGGATCCATGTTTGCTTATCCTCAGCAAGTGTCAGCCTTCATCTTGGGCTTTAAACAAGAAGTCTCCACTAGATAATCTTTCTTCCTTTCATTTTAACAAAAACCCCTGCCTCCACATCATTCTTTCATTTTAACAAAAACCCCTGGAAAGGGTTAGCCTCCAATTCATTCTTTCATTCTCAACAAAAACCCCTGGAAAGGGTTAGCCTCCAAAAATCACTTCAAAAACCAAAGATTCATTTCTCTTAGGAGATAATTTCCATAAAAGAGTCAAAATCCCTGGAAAGGGTTAGCTTCCAAAAATCAGTCTTTTAACAGATATTGTGTCCAGCTGAGTCAAAATCCCTGGAAAGGGTTAGCTTCCAAAAAAAAGTCTTTTAATAGATAAATTCTCCAGTAGAGTCAAAAATCCAACAAAAACAGTCAGCCTCAACCTTGGGCTTCATACAAGGCACCAAAACAATAAAACCTCCCTGTTAATAGTCAGCCTCAACCTTGGGCTTTGTACAAGGCAGATAATAGAGTCTCCCCCAGTGAGTCCTTCATTTTTCAGTAGCCACAACCTTGGGCTTTGTACAAGGCAGATAAACCATATTTCATGTGTCAAAAATTCCTAACATCTAGGATCTTTTCCTTATTAGAGTCATCCATACTCAGTTTATTTAAGAGTCCGCCACAACCTTGGGCTTTGTACAAGGCAGAAAATAATGTTTTCCCTAGCTAGAGTCAGCCTCAATTCTGGGCTTTGTACAGAACACCAAATAAAAACCATCAAAATAGTTTCTCCCCAAGTAGAGTCAGCCTCAATTCTGGGCTTTGTACAGAACACCAAAATTCCTTGTAATTAATCCCCAATGGAGTTTTCTCCCAGAGTCAATAAACAATCAATCAATCAATCAAAAAGCCTCAAGCTTGGGCCTCATACAAGCCAGTTAAAAATCAAATCTTTTATACAGTAGATAGACATAGCTTATCTCTATAAAGAGATCTTTCCTCTATCTCACCACATTCAAACAAACAAACATTACATATTTCAATTTCAATCAAAGTCTCCCATTTAGGACTCTGAAAGACATGCTCTGGCACATCCCCAAACTTGTACACTTTCCCTAATATGGACGAGCATCTTTCTTTCATTTAAGAGATACTAGCATACTTGCAAACACACAAGTAAGGTCACTCTCTTAATGAAATGAATTCAATCATCCTGTCACTCTTTTAAAAATGTTTGTGGTGGAATAGTAGAAATACCTCTCTATAAAGATGACTTCATGTCTCTTTACTGTAAACAGAGGTTTAATTCAAGCTTCAACCTTGAGCTTCAAGCAAGGCACCCAAAAATAATTAATAATCAATTAGTTCCCTGAACTACATTAAGCTCTGACTTCCATTAGGGATATGTAGGCATGAGGTTCACAAGGAACCTCAGCGAGCTAATAAAATACCAAAAATAGTCAGTCAATCTGTCTGTCTTTCTTTTATTCAATTCAATACCTTCTCCTAACACAAAGGAGAAACTTTCCCAAACATTAGCAGTAAACACAATCACAATGACACAGAGAAGGTTCCTGTAGAGTACTACAGATATGTAGGGTGTTTAAACACTTCCCTATGTACAACCGACCTCCCGGACTCCAGAATCTCTAGTCTAGGTGAAATCCCCACACTTAGCAAACTCCTAGGGTTTAGTTGAGATCTTTTTTCCCCTTTCCTACTCGTAGGACAAATAAGAAAGTTCGTGTGATATCGTAGGAAGAACTGAAATAAAATTCATCCCACCACGGGCGCATTCTCCTTCCAAATTTCGCGTGAAGGGTCTAGCGTGCCGTCCTCCCAAGTGAAACGGGGAGGTAAAAAAAACGACACCACAGGAAAAATGGCGACTCTGCTGGGGATATAAGTGTTAAAAACATTGGTTTTTCATCCAAACCAATGGTTGACCTGTTGCTGGTCCAGCCCCAATGAGGAATTAGGGATGCCAAATTCCCCCTCAAACAAGAGAGGTCCTGCCTAACCTCTGTGTCATTTCATGTGTTTGCTGCATTTATATTTGTTTATTTTGTTTATTCTGTATCGGGAAAGGGCTTGATTCCCCCTTGTGGTGAGAAATCCTATACCCGGATTTGAGTGCAACATAAGATAGGATGGAGGATGTCTTCTCGGTGAAGGCCCTCTAATCTTGGTTCACAATTCTACTCTTGGGATTTGCCTGGCTGGTTGTGATTAACTGCGCCACTGCATTCTGAGACTGATTTGTACCAGGAGGACCTAGAAACACATTAACCCCACTTAAAGCCTTTTGTTAGGACGTAGAGCGGTGATTACGAAAGTAATTGTCACGCAGATACTACACTTAGAGAAAACTCTCTTATAGATACCAATCAACGTATCTTTAAGGTTGAGCAAAAACTCTGAGACCCCTAGAACCCGTTCTACAGGTACAAAAATCCTTATCCTTAGTTTACCATTGGGGCGAGGTTTGCGTTTTGACTTCATGACCACTATACCCTTCAACGCCATGTTTGTTTAAAAACTCTTGTGTGTGCATTCATGCATCATTCATTAATAACAACTAAAAACAAAAAGAGTCTTTTTCGAGTCGTTTTTCAAGGAAACTAAATAACGAACGTTTTGAACTTCATAGAAAGAGAGAAACGGAGAAAGGACTTAAGGATCTATACCATGGATTATGGAAGAAAGAGAGCTAGGAAATACACCTTCAAGATTCCCCAGGTCGAGGAACTGGGAAAGCTCAGAAAACTGGTGGTCAACCCCCAGGCTTTCAAGGAGAAGTATGGAAAACTTTTGCCTTTGCTCAATACCAACATTGTGGATGGGATCCTTCCCACCTTGGTACAGTTTTACGATCCAACGTATCACTGCTTCACCTTTCCAGATTATCAGCTCATGCCTACGTTGGAAGAGTACTCTCGTCTGATTGGAATACCCGTGTACGCGCAAGATCCGTACTCCGGTTTGGAAAAGAATCCTGACGATGTTATCATTGCTGCAACTACTCCTTTGAACGTAGTCGACATCAGAACTCATATGGTGAGTAGAGGAGGAATTCAAGGATTGCCCTCCAAATTCCTGTTTGATCAAGCTCGGTACTTCGTCGGCATCCAAGATATGAGCGCTTTTGAGGAAATCTTGGCTTTGCTTATCTACAGATTGTTTTTGTTCCCTAACATTAACGATTTCGTCGACATCAACGCAATTAAGATCTTCTTAATTGGAAATCCAGTTCCAACCTTGCTTGCGGATGCTTATCACTCTGTGCATTCAAGAAACCTGCAGCGAGGAGGATTAATCGCATGCTGCGTACCGTTGTTATACGAATGGTTCGTTTCGCACCTGCCAAAGTCTAGCACTTTCTGGAATATGAGGGATGGCCTTTACTGGTCACAGAAAATCATGTCTCTTACTCATACAGACATTGATTGGTGTAGTCCTGACAACGACGAAACCAAGATCATCTTCAGTTGCGGAAGTTTTCCCAACATACCCCTTATTGGAACTAAGGGAGGAATCAGTTACAATCCAGCTTTAGCCCGTCGTCAGTACGGCTATCCCATGAAAAATATACCAAGTAACATCCAATTGGAGGGTCTGTTCTTCAAGAACATCGACGATCATGGCAACATGCTGAAGAAGGAAATTGTCCAAGCCTGGCGTCTTGTTCACAGCAAAGGGAGAAGATTGTTAGGAAAACATCTTTGCATCTCCCTGGATCCTTACCTTCAATGGGTACGCGTCAGAGCATTCAAGCTCAGGATGCCATATCAACATCAAGAACCCATTCCCCTAAGGGAACCATTATACCTTTTCTCCGCCGATGTTGAAAAATTACAAGCAGCATTAAACAAGGTATGCCAAGAAAGAAATGCTTGGAGGAACAAGTATAGAATCGTCAACACGGAAAACATTGAGATTCATAACATCCTAAGAAGGAAGGATGAGTTACTTGAAGTGCTCGATCGACAAGTGACACAAACGTCACTTTCTCATCATATCCCTCCTGCTTCCTGGATCATTGATCAGCTCACGTCAGAGAATGCTCAGCTCATGAAACAGAAGAAGGTGTTAGAACGTGAAGTCGGCTCTTCGTCAAAGTTTTAGAGTCCTTTCTCTCAGTTTCTCTGTATTTCCATTTTCAAAGTGTGTAAAAATAGCGTTTTCGCTTAATTAATAAAAGTTTGATGTTTCATAACGTAATTATGGTGTTTCCTTGAAAAATATTAACTTAATTGCATATCATACATCGCTTTAGTCGTACGCACTGACACGAGAATTGTCGCGGATCTAATAGTCACTTTCCTTTCTCCAGAAAGAGAGGAGGAGAAGGAGGTGAACCAAGACTTTCAAGCTGTCTCATCCATACAACACTCGTTCAAGTCGCAAGAAAAGAATGGAAGACTTTGAGCAAGAGAATGGAGAACTCAGAGAAGAGGTTAATACTCTCAAAGATGCTATTGAAAGAATCAATAGTATGGTAGAAGCCCTGGTAGTTGCACATAATCGACCAACGCCAGAAGAACCACAAAGGACTGTGGTTTCCGAGATTGTTTCTACTCCTATTCCTCAATATGCCATGCCACCCAACCGACCTTGGGGCATGCCGTATAACTTTATTCCAGAAGGGTGCATACCCCCAGTTTCTGAAGTTCCAAAAGCTACAATGGAGATACAACCACCGGAGGGTTACAAACCTCTGGAAATTGAAGTTCCAAGAGCAACGGCAATGGGTTTCACACAACAGAATGCTGAGATTCCAAGATCTGCTGTCATGGCTTCTCCACAGCCCATTATGCATACTTTTCCTCCACAGGGCGGACAAGTATATCATCACGCTCCCAGTGAGGACAAGTACAAAGGGAATTCATGCCCACAAAGTCACCTCATAATGTACGCTCGAAGAATGTCAACTCAGACTGATAATCAACAATTACTCATTCATTATTTTCAAGACAGCCTGACTGGTGCTGCACTCAAATGGTACATGAACTTGGACAGTTCAGAGATTCGTACTTTTCGAGACCTCGGAGAGGCCTTCGTCAAACAGTATAAGTACAATCTGGATATGGCTCCCGACAGAGATCAACTCCGGGCCATGACTCAAAAGCATAGAGAAAGCTTCAAGGAATACGCTCAGAGATGGCGTGAAGTTGCTGCACAAATCTGTCCACCACTTGAAGGGAAAGAAATGACAAAAATCTATCTAAAAACTTTGAGTCCATTTTACTACGGACGAATGGTTGCAAGTGCACCAAGTGACTTTACCGAGATGGTAAACATGGGTGTACGTTTAGAAGAAGCAGTTCGGGAAGGACGCTTGAACAAAGAACCAGAATCTTCTATTGGTCCAAGGAAGTATGGAAGTTCTTTCCAGAAGAAAAAGGATCAAGATGTCAGCAATGTCTTGCAAAAAATCAAGAAGAAATTTCAACCTCAAGTTGCAGCAATAACTCCGGTTGTTAATTCAGCGCCAGCTTATCAACCTCAGGTCCCGCAACAACAAATTCAACAAAGGTCGCAGCAACCTCAGCAGCAGGTTCGACCTCCAAATTACAACAATCGGGCTCCAAGGTATCCTGCCTTTGACCCCGTACCAATGCCGTATGCGGAATTATTTCCAACATTACTGGAAAAAGGACTCATTCAGACAAGAAGTCCTCCAAATTCTACAAACAGTTCCTCACCATGGTATAAGGCTGACCAATCTTGTCCCTATCATCAGGGGGCACCAGGTCACAATATTGAGAACTGTTTCTCTTTCAAGGTTGACGTCCAACGATTAGTGAAGAGCGGAATGCTATCCTTCAAAGATACTAGTCCAAACGTCCAAGCAAATCCTTTGCCGCAGCATAAAGAAGCTTCAGTAAATCTGATAGATCAACACCCTAACGTCATTCAAATCTACGACATTCGTCAGATAGGGGAAAATCTTGTCAAGATGCACGCTAAAGAAGCTGGGTACGGCCACGTACCACCACACAACTACTTCACATGCGATATTTTTCCAAAGAATAATCAAGGATGTGCCGTAGTTCAAGCTGCATTACAAGAACAAATGGATTTAGGATGGATTCAACATATCCGAGTCAGGACTGAACATGACATCAACATGGTTCAAGGATGTCCAGGAGAATACAAAATCTACAAAGTTGAAGATCTCGAAGGATCGGTAGTCAGGTTCCATAAAACTTTAAATGGACATGCCTACTTTGGAACAGATTTCCACGCTTACGGTAGATGCAGAATTTGTCGAAGAAATTCACAAGGATGTTTGCATGTTCGCAACGACATTCAAAAGCTGATGGATGACAATACCATTACTGTTCTTGCCAACAGAGAAGATGACGAAGTCTTTACCGTATCTCCTCAAATTAATCAAGTTGAACCAATGCAAGTTAAGTATGATAGCAGGAAGACAGCAGTTGCTCCGTTAGTCATCTACTTACCAGGTCTTGTACCGTATGAGTCCAACAAGGCTATACCATACAAGTACAATGCTACATTCATTGAAAATGGTAAGGAAATACCATTACCGTCTGTTGTCAACATTGCTGATGTTAGTCGAGTCACCAGAAGTGGACGAGTCTTCAACAGAACAACAGAAAATGTGGAGAAACCTTCGGAGGAAGTACCACATAGGCAAGACAATCATCCGACCAATGTTGTTCAAGCGAAAGAAAATGATGAGATCTTGAAGTTAATCTAGAGGAGTGAATACAACATTGTAGATCAATTACTACATACTCCATCTAGGATTTCTGTCCTTTCCCTGCTATTGAGTTCTGAAGCTCATAGGGAAGCTCTACAGAAAGTTTTGGAACAAGCTTTTGTAGAACCTGGCGTTACAATAAGCCAATTCAACAACATCGTTGCCAACATCTCTGCCAGAACTAACCTAAGTTTCTGTGATGAAGATCTTCCTGAAGAAGGAGTGGACCATAATCTTCCACTTCACATCTCAGTTGGCTGCATGGGTGATACACTCACAGGAGTCCTAATAGACAATGGGTCCTCTCTCAACGTCATGCCGAAATCAACATTGTCAAGATTATCTTTCGAAGATTACCCTCTAAGAAAAAGTCACGTCATCGTCAAAGCATTTGATGGATCAAGAAAGTCAGTTTTTGGAGAGGTAGATCTTCCCATAACTATTGGACCTCAGACGTTCAAAATCACTTTCCAGGTCATGGACATTCCAGCACAATACAATTGTCTGCTAGGTCGCCCATGGATTCATGAGGCTGGGGCAATTACTTCAACACTTCATCAGAAACTGAAGTTCATAAGAAATGACAAATTGGTAACCGTATGTGGAGAACGAGCTCTGATCGTCAGCAACCTGTCATCATTCTCCGACATAGAACCAAAAGAAGTTGTTGGAACTAAATTCCAAGCACTTTCCTTGGACAAAGGAAAGGAGAAAGCAGCGTCTATTTCTTCCTACAGAGATGCAATCCAAGTTGTAAAGGATGGCACTACCAGTGGTTGGGGGCACATTAATATTCCTACCAACAACAAGAACAGAACAGGAGTTGGATTCTTTCCAACATCATCAAAGACTATTCCAGGAATTGAGGTAGTTCTTCCAATTCAAGAAACTTTCCGCAGCGGAGGTTTCCTTCAACCTGTTCAACAAACAGTCAATACCATCGGTACGGAAAACACCGATGAAGAGGAATGGCTATCCTATCTTAACAAAACAGGATACATAGCCCTATCAGAGTCTGAATCACCTTGCTGTTATCCGACTAAGGGATCTGAAAGTAAGACTCAACCAATCCGTGATGAAGTTACTAACAGCTTCACCACCAGAAGTCATGGTTCATCAGAAGAAGTTCCTCCTATCCCTGAAGAAACCTGGGATACATTAGGAGAACCAAGCGGAAAATTCGACTACATGGTGAAATACTCCGCTCCTGAAAGTTCAAGAATCTCTCTTGAAGATATTGTTCCAACTAGATGGAACAGTGATTTTGAGTACCTCTCTCAGCCAAAAGAGATGTATAACCCTTGCTATTCATCATCATCGACTGGTGAAATCATCATTGAGGATTATATCCCCAAGTCACCTTCCGAGGCTACGGACCTAGAGTATACATATCTAGTCAATGCCATCTTGGGAGAAGAGCAAGACCAAAATACATAAGAGGATGATCTCGAAAGTGTCTCCGACAACGAGTCTCTCCATTCAGAAGATTGGAAGTTTCCTCAAAAGATTGGAAGTTTCCTCAAAAGAAAGTTCGACATACTCCACTTGGGAATGGGTATGCTCACACCGCTTAGTCTGCTGAAGTAGAAGAAGATCGTCTGAGTGTTGCAAAGACAGTGGTTGGTAAATCAAGACCTACCACAGGCCAGCTTAAGCCTAAGGTTCCAGATTACTTAGTGCACAATGGGGTTCGCCACTATTGGACAGCTGTTGAAGTTACAACTGTTGTTCGCACTCCTAAGTAGGAACTTTCACCGTTATTTTGTCCTCTCACCATAGCCCAGGGTGAAGAGATGTTTCATAGGGCTTTGCATTTTACTATTTCTTAGGAAAATGTCCCTCTTTGCTTCGCCCAAAGCAATAGAGTTTTGTTTTATAGGGTCTTTGTTTCAAGAAATGACTGTCAATAAATAAAAATGTCATTTTGTTCCTTCGTTAGTTTTTCCTTTTCTTTCTTTTCGGAAATTGGTAATCCTAAAAAACACCCTTAAAAAACATCAAAAATTCCATTAACTGCATACACCGAGTCTTCCCTCGTTGTCTAAATAAAACTTATCACACATATGCAGATTAATCATAAAATACCCCGTTGAAACGTGCGATCGTATGACTTCTCCAAGCTTTGGGTTTCCTGTATTCGAGGCAGAAGAAGAAGAAGACGAAGAAATATCAAAGGAAATTTCACGATTACTTCAACAAAAGGAAGAGGCCATTCAGCCATACAATGAGCCTCTAGAGATCATTAACCTTGGTTCCTATGGAAACAGAAAAGAGGTTAAGATTGGAGCTTCGCTCAGTTCAGAGATCAGAGAGAGTTTGATACAACTGCTCAAAGAATTCTCAGATGTCTTCGCTTGGTCTTATCAAGATATGCCAGGGTTGGATACCAGTATAATGGAGCATCACTTGCCATTAAAAGCAGAATGCCCTCCGGTCAAGCAAAAATTAAGAAGAACTCATCCGGAGATGGCCATGAAAATCAAAGAGGAAGTTCAAAAGCAGACCAACGCAAGTTTCCTCGTCACTTCAGAATACCCTCAGTGGTTAGCTAACATTGTTCCCGTTCCTAAGAAAGACGGAAAAGTCCGCATGTGCGTCGACTACAGAGATTTGAACAAAGCTAGCCCTAAGGATGATTTTCCTTTACCACATATTGATATGTTGGTGGACAGTACAGCAAAATCAAAAGTTTTCTCATTCATGGACGGATTTTTGGGATACAACCAAATCAAAATGGCGCCTGAAGACATGGAGAAAACAGCTTTCATCACCCCCTGGGGCACGTTCTGCTATCGTGTTATGCCATTTGGACTAAAGAACGCAGGGGCAACTTATCAAAGAGCCATGACTACGCTTTTCCACGACATGATGCATAAAGAAGTGGAAGTCTATGTGGACGACATGATTGCCAAATCAGAAAATGAAGAAGATCACATACAAAATCTGACAAAGTTATTTCAACGCTTACAGGAGTTTCAGCTTCGCCTGAACCCAACAAGTGTACCTTTGGTGTCTACTCAGGAAAACTCCTTGGGTTCATCGTCAGCAAAGGAGGAATTGAAGTAGAGCCAGACAAAGTCAAGGCAATTCAAGAAATGCCTTCACCCAGAACCGAGAAACAAGTTAGAGGATTTCTTGGACGTCTGAATTACATCTCGAGATTCATATATCTCATGACTGCAACTTGTGCTCCTATTTTCAAACTTCTACGGAAAAATCAAAGTTGCGTCTGGACAGACGATTGTCAGAAAGCGTTCGACAGCATTAAGGAATATCTGCTCGAACCACCCATCTTGTCTCCTCCAGTGGAAGGAAGACCTTTGATAATGTACTTAACCGTCTTAGAAGATTCCATGGGTTATGTCATTGGACAGCAAGACGAGACGAGAAGAAAAGAGCATGCCATTTACTACCTGAGCAAGAAATTCACTGACTGTGAATCCCGTTACTCCATGCTCGAGAAGACGTGTTGTGCTTTGGCCTGGGCTGCCAAGCGTCTCCGCCAATACATGATTCGACATACTACTTGTTTGATCTCTCATATGGATCCAATCAAGTACATCTTTGAGAAGCCTGCCTTAACCGGGAGAATTGCTTGTTGGCAGATTTTGTTATCAGAATATGACATTGAGTATCACGCATAGAAAGCCGTGAAAGGAAGCATTTTAGCTGAGCACCTGGCTCACCATCCACTCAATGGGCATGAATCAACCAGTTTTGACTTTCCGGACGAGGACGTCATGTACCTCAAGATGAAAGATTGCGACGAGCCACTACCAGACGAAGGACCTGAGATAGGATCCCAGTGGGGCTTAATCTTTGACGAAGCTGTCAATGCTTATGGACGAGGAATTGGGGCAATCATTGTTACACCTCAGGGTACCCATATTCCATTTACTACCAGATTAACTTTCAAGTGCACAAACAATGAGGCCGAATATGATGCTTGCATCATGGGTCTCGAAGAAGCCATGGATCTAAGAATTAAACACTTGGATGTATACGGGGATTCTGCTTTGGTCATCAATCAAATCAAAGGAGAATGGGAAACACGCCAACCAGGGCTAATTCCTTACAAAGACTACGCAAGAAGATTGTTACCATTCTTCGACAGGGTAAATTTTCATCACATTCCTCGCGAAGAAAACAACTTGGCTGATGCATTAGCCACACTCTCTTCCATGATTAAGATAAATCATTGGAATGACATTCCTCGGATCGATGTTATGCGCCTGGATAGGCCCGCTCATGTTTTCACAGTAGAAGCAATCATCGACGACAAACCGTGGTATCACGACATCAAGAACTTTCTTCAAAACAAGAGTACCCTCTTGAGGCGTCAAAGAAAGATAGAAAGACTTTGAGAAAGTTAACTTGTAGATTCTTCCTGAATGAAGATGTTCTGTACAAGAGAAACTTCGACATGGTTCTGCTCAGATGCGTTGACAGAAAAGAAGCGGAAGTACTCATGAGAGAAATACATGAAGGTTCCTTTGGTACTCACACCAATGGACATACCATGACAAGGAAAATACTGAGAGCAGGATATTATTGGCTGACGATGGAGTCAGATTGCTACCAGTACGCAAAGAGGTGTCACAAATGTCAGATCTACGCCGATAGAATTCATGTGCCACCATCTCTTCTCAACATACTCTCTTCCCTTTGGCCTTTCTCCATGTGGGTGTCGCACGCTCGCGAAAAATGAACAGAGTCGCCACCAATATATTTATCCCATAAGGGAAAGGAATATCAGGAAACCTAACAAAGGAAGGAACAAGGTCTTGCGACCAGAGAATCAAGGTACGGGAGTCGGTTACGCAAGGGGAAGGTATTAGCACCCCTCACGCCCATCGTACTCGATGGTATCCACCTATGTTTGTTTCTATCTAAAGGGTGTATAACTATGTCTATATCTAAATGCGAAATGAATGCAAAATGTAGGGAAAATAAAGAATTGTACTCGCACGGGCCCTACCCCGCTGCCTACGTATCCTTTTCAGGAATCAGAGTTACCGTAGCTCGGCTAAAGATTTTCTGTTTGTTTTGTGTTTTTTAGTTGGGCGGAGTCAACGTTCACGTTCTTGCATAAGGGAAGACCTACGATGCGTACGAACGGAAATGACATTGCCCTTAGGTGCCAACGAGGCAAAAGAAAAAGAAATGATTGGTTTGTGTCTTTTAGGGTAGATGAGTGATGAACAGTTCCCAATACCGGGCCACTCACCACTTTCTCTACTTTGCTTTAGTCTGAACCATTGTTATGTGTTTTAAAGTGTTTTTGGTTGTGTATTTTTTAAGGGAAGTTTACTTCACGATTCGAATCACATAAAATGTATAATGATCGAGAAGCAGATTAGGGAATGAATCCCACTCACTTCCATCCCATTATGTAATGTTTGAGAAACAGATTAGAGAATGAATCTCACTCATTTCTCTCCCATTAATTAATGTTTGAGAAACAGATTAGGGAACGAATCCCACTCGTTTCTCTCCCATTAAGTAGTGACCGAGAAACAGATTAGGGAATGAATCCCACTCGTTTCTATGCCACTAAGCGATCGAGAAATAGATTAGGGAATGAATCCCACTCATTTCTCTATCACTTTCTTAATGTGATTCGCATCTTCCTTTTATTAAGTATTTTAAAGAGTTGAAAGAAAAAAAGAATGCAATAGGGAACTAATCCTAAATTTTAATCTAAGTTGTCTATATAAGTCTAAATCCTAATGTTAACATGGGATAGATTCTAAAAGAAGCATACAAGCGGTATAACAATATAATAGGCCAAAAGTATGGCCAAAAGCTAAGCAACAAAGTCACACAAAAATCATACAAAAATAACATGAAACTAGCACAAAACAATTCAAGCATCAATGCAAAATTAAACTAGAAAACTACTATTTTTTATGGCATTTTTTTTATGTGTTTTTAATGAAAAGTTCTAAAGCTAAAATTAATCTTAAGATCAACTAATTGAAACTAACAAATTTTATTATTGATTTTTATGCGTCAACAATTACCTACAATCTAACAAAAGGATGATTTTATATTTTTAAAAATCTAACCAAAATGTATGAGTCAAAATATTATTGTTATCTGAAAATCTAACAAAAGTTAAGGGATTTTTATCATGTTTACATCTAAAAAAATAGAACACAATTATGTCAGAAAAAGCTAGAATTAACATGAAATAATGGGCCCAGGGGTGAACTGTGGAAATCGGTGGTGTAGTGTGGTGCCTTAGGCGCAGACCCAACAAGGATAGGCCCGTCAACAGTTTTTTTTGTTGCTCAGATTTTCTTCTATGTCAAAAATAGTGCTACGGACCAATGGGGGGTGTGACTGGCCATTTCGTGAAGGCCCATAGTGTATGATCCAGATTATTATATTTTTGAATCACACTCTATTATATTATTCATCTTAATGATCAGATTAAACGCTAATATTTCAATCAATTAACCTAAACAAATTAATTAAAAACACATTAATTAAAAGAGGAGTTAGGGTAAGGGTTTGTGACCGTTCAGCTCACATGAGAGACTCTCTTCACACCAAAGAGGAAGCGGCGACTGAAGATCTTCTCCGGTAACACCTTCAACGTCGCGCCACCATGAACCAAGAACGAGAAACCAATATCTCCCACTCGTGAACGACGGCGGCAGCTTCTTCGATCTCAACTCTTCCATTCGTTGGAGCTCGACCACTGCACCGCCGCTCTTCATCTCAGATTTTGTTCCCTTCTCTAGCATCTTTGGATTCGCTCCGGTGGCACTTCAGGCGTGGTGGTGATGTTCGCGGTGATCTGTTGCGATTGGAGGTGACACAGAAACGGTGGTTCGATGTAAGATGACGATGATGAGCTCTTGGAGGAATTTTGTCTATTTTCTGATGAACGATGAAGACCTTTTCTTGAAGATTTTAGGTCGCTATGAGTCTGAGACGAAGAACACGATTTTCTGTTCAGAGTGCAGGTTGAAGGTGTTTAGAGGTAAATTCCTTGTCACGATTTTCTTCTTCCTTCTATCAGTTTTCAAACTCTTTTCTTCTGCAATTTTGGAAGTGATGATGGACGGTTGGTGGTTGAAGGGAGATGAAGATTAACGAAGCCTGAAGATGCAATTAACGTGATGGTGAAGATTGGATGGAGATGATGAAGAATTTGAGAAAGGTTGCAGAGTGTTGAAGATTGGGGGAGGAGAAGTAGTGAAGATGAAGAATGGGAGTGAAGTGAAGAGAGAATGACATGGTGTGGATTCTGAATCGTGGAGAGATGAAAATGGTGGATGAGGCTCTGTTATATAGAAATCCCAAGGTCTGAAGGTTTGTTACTCTTCTCATTTTTATGTTAGTTTCTGTTACAATTAGTTAGGTTAGTTATGAAATCTAGAAGGTAGTTATGAGATGGTTGGGTTAGTTATGAATCTGTTAGGTGGTTGAGAGTTAGTTAGTTAGGTTTGTTAAAAACTGTTAGTTACTAGACTTAGGTAGTTTGAAGTTAGTTCTAGCTACAAGTTAGTAGAGTTATCACTTGATTGTTAGTGTAAAAACTGTTGACTGTGTTAGGTTACTACTAGTTAAAAAATCGGTTTCCTGCTAACTACAATACCTTTACCTGTCAGTTTGAATCAAGTAGAAAAGTTAGTGTAAGATTGTTGGTAAAAATGTTGGCTGAAGCTTCAGTCAGTGGACTGCTTCTGTTAGTGAAGTCAGTTAGGGGGTGAAGTTAGTAGGAGGACACTGTTTGTTAGTGTAGGTTTTGTTGTTAAAGAACACTGAACGTAGAACTTTCCTCCCTGTGGTCTGAACAAGTAGAAGCAGCATTTTAATTTGAGTATGCCCCATGATGAGCTTGAGCACTCGTATATATTTTCCCTCTTTCTTTTACACTGATTTTTCTGTCAGTTAGTATTGTGAACTATGCGTTGGCGATCTTGCTGAACTAGTATTATTTCAATGATGCAGGGCTGTCTGGATTAATGTATGGACTCTTGAAGATGAATGAAGGCATGGCTAAGCTTGATAGTGAAGAATCTTGTTGGAATTGTGGCATTTGAATGGCTGGGCTGTCACTGCCGAGAATATGAAGGTGGGTATGGTTGAATGATATTTCTTTCCTTTTTTTGTTTGAATAGCAGCCTTAGCAGTTACTTGTTAGAAACTCCGGATTGTTATTCGAAACGCAAATGAATGTCAAATAGAGGTCCTGTTATGAATAGAGGCGCTTTGAACTTGAATAGAGGTGCTGAATTGGAATTGTTTACTTTTGAATAGATGTAGGATTGAGTGTATGCAATGGTTGTTGATACGGCCGCGGGGCTGCTTTGTTTACACTGCGTGTTTTCTTGATTTTTGCCTCTGTTGTTATATGCAGGTTTGCTACCGAAGCGGTTCAGAACTGGAAGGTTTGCAGTTGCGACGCGGAGTTGAATTCGGCTTATGGGACTCACAGTTTGGCTTGAAACATGGTATGGTTTTATTGTTAGGGGGCTGGTTTATATGTGGACTGTTATGATGCTGTTGGTAATAGTTAGTGATTGATTGAGTGAAGTTTGGCTAAATGTAAAATTAGTGTTTGGTTAGTGACCACTTAGATCATGATTGGATGATGTAATGTTTTGGTTAAACACAATTATGTAGGGATGATTAGTAGACTGACCCATTCAAGTTTGTTTGAATCTCCTGTTTGTTTTGCATTTGGCTGGCTGTTTGAATTGTTGTGCTTTTTCTGTTTAATGCAGGGTGTTGGCAGCATGTTGTTCTTGCAGCATTTGGATGCATTGGAGACTACATGAAGTTTGGGGTGGTGACGCATATGGTGAGGACCTGGTGGAATGAAGATGACACAAGGAAGATGAATTTTGGATGACATTTGAAAGTAAACTATGGTGGGAACAATGAGCTTTAGGAAGTAGGAGTCTAATACACTTTTGTATAACCTTTCTCCTTTGCATTTGCACTTGGAATTTGTAATGGATTTGTATGTAATGGAATTAAAGAATGGCTTTTTTGTATGGATTTTGCAATGGTTCTGAACTTAGAAACTTGGTTCACTTTGAATCATCATTGAATGTTGAATTGTAATTTGGCCTTTTTGTAATGGGCTTTTCTTGTAATGACTTTTCTTGTGTTTCAAGTGACACCATCCATGTAATTCAACAATTTTATGTTTGGAAAGAACTCCCTCCATTTGTACAAATTGAATTCCAACTCTTCATTCATTTGAACTTCATGCAAGATTTTGGATGAATTATGAAATAAGACGAAAACCTTCGAAAGTTTAATTTGGATTTTGGTCAAAAAGTCAACCGTTCCAAGTTGACTTTGACCAAAATCAACGCTTTATCATCTAGTTTTCAAAGTTGAGATGATCTGCCCAAATAACATGGAAACTCCAATTCTTGCATATAAATTCAAGTAAGTGGCTTGCAACCTAAGTGATAACCTGATCCACTCCTTAATTGATGAACCCAACCCAAATGCTGAGTGAAAATCCCTGATGATCTTAATACCACACCTCTAGATTCAGCTGATAATCCCAAGCACACAGAGTAGACCTGGAAAACCTCAGTTGAACAAATTTGCATAGTGTAGAAACCTTACTCGCTGTGGAACCCTAGATCTTTCCATGACCATTGATCCAATGTCTCAGGTGCCTTATTGATTAGTGATGCATGATGCGTTATATGACCTAATGGGAGGTATGTACATGAGACTATGAAATGAGAAGTCTAAGCCAGTTAAAATAAGTTAGGGGTAGGACAAATTTGGGGTATGACAGTGGGGAATCGACATGATTGGAATGATCGAGCCAAAAGCGTCCAACGGACATCGCTTCATCTTGGTAGCTATAGACTATTTCACCAAATGGGTTGAAGCAGCTTCATATGCAAACGTTACAAGACAAGTTGTCGTCAGGTTTATCAAGAATCACATCATCTGTCGCTACGGCATTCCTAGCAAGATAATCACTGACAATTGGTCAAATTTGAATAACAAAATGATGAAGGAGCTTTGTGAAGAATTCAAGATTGAGCATCACAACTCATCTCCTTACAGACCAAAGATGAATGGAGCTGTAGAAGCAGCTAACAAAAACATCAAGAAAATCGTTCAGAAGATGGTCATCACTTACAAAGATTGGCATGAAATGCTCCCGTATGCTCTTCATGGTTACCGTACATCAGTACGTACTTCGACTGGAGCAACTCCTTTCTCCCTTGTATATGGCATGGAGGCAGTCCTACCTATAGAGGTTGAGATTCCATCGATGAGAGTCTTGATGGAAGCAAAATTAACAGAAGCCGAGTGGTGTCAAAGCAGATTCGATGAATTGAACTTAATCGAAGAAAAGCGCATGACAGCTTTATGCCACGGTCAGCTATATCAACAAAGAATGAAGAAAGCTTTCGACAAAAAGGTTCGACCTCGCACAATCAAAGAAGGCGACCTTGTACTCAAAAAGATTCAATCTTTTCTCACAGATTCAAGAGGGAAATGGACTCCCAATTATGACGGCCCCTACGTGGTCAAAAGAGTTTTCTCAGGAGGAGCCTTAATACTCACGACTATGGATGGAGAAGAATTCACCCGTCCTGTGACGTCGACGCAGTCAAGAAATACTTCGCCTAAATAATTAAAAGAACAGCTCGCTAAGTTGAAAACTCGCAGAGAGCAGCTTAGGCAAAAAAGAGTGTCTCGGTGAATCGAAAACCCGAAAGGGCGATTCAGGCAAAAGTTAGAGACATAAAAAATAAATAATCAATCCCGGTAGACTTAAAACCCGAAAGGGGTAGTTTACGCAAAAGTTAGGGATATATGGCAAGTAATTGTGTTCAGGACAAACTTGATCATTCAAAAATCCATAGCGGAGTATTCATCAGCAGTAGGTCATCTTCTACGAAGCACGAATACAGCGCAACTTGGAGTGGAAGGGAAAGATAACGGTCGTCACGTTTCATCGTTGCCCTTTTCCCGAAAAATTACCAATTTCCAACTTTGTAAATACTCCATGGAATCAAGCATTTGGCTGATTACCATTCCATATATAATAATTTGAGCCTTGTGCCTTTCTTTGCAAATCGAGTCTTATTCAGTTTCTTGAAATGCATTTTAAGTTTAAACAGTCATTTTCTTGAAACAAATGTTTTCATAAAATAAAATGAATTTACTTGCAAAAAATAAAGGTGAAATTTCTTTCTAAGGTTTACAAACAATAGGAAGAATGCAAACAGCTACTCCGAGAACGGTTGAGACTCCGAGAACCAAGAATTCCCCATGAGGTCGCTTTGCGAACATCTCCCGATGACGGATCTTCACTTCAATCCATATTACTCACTTCGGACAGCGGACAACTGATAACCAGGTATTCCCGACAGAGTTCGAACTACAAGAAGAGGACATCTTCTGATCAACAAGATTCAAGTCGTATCATAGGATTTTACATCTGCGACAATTCTATTCACTTTCACTTTACATTTTATATTTGTCATAATATTCATGCATACATTATAACTGCATAGTCGAGTCAGGCTTTGATCATGTGAATGCCCGAGTCATTAAAGCATATACTCAAGATTCCCCTGCAAAGTTGTGAAAGGGTTTTTCTTCTTCATAAAGAAGGTTCATACACCCAAATTCCACAAGCAAGTCAACAAATGATAGTCTCCCTCAAAGAGATAGTTTGTTCACTTTTGGAATTCCCCAACTGAGAATCTCCTGCAGAGCGACGCTCGACAATCTTCTTCAAATAAGATAGTTTGTTTCGCATTTTGGAATTCCCCACAGGGTCGATGAGCGGTTCTCTTCTCCAAGAAGTGTGGATTCCCCGACATAATTGATAAGTGGTAGTGTTTCCTCCTGGAAAACTGTTTGGTATTTCCCCAGCAGGGTCAAGAGATGCCACTCTTCGTCAAAGGAAACAGTTTGGTATTTCCCCAGCAGGGTCAACAGATGCCACTCTTCGTCAAAGAAAATAATTGGGAATCTCCCCAGCAGATCGGCAAATGATCCCCAGCGAAGTCAGTGAATGGCAGTCTCTTTCGGCAAAAGACAGTTCACTCACTTTTTCAGACAAAAAATAACGAATGGCAGCCTTCTTCATGAAGACTGTTCGTTTCGCTTAAAGATTCCTCAACAAAGTCAGCAAATGGCAGTCTCTTTCAGCAGAAGACAGTTTGCTCACTTTCTTTCACGACAGGATCAACAAATGGCAGTCTCTCCCAGTAGAAGACAGTTTGTTCCCCTAGCAATCAACAAATGGCAGTCTTTCCCCAAGGAAAGACAGTTTGTCTGTTAAACACTCAAGAGATCGACAAATAGCAGTTTCTTCAAACAGTTTGTCTGTTTCTGGGATGTTTCATCCCCTTCAGAGTTGACAAATGGCAGTTTTCCTCCTAGGAAAACAGTTTGTTAATTCCCCTCAGAGTCGACAAATGGCAGTTTTCCTCTTAAGAAAAACAGTTTGTTGATTCCCCGGCATGAGTCGACAAATGGCAGTTTTTCCTCTTAGGAAAACAGTTTGTTGATTCCCTGGCATAAGTCGGTGAATGTTGGTTTTCACCCCGAAAACAGTTCGTCCGCTTTCAAGCAAAGTCATTAGCCCCTCAAAAGATCATGAGGCCATATGACATTCTTTCAAAGACGTCAAGTCAAAAGGGAAGATGGTGAAGTTTCTCTACTACCATCAAATGGCGTCTCGTTTCCAAGTGCTGATGAGAAGTTTGGTGAGGAAACAAACCTTTGAAGTTTCTCTACTACCATCAAATGGCATCTCATCTCCAAGTGCTGATGAGAAGTTTGATGAGGAAACAAACCTTTGAAGTTTCTTTACTACCATCAAATGGCATCTCATCTCCAAGTGCTGATGAGAAGTTTGATGAGGAAACAAACCTTTGGAAATTTTCTCTTTATCTGAGATATTGTCCAAACACGGCTAAGACCAGTTTCGAGATATGGACATCCGAAACAAGGGGAAGGTTGTTTACCTTTTTCTAAGTGTCAACACTTAGTTAAAGAAGATGGATTGTGCATCCTACATTGCCATCCATTCACCAGAATCCACATGACGTATTCCTACAGGAGTTTGTCTCCTCATCCCCCGCCAAGTGCGACAACGGGATTGAGTCATGCAAGGATCTTATCAATTACAACATCTCAGGAGCGCCCAAAATTCGGGCATTCTTTGATATTTAAGTCTCTTTCACGCAGGAGAGATCGAGATATCAATCTCTCTCCCTCCAGATAAAAGAAACTTAAATAGGGGCATCTGTCATACCCTAATTTTTGACCCCCCTGAGATGACATATCTTCAGGGTTTTCATCAGGTCAAAGTAAGTACCCAGAACAGTCACTTTTTCATCTGGCATTTAATCGAGGATGTTCAAAGACAAGAAAACTCAGGCAAAGGATCAATCAGTAGAAGGATTAGTCTCTAACATAATCATAGGACTCAAGAGCTTCATTTTCTCACCTATGATTGATTAGACACCCAGTCCTCTGAATACAGATTTACTCAGGTCACCAGGCTAGGGTTTTTAAGCCTATCAAGGACTAAAATCAGGGATCACCTTTGGGAAACCCTAAAAAGCCCCAGGGGATCATTCAAAGACATCAATCATCTTCAAATAGCTCATATAACAAGATCCACTGGACATCACACCTCAATTCAAAGTCTATAGTCATTACTTTCATATGGTCGACAATTAGGGTTTTTGACCTAATTCCCCAGGATAGTTGACTTTTAATCAGGGCATGGATCCAAAACTCAAGACATGATTCAAGAACCTCTACTACCTCAATATAACCCATTTACATCACTCATTTGAGGAGAAGATCTTGATTCTACACAAAAGTTCAAATCTCACTTTATCTGGAAAAAGTCAACTGTATGGGATCACCTTTGACTTTTAAGATTTTTGGTCAAAACATGACTTTCAAGAATAAATATCATCAATATATGGATAATAAAGTCATTTGACCAAAGAAATTCAAGAAGAATCTTCAAGGAGCAAAAAGTCGGGAATTAGGGTTTTTGAGGGCATTGTGGGAACTCAAAATTTCACCTACACAACTCAAAAAACTTCCAACATGAAAGTTGTAGATCTTGCAAAATAAAACAACATCTTACAATGGAACTTTTTTCAAAAGATCAATCATTTAAGAGTTTTGGAAATTTTGAAGTTTTAGGTCATAAACACTTAGAAAATTTTCTAAGTGTTTTAACCTAGTTTTCTTCCAACTTTGGCCTCATTTTTCACAAATTTGCCAAAGGATTCTGAAGAAACTCCAAACTAATGATTTGAAGTAGATGTTTAGGGCTTTCCAAATTGTGTTCAACCTTCTCCAAATTCATTTTGAGCTAGGAGTTATGCTTGTTCAAAGTTGGCCTCATGAAGTGAAATTATAGGTCATGCATCATTTTTGAACTTTGCAATTTTGTGCACATGACCTCAATTATGGATGCTACACGACCCATAACACATCTGAAAACATGCCATGCATCCATTTTCACCATGCCATGATCATTGAGGAAGATTCCTAAAACAAGAACATGTGATTATGTAATGATTACATTTGAGAATTTATGGCAAATTGATGAATCACCCAAGGAATCTTCTCACCAACCAATTAGAGCTCACTTTGTATCTGAAATGTTCCCTAAGATCAGATAGAATCAAAGGATAGGGAGCTGGCTCGAAAATGCAATGATCACACTTGGATATTCTTTGAAATTTCTTCATGGCTAAGAAACCAAATTCACTTCACTAAGCAAGCTCACTCTCTCAATCAGTACTGAATCATTTGCCTATAAATAGGAGAGCATACCTCAGTAGAAAAACACACCAAAGAAACCATATTCCTTGCTTTCTCTTTCTCTCCTCATGCTTATTGTTTTTCAAAGTTCTTTGGCAAGAAGAATCGTTTTCTTCAAACCAGAGCTTATCTTTGAAAAGTAAGCATTCTAACATCTCAAGGGGGGTCATTTGAGGTGATCCAAGCACCTGGATCACTTCTGTAAGTGAGGGAACGCCATTGTTGCTCTCACTTTGGCACGTTCCAGGCACGTTCCATAGGAGGTAGTGAAACTATCAGATGGTCGCAGCTCATCTGTAACTGCAGATTCATCATCCCCCATGTTCACTTGAAGCTCAAATCGAGGGAGGTCCATAGAGCAATTCAGAAGAATTGAAGTTACAATAGGCATTCAGTTAGCATCACTGAGTCCTAAGGAAGCTTTTGGGATCATTCATACAAGCCCAAGTGCTCTCTAACATCCTCACGACCTCCATTTTCAGAGGTAAGTTTCTGAACTCCACCTCTTTAATTTAAGCACTCTTTGTGATAAAGCTCGATTCTATCTTGTTCAGCATCATCAGAGGATTGAAAACCCTCTATCATCATTCATTTATCTTTAAGTATAGCCATTTAATTTGATTTTTAAATTTTAGGGTTCTTCACGTTTTCTGGTAAATTAGTTAGATATAGTTAATATAAATTTATGTTAGTTACATATCTAGAATCGTGAGTAAATTTAGAGCAAGTTTGGTCTTTATATCGTTGCAAATGGATGAGAATTGAGAGAGTTCAGAAATCCAAATTGTTGGAGCTTGAGGAAGAAGATGACAATGGTGGTGGCGCGCAAATTTCAAATCTGAGGGCCAAGTTTATTTTATTTTGAATGGTTTGTGTTTTACAAACGAATTCATCGTTTGCCCTAGTGGCCTCACATGCGCTCTTAGTCTCCTCATGACCAAGGTCTGGGGTTCGAATCCCCCTCGCCCCAGACTTTTTGTTTCTTTTATTTTTCCATGATTTACCACTTGGTTGAAAATATAATGAACTGGGTGTGTGTTATATTCACCAAGCGCGCGTTGGCTCAGTGGTGTTGTTTTGGGACTGGTAACATAAAGGGCGTGGGTTCAAACCATGGTGAGACCAAAACATTATTTTTACCACTAATTTCCTTCATTTTTCTCACAACTTCACACAATTAATTCACCTATCAAATTAAATCATTTTCACCTCATTTTTCACACACTTGCTATTTAATATATCTATTTTGTGAATAATCAAAAAAATCATAAAAATATTATTTATTTCATATAATTTTATTAGGTTTAAAATAGTATGTTTTAAGTGTTTTCTTAAATACTTTAAAATATATATTTTCATTTTGTTTTAACCTAATTAGTTTGTGAATAATTTTATGATAAAACCCTAATTATTTAGGTCTTAATTAGGTATAGATTTCATCTTTGCCTTAATTAAGTTGACTTTTGTCAATTTGCAAAACTGTTTTCAATCTCCGATCAAACAGATGATTAAGGTTTTCAAACAACAAAACCTTATATCATTACAAATCATTTTCAACTGTTTCTCATAAACAGTAAATCATTTTCAAATGGGCCTCTAATAGAGTATAAGTCCCAACACCTTCTTCTCTTCTTAGCTTGTTTTCAAAACTGTATTTTCAAAATCTTCTTTCTGTTTTCAAAACATTCTTCTGGTGTTTGAAGGGCATTATTCCCGGTGAAACTCTTCAGATACCTATGTGACCTTTGTCCATCTTCACTTCTTCTGTTTTCAAAAAAAACCATTAACTGTTTATCATATACATATTCAACTGTTATCCACCAATTACTGTTGAGGCTCTGTACATACTTCTTCAAAGGCCTCCACTCCATCCAGGTTAGGCTTTACAAGCTTTCAATTTACAGTCTTTATTTAAATTACATCCAAATATAAACTGTGCATATATTAGTTTAGAACTATGTTTGAGTATAAACCCTAGGACAGTTAAACTATATATATATTATAGGAATATGGCCTAGGATTGAGAATGTCTTCCCGGTGAAGGCTCTTTCCTAATTAGAGATCTGTAGTTCAAACCCCCAAGCTGAATTATTCCCGGTGAAACATCTTGGCAAAAACCTTAGAATCCAAAGAAATAGGACACATCCACCCAAAGAGGAATTATTCCCGGTGAAACCTCTTACCCATTTGCTTAGAGCCAAAATAAGTTCAAAACTACACAGCTTTCTCTTGTGCTATAACAAGGACCCTCGATGACCCTCGATTAGCCTCCTCTTGGGCTTTGTACAAGGACCCACAGGCTTCTTAAAAGCATTTCCAGCTTCCTCTTGAGCTTGTATACAAGGACCCATCAGGTTTCTTATAAACATAGGAACAGGTCTTTAGTCACCTTTTAACATACCCTGGTGAGTTTCTTCCAATTTAAACCAGACTTTAAACAAGCTAAGTTTGTCTCAATCTCACATTGAGTACATTTTTGGAATGAGAGACATGGACAGTCTTTGTCACCCTTATCTTCATCAATCTTCCTTAGCAGAGTCTAGGATCCATGTTTGCTTATCCTCAGCAAGTGTCAGCCGTCATCTTGGGCTTTAAACAAGAAGTCTCCACTAGATAATCTTTCTGCCTTTCATTTTAACAAAAACCCTGGAAAGGGTTAGCCTCCACATCACTCTTTCATTTTAACAAAAACCCCTGGAAAGGGATAGCCTCCAATTCATTCTTTCATTCTCAACAAAAACCCCTGGAAAGGGTTAGCCTCCAAAAATCACTTCAAAAACCAAAGATTCATTTCTCTTAGGAGATAATTTCCCCAAAAGAGTCAAAATCCCTGGAAAGGGTTGGCTTCCAAAAATCAGTCTTTTAACAGATAATGTCTCCAGCTGAGTCAAAATCCCTGGAAAGGGTTAGCGTCCAAAAATCAGTCTTTTAATAGAAAAATTCTCCAGTAGAGTCAAAAATCCAACAAAAACAGTCAGCCTCAACCTTGGGCTTCATACAAGGCACCAAAACAATAAAACCTCCCTGTTAATAGTCAGCCTCAACCTTGGGCTTTGTACAAGGCAGATAATAGAGTCTCCCCCAGTGAGTCCTTCATTTTTCAGTAGCCACAACCTTGGGCTTTGTACAAGGCAGATAAACCATATTTCATGTGTCAAAGATTCCTAACATCTAGGATCTTTCCCTTATTAGAGTCATCCGTACTCAGTTTATTTAAGAGTCCGCCACAACCTTGGGCTTTGTACAAGGCAGAAAATAATGTTTTCCCTACCTAGAGTCAGCCTCAATTCTGGGCTTTGTACAGAACACCAAATAAAACCCATCAAAATAGTTTCTCCCCAAGTAGAGTCAGCCTCAATTCTGGGCTTTGTACAGAACACCAAAATTCCTTGTAATTAATCCCCAATGGAGTTTTCTCCCAGAGTCAATAAACAATCAATCAATCAATCAAAAAGCCTCAAGCTTGGGCCTCATACAAGCCAGTTAAAAATCAAATCTTTTATACAGTAGATAGACATAGCTTATCTCTATAGAGAGATCTTTCCTCTATCTCACCACATTCAAACAAACAAACATTACATATTTCAATTTCAATCAAAGTCTCCCATTTAGGACTCTGAAAGACATGCTCTGGCACATCCCCAAACTTGTACACTTTCCCTAATATGGACGAGCATCTTTCTTTCATTTAAGAGATACTAGCATACTTGCAAACACACAAGTAAGGTCACTCTCTTAATGAAATGAATTCAATCATTCTGTCACTCTTTTAAAAATGTTTGTGGTGGAATAGTAGAAATACCTCTCTATAAAGATGACTTCATGTCTCTTTACTGTAAACAGAGATTTAATTCAAGCTTCAACCTTGAGCTTCAAGCAAGGCACCCAAAAATAATTAATAATCAATTAGTTCCCCGAACTACATTAAGCTCTGACTTCCATTAGGGATATGTAGGCATGAGGTTCACAAGGAACCTCAGCGAGCTAATAAAATACCAAAAATAGTCAGTCTGTCTGTCTGTCTTTCTTTTATTCAATTCAATACCTTCTCCTAACACAAAGGAGAAACTTTCCCAAACATTAGCAGTAAACACAATCACAATGACACAGAGAAGGTTCCTGTAGAGTACTACAGATATGTAGGGTGTTTAAACACTTCCCTATGTATAACCGACCTCCCAGACTCCAGAATCTCTAGTCTAGGTGAAATCCCCACACTTAGCAAACTCCTAGGGTTTAGTTGAGATCTTTTTTCCCCTTTCCTACTCGTAGGACAAATAAGAAAGTTCGTGTGATATCGTAGGAAGAACTGAAATAAAATTCATCCCACCACGGGCGCATTCTCCTTCCAAATTTCGCGTGAAGGGTCTAGCGTGCCGTCCTCCCAAGTGAAACGGGGAGGTAAAAAAAACGACACCACAGTTTGGTATGTGAAGGTACTCCTAATAATGTTGGATTGGGTATGCTGAAACTGACTAATGGTATTCTTGACGAGATTAGAGAAGGTCAGAAAGCTGAGGTTGAGTTGATCGATAAGTTGACTTTAATTTTCCAAGGTAAAGACGGTGAAATCAGAATTGACGAGAATGGTGTAATGAGGTTTGGGAATCGCGTTTGTGTTCCTGATATTACCGAGTTGAGAAAGAATATTCTAGAAGAAGGACACCGTAGAGAATTATTAGACTATGACGATGTTAATGAGTTTGAGTGCAAACTCAGAAAGGACACTATTATGTAGTAACGACAGTTTATGCTTAAATATGGTTGTCGGCTATCTATTGACAAATATAGGACTTGATCACCCTAAATCTCTTGTTGGTAGTAGATGGAATCATATGAATGGGATGAACTTGTTTTGTTACCTTAATGGTATGAGATGTGGTGAATGCTAAGCCGTGAGAATAATCACTCACCATGTTGTGTGAGCATATGAAGAAGTGAATATGAAAGGGTGCGACATATAGGACGGCGACTTAAGATGGGTAATCGAAGTCGCACAGCGAAAGTGTGATGAAGATGGTGTTATGAGTACTACTCGTGGGCAGTGAGGAATTAAAATGTCAGGAGCCAACATAGAGAACATGTATTAATCTATGTGTTGGATTTAGGATCTAGTGGCTATAAGGGTGTTGTACCAGAGGACGAGGACCCTTTTGAATAATTGCCGAGATGATGGATATGTTATTATGGTTGTACGTAGTTAATGAGTATGTATTTGGAGAAGTTAAGATGACGAGTTGATACTATATGATGCTATAATAATCTTGTGCTGTCGTAAGGTGTTATGTAGATTTCTAAATATAATGAGGAACTATACTCTACGAAGGACGAAGTTGATTTGATTCTTAGTGGAGAGCGGGACTCAGTTGAGCTATTTTGTAAGCAATGGTATATTGAGGCTGATGAGCTGTGTAATTATAACTACTTGCGAGTACTCGTTCCGATGGTGGGAATGTTTTAATAGATGTAGTAACTCAGGAATTTGTTTTGAGTAAGTGTAAGTATTACTTTATCGCTCAGATGGAAGAGTGTGTCTAAGGTTGGTACGTGGGTAGATGGAATCCATTACTGCAGTGTTGATCAGTTGTGATCATACCATGGATTGTGTAATTGTATTATTCAGTTATTGAGCGTATTGTATGGATCGCACCTCGACGTTTCATTGTCGTTAACCTTTGGAGATATAGCGAGTGGTATACCTTGGGATGGTCAAATGCGACGTAAGAGCTGAGATTGAATGCATGAGACATGCTTATGTTGGTTATGTCAGATGAACTTTGAGGTTCGACTAAGAAAGTTTTAACTGAGAATGGGAGAGTCAGATGAAGGACTCTTATCCGGAACTTTTCACTTGGGGTATGTTTTCGAGGACGAAAACTCTTTTAGTGGGGGGGAGTTGTAACACCCGTATATTTTAATTTCTAATTTAATTGGAAATTTAATTAATAATTAGAATTATTAGTGGTTTGTGGAATTTAATTAGAAAAGAATGGTTTATGATGTTGGGCCATGTGTGGTGTTAAGGAATGAGGGGGTGTTATATTAGTAAAGGCCTTATTCTAGTTAAAGGTTATTTTATAAAAATAATAAGGAATTGGGAGAAAGGAAAAAGGAACGTGAAAAGCAGAGCAGGGAGATGAGAGATTGGAAAGCTGATACATAAAGAGGAACAAATAAGAAGAAAACCAATCGAGAAATCTTTGGCCAAGGTAAGGGGTGATTACTCTAATTATATGGTATTATGATTTTGATGATGATAGGATTGAATTAAGGAATTAGAATCTCTATTTGGAATGTTAGGTTTTGTGAAATACCAACACTGACATGCATGATTTGATGAATTGACTGCAATTGGTGATGAAGTATTGTTACATGGTGTTATGGTATGTTGTTTGTGCATTAGAATCATGTATTTGGAGTATTTTGATGTTATTGGTGATCAATTTCGTAATGGTATGAGTTGGTATGTGTTTGGGATGCATAAAAGCCTTAAAAATCATGTTTTTCAGCTACTGGGTTCGTGGGAACCGGTTCCCATGTGGGAGGAACCGGGTTCCATTGTTTTAGAACGTTAAAAATAGCATTTTTGGGTCCAGAAACCGGTTCCCATGTGGGAGGAACCGGGTTCCAGTACAAATTCCAGCAGCACGTTTTGAAAACTATTCTAACTTTAAAAGCTTCTAATTTTTGAACCGTAAGTCCGTTTTAGACGCTGTTTTGGACGTTGTTTCTTAAATTAAATACTCTACGATATAAAGTAAAGAAAAAAAAAAACTTGATTTTATTTTGAAAATCTTGATTTATTTCGTTTATGGCGTGTTTTGTACATTGTGTGCATGATTTGGTTAATGTGACAATGTGGTGATGTTGTAATGATATAACTGTGATTTGACGTTATATGTGGTGTGAATTATATATGATATAATTGTAGATGGTGCTGAAACCGAATATATCATTCGGTGTTGCTTTTGGTGAGTTTTTGTAATGACACTGTTCATTTTGATCATGTGGTGATTGTTGTGATCGTATAATGATAATTTGATTTGTTTTGAATGATACATGATACATGTACATACTTGTTGGTGATAACTATGTTGAGTTATGTGAGACAATGTTGTTCATCGGATCGGTGATGTTGTAAGTATGTCATATGTGTGCATTCATTCATAAGCATTTTGGTGATGGATCCCGGTGATGTTTGTGGATCAAAATGGTGGGCATAATTCCCATTGTGAGGAATTTGTGCTGGTTGAACTGTATCTTGGTGATGAAAAAGATCAGTTGGATGGGTTTAGCCCATGTATGGTACCACATGCATAAGAGTTTGCATGGTCTTTGTATAAATTGTGATATGTCAGGATGAAATCCGGTGTTATGATTGTGTGGTGTTATTGGTGCAAACTTTTGACTTGTGCTTGTAATTGGTATGAATTGATAAATCTGAATATGCTAAGTAGGGTGGATAATTGCTTAAGAATTCTATATCTGACGATTTATAATGCTATTTAATTATGATGTAGTCTCACCCTTACTTTGATGATTTCAGATTGAAGTAGTGGCTTAAGCGATCGGTGAGGATGACTCGTAGAGTTTATCCGGTTATGTTGGGTCGCGTCGGTCATGCTCAGATATTGTAACACTGGGGGACGATAGTCTTAGAGTTACTTGTGATACACTATTTTTCCATTATTGGATTATGTACCGTTGATTTTGTTGAAGATGTTTTATAACAATGTTGAATGAGTTTCCGCTGTGCTGGACACGTGTTTTGATATTTTTGGATTATTCCTAATAAAGCATGACAAACGACTTGGAGTTTTTCTTTATTTTATTAATTGTAACATCCTTGTTGTATGATTACTCTGATTATTATTGTATTTCTGTGGGGGTTTTAGAAGGGTGTTACATCACCTCCTAGAACACTCCCTCCCAAACCTTCTGTTGATGCACGTTTTGAATCACTAAACCACAAGTTCAGGACAGGTTTAGAAGTTCTGAAGGTTCCTCATGACTCCAAGCTGGATCATGTAGCTGCTGGAAAGTTGTGGACAGCTTTTGCTGATGAGGTGCATGCAGAGTTTCTGGACCTCCAGAAGGATTGTTTAGCTGCTGCTCCTGGTCCTGCTGGACTTGCTTTGGAGTATGGTGTAGGCAAGTACTACCATCCTATCACCAACTGGAAGCCTCTGGAAGAAAAGTCATTTGTTGATGAGTTGGAAGAAGAAAATCCTTTGGCTCTGGTTGTTTGGAAGCCATATCCTTGCAAAGTTCTGACTGGAGATTTTCAGCTTCTATTCAACTGGTTCCGGGAGAACCCTCTGGGAGCGGATCCTGACATGGTGTATCCAGAGGTTGAGTATCCTTCAGAAGTAAAGGTTTCTGTTTTCCAAGGGCTCCCTGCTGAATAAATTCTTGTTGAGGAAAATCAAGAAGATGCTCAAATGGTTGAAGCTGCTGCTGCTCATCCTGTCCTAGAAGATAGCTTTTTTGCTTCTTCTGCTGGTCCTTCATCTTCTGTTCTGGTGAACACTTTGAAGGAACTCCAACAGAATCAGGCTACCTTGGCTAGTCGTCTAGACAAGCAAGATGACACCAACGAGGAAATCAGAACTTGGATGAAGAAACAAGGAGAAACCTCCAAGAAGCAAGTTGAAGACACCTATGAGATTAAGAACCTTCTGGTCGCCTTAGCTTCTAAGTTTAGCCAGTCGTAGTGTGTCTTGTGTTTTAGTTGTTTTTCTTTGTTTTTGCATCTGCTTTGACATGCATCTGCTTTGTATTCTCCTTCTGATTAAATCAATGAAATAGTTCTTTCTTCACTCTATGTGTCTTTCATCTGAATCTTTTATACTTTTTGATGTTATGACAAAAAGGGGGAGAAACGTGATAATTGAATTGATTTATAATATCAGTTGCTGGGCTTAAGTCTCAACATTCCTAACAATTATATTGCAGGTTTTCTGTCTTTGATAGTTTTGGAGGAATGTGATACTCTGGACAAGCTCAATATGAGGAGAAGCAAATATTGGGGAGAAGCAATTCTAAATAAAAGCTCTTAAAGAATTGAAGTAAGCTTAGTGCTCTGAAGCTTCAAGATCAGAAGCAAGCAATGCTTTGTTGAGCCTAAAGCTCTGATACAAGAAGTCTCAAGATCTGATAGCTCTGATACAAGCAAGCATTCTTGATGACCTGACAAAGCCAAGTTGATCTCAAAGAGAAATTCGAAGCTCTAAAGCTGTCCAATGGAAGCTCTGAAGTAAAGCTCTGAAGTTCAAAGTTCAACGTGAAAGTCTCATTTGAAATGGAAAATACTCATGGAAGTATTTTATTTATAAATCCTTCTAGTATTAATTTCACGGGG
The DNA here is from genome assembly GCF_029867415.1 of Vicia villosa. Lineage (NCBI taxonomy): Eukaryota > Viridiplantae > Streptophyta > Magnoliopsida > Fabales > Fabaceae > Vicia > Vicia villosa. Next base: position 1,350,344 of record NW_026705023.1, read on the forward strand.
AGATTGTTAATCTCAGGGGGAGACATATTCAAAAACTCTGAATTATATGCTTATATGCTATATCTGTGTATTGTCTTTGTTCATCTGATATTCTGCATACAAATTCATATCAATTCTGTATGTTTTTGTCATCATCAAGAAGGGGGACATTGTTAGAACAAGAAATGTTTTGATCAATATTCTTAGTTTTGATGATAACATTAAGTATGAATTTTGTATAAGAAAATTTGGTACTCTAATCCTTTACGTTTTCCATTTTAGGAAAAGTATAAAGAGTATGCACAAATCAGCGTTCAGAAGCACTGACCCAGAAGTTCTGGATGGCTTCATCAGAACACGGTCTAGTAAGATATCAGAATATGATCCTGAAGAATCAGAACATGATCTGGAAAGCATCAGAAGATGGCACTCAGAAGCAAAAGCTCCGAAGCTCTAATGGTATCACTCTCAAAGCACTTCAAAGTCTGGAGACAAAAGTTGCATCTGCATCAAAGCAGGAGACTCTGATATTCAAACGTTGTTATCTACAAATCTTAGTACAAAAGAAAGTACAAGATGAAAAGGCTATAACTTCACATCTCTGAGTGACAAAAGGAACTTTAGAAGCTACAAAAGGCAGAGTCAGTAAAAGCAGCAAAAGCATGGCTCGAGGTAGTTGACAAGAGTGTGAAACATTAAATGCAGCGTTGTACTATTCATGCAAAGCATTAAATGCTCCCAACGGTCATTTCCTCTCAACGCCTATATGTAGAAATTCTGATTCAGAAGCAGCAACCAACTCTCTTGCATTATACAAAAACGCTGTCAAACTGAAATCGTGAAAAGCAAAGAAGAACTTCATCTTCAACCTCACATCTTTGTAATAACTTAGTGAGTGTTAAGAACTAGAACTTAAGAGAAATATCACTTGGTGATTACAGCTTTATTAGAAGCAAATTAAACTCCTGTAATATTTATTTTACATTGATTGTAAAAGGATTTCCTAGAGTGATCAAGTTGTGATATGTAGACTCTAGAAGACTTAGAGGGTGTCTAAGTGGAGAACCATTGTAATCAGTTTGATTAGTGGATTAAATCCTCAGTTGAGGTAAATCACTCTAAAGGGGTGGACTGGAGTAGTTTGGTTAACAACGAACCAGGATAAAAATCATTGTGTTCAATTTTTTTATCTGCCAAGTTTTAAGTTACACTTATTCAATCCCCCCCTTTCTAAGTGTTTTTCTATCCTTCAAGTACTCAAGAAGACGATGAAGATCTACAGATCTACTCACGAGAAGCAATCAAGATGAGAGCTGATGCTCCATATCTGCTTAAGTAGAAAAGATGAAGATGGTCTTACAAGAAGGAATTAATTTCAAGAGCTGATGCTCTAATCTCCTTACTCAGATAAGAGAAGACCAGACCACAAGAAGCAATCAACATAGAGCTGCTGCTCTAAATCTGCTTGGGAGAAAGAAGAAGTGCATATCAAATCAGAAGAAATCAACAATAGAGATATTGCTCTAAATCAGCTTAAGAAGATTTAAAGATGAAGATCATGACCAGAAGCTTTCAACACAAGAGCGCTGTCTCTTAATATGCTTACAGAAGAAGAAGATCTCACATAGAAGTTGAGGACAAGAAGACAACAAGATATTTTATTCTTGTCTTTAAATGTAAAACACATAGAGTTGTTGCTCGTAGTGTGTTATATGTTAGAATCTTTTGAAAGATTGTTTAGGAACCAGAAGTGACTGCTAGTCAGAGTGTCGTAAACATACATATTGAGACTGGGAGAACATCTGCTTGATTAAGAAGTACATCGATTATCTCTAAAAGATCGATGAACATTATATACTGCTGGGATCCCTGAACGGTTCATTATCAGAAATTAGTCACAGTGGTTAAACTGTGCAGCGTGCCTGAGTCAATGGACGTTATATCTCGCGGAGATCACTGAACGGGTCATTGTCTAGATGGTTAGTCACAGCAGTTGGCTGTGCAGGTTGTGAGTCACGACGGAGGTTCATGCAGGTGTAATCATGATTTGGTTATAGTGGATTAAGACCTCTGTTGAGAGGCAAATCACCTGAAGAAGGTGGACTGGAGGTAGCCTTAGTTAGAAGGTGAACTAGGATAAAAATGAATGTGTCTTTTACTTTCTTGCATGTATCATTTTAACATAGAACTTCCAAGCCTTAATCTGCAGAACTGTACTGAACAAGTCAGAAGTTCTGATATCCTTTAGAAGTTAAAATGAACATATTATTGGTTATGTATTCTTCATGCTTCCGCAACATTAAGCATAATCCAATAGATGATTAAGCGAAAGAAAAGACGTTAAAGAAAAGGAAAGGGTATTTTAATTGATAAAAAACACAATTCAATCCCCCCCTTTCTTGTGTTTTTCTCCACCTTCAGATATGGATATTTAAGGTTGAGGAGGAGGCTATTTGGTGTAGTTTGATGAATGTAAAATATGGTGATTTGATGTCAAGAATATGGAATATTGATGGAGGCAGTTGTGGTCCGAAAGACTCAATTTGGTGGAGGGATTTAATGGGTTTATGTGCTAATTCTCAAGGAATTTAAGTTGGGCAATGGTGAAGTTGCTGGTTTCTAGAATTCTCGCTGGCTTGGCATATGCAAACTGGATGAACTATTTCCAAATCTGTTCCAGGAAATATCTTCAAAAAATGCTTCTGTTAGTAACATGGGGACCTGGTGTGGTGAGGTCTGGTCTTGGAAATTTATCCAAGCGAAAGAGGTTTTGGGTTTGGAAGCGACGATAGAGCTGGAAGAACTAAACTCATTACTTATTGATGTTCGTCTAAAACTCAATGTTGTAGACGAGATAGTTTGGCCCTATGATGATTTAAAACGATTTACCGTTTGTTCTTGTTACAATTTGTTAATGTAGGAGCAAGGTGGAATTGAATTGGAGGAGGTTTGTAAACAGGGGCTGAACGTGGTTTGGGGGACCGATGCTCCATCTAAAATTAAGCTTTTTTCCTGGAGGCTAATTCGAGACAGCTTGTCGACACGAAAACAGTTGTCACGTTGAGGAATAATTGTGCAGAATCAAAAAGCGGTGTGCGTCTTTTGCCAACTACATGTAGAAGATGTAACACATCTGTTTATGCACTGTCCTAAGTTACATAGATTATGGATAAGAATATTTCTCTGATTAGATTTAGATGCATTCTTGGCCGAAGATTGTTGCAGCCACCTACTGCTTAGCACACACTCAATGTCTGGAAGGTTGCCAAGGAAAAAGGTGGGGGCAATATGGTGGTGTACTTGGAGACTTAGAAATGATATCATATTTAACAATGCTGATTTTGATAGTGAGGAACTATTTTTCTTGATCCTTTGGCATACTTGGTTGTGGCTTGCAATAGGAGCTAAGGATAGGATTAAGTGTACCTTTTATGAGTGGTTTAAAAACCCGTTTTTATGCTTTTAATTTGTGCTGGATTTCAGGTTTGATTTCCTGGTTAATCTTGTAAGGGTTTGAGTACCCCTAGTACTCAATTTCTAGTACAAAAGTTGCTTATGAAAAAAAAACATACTATAATACTAAAGAGATGAGAATAATAAGAGTTCTAATATAATCGTGATATATAAATAAAATTATAAATGATATTAAAAAAATTTATAAAATGACATGATAACATCTTATTTTTATAGAATGACATGATAACAACTAAAAAAATTTAAAAAAATATTACAATATATCTCTTCCACTACAATAAACAAACAAAAAATCATGAAAATAAAAATGGAGTTAGTTAACTAACATAGGAACATGGAAGAAAAAATTAATATAATAAGATATAATATAATTTTAAAAAAAATGAGAATATATTATATAAAACTTTTTTTGGATTTGACATTGAATAATTTTTTTTTAAGTTTTGTAAATTATAAAATAAACAGTAAAAGAATAAGTGAAAAATATAATTGAAAGCTAAAAAAACCTACTAATCTATTAATAAAATTAAAAAATAAGACGTACAAGTCTATCGCCCGCCAACCTGCTACCTTAGCGGGATGGGCTAGAAAAATTAAAAACCGGAAAACTTGACTGCAAGTTATCCCGTGAAGAAAAATTACAGATTGAAAAACTTGATTGCAAGTTATCCGGTGAAGAAAAATTACAAACCGAAAAACTTATTGCAAGTTATCCAGTACACTTTGGTAGGAATGTGAAATAGTAAATATTAAATAATAAAATTATTTAATAAATTAAAAGGGTAGAATTTGAATATTTTAAAAAATGTAGGGGTAGAGGGATAATGATAGGGGTATGAGGTAAAATTTTCCCATTATCATTTGGCAGGCTTGCCGCCCCACTCTTTTTTTAGCAGGCTTAAGACAGAGTGGTACAGGCGGCCCATTTTGTCACCCCTACTCTTATAGAAATATACTCTTTAAAATCTTAATTTATTTTAGAATAGCTGTCATTTTAAAATTATAAAATAAATCTATTCAATTAGTAGTAGAGATATACTTCATATTTACATTCAACTAAATCTTAACTTTCTTAAATCAAATTATAATCTAACAAATATTCATCATTAAAATATTTTTTATTTTATAATTAATAAAAATTAAATTTTAGTTATGCAGTATAAAATACAATTAAAAGAAAAGCATGTATATAAAGATTTTAACGCTAGTATCTTATAATTTAAAATATAAAAATCTATAGACCAACATAATCATCCTAAACAAGACGACATCTACAATACCCTTCACATTCACGGTCATCTGCCAACTCAATCTCAACAACTTTAACATCAAAAATAATCTTAAATCCCTTGTTTCCACACTTTCTCCCCAATTTAACGGCATTTTGAACAATATGTGATTCTATATAAGTTGTCAAATCAGGACTTATGGGTAATTTTGTTAATTTCTGAGCCACATCAAAGGAGGAAAAGCTTGGAATTTTAATGAAAAAAAAGAGGAATTGATAACACGAAATTATATAGTATATTTTGATTCGATTAGCATAAATTATGTCTTCATTTTATATCAATTATATTATTTTATTTCGATATGACGCTGGTATTTTTATTTTATTTCAGGTATTTAATTTCTCCCGAGTCGATTAAAAAGAAGAAAAAAATAGAGTATTTTCGAAGGATTATTCGGTGAAGAAATAAAGAAATGCGAAAGCCCGATTGGAAGCCCATTATTTATTAAAGAAAAGAAGTGAAGAAAAAAATGAAAAAAAATAATAAAAGGAAGTGGGGGCGCCCACCCTCTAGCAAGGGGCCCCCACCCAACTTGCCCACTATGAAGAAAGAAAGAAGAGAAAAGGGACCCCGTCCCTCCCTTGGTGGCCCCCGTCCCTCCCTTGGTGGCCCCCGGCCCCAACCTTGCCACGTCAGAAATAAACAAGCGGTGGAATGGAACGCACGTCCCATAGCAAGAGGCCCCCGCCATTTGCGTGAAATTTTCCAAAACTCAGCAGCTCAACATTCCATCCAGAGCAGTTTTCAAACCCAAAAGAACCTTTAGTGACCGATTCTTCCACAGAAAAATAGCAACTCCTCCTAAATTATCTCCTTCAACCATTCAACTCTCAGCATATAAAAGGGGAAGAAGCCAACTTGAAGGGGGTTCGGAAGATTTTAGAGAGCAGAGCAGTTCAGAGCTATTTAGTTTTCCGATTTCTATTATGTAAAAGGGGATAGTTCTCCACATTGGGGGACTATTCCCAAACTAGTTTTAAGATTTACTTCTACCATTTTTTTCTTCTGTAATTTGATTCAAAGCCTGGCGGTACGATTTCGGTCCACCATTTGTTTCCAGTATCGATTTAATTACAAGTTCCATTTTTATTATTTATTTTATAGTCTTTAATTTATTTCCTAAGTATGTTTAGCCTTATATATTAAATCATTTTAAAACATTTACTATATTTTCGTCTAATTTAAAAACCCAAAATTGCTTATTTTTCTGTCAGTATGTCTAGCTAAATTGTTTTGAGTCCGGTGTATGAGGACCATCGTTACCGATGAGACTCGGTAGAAAATAGTAGGTGCGAATTTATGATTAATATTCTATTTTGGTTTTAATTTCTAAGTCTAATTTAGATAGCCTTGTCACGAGAGTGAGAGGTTATTTAACACGATTTTGTCACGAGAGTGTGAAATTAATTAAGGTTAGAGCCGACACTGCAAGAGCGTGGGGATCGAACCGGATAGTGGAAATTAGGCAACAAATCTAAATACAGCGAGAGCGCTTTAGATGCGTTTAGGATATTATTGGCTTTCAAAATATATTTCTTAGATACCGGGCCAGCGAGAGCAGAATCTTGGGATTAGGAAGCATGCCTTTAGTTAATACCGCGAGAGCGTGAGGCGGAGTCTTTAAGTTGATATAGTCTACGGAACTAAGTTATAGTCGTAATTAGTACCCGTTTTCTATTAGTCCTTCAGGAACGCGGAAATCATATACCGGCCTCGTTTTAGTATTATTTTCTAGTTTAGTTTAGTTTTACCTTTAGTTTCCCCTTAATCAATTATCCAATTAGCCTTAGCTTTACAAAGCAACGATAGACTATAGTAGGTTGATATTGGTCTCTGTGGTTCGACAATCTTTTATATTACTTCGATAAATCCGTGCGCTTACGGACGCATCAAGCTTTTGGCGCCGTTGCCGAGGACCAAAAGTCAATATTGTTATTCCGTTGTTGCACCATATAGACTAAGGATTCTAGTTTCAATTGCTATGTATCACCCAAACTTTTTCTATAATCCCCAACCCCAGTATTTCAAGGAATCACAAGAATCTCACAAATCCGACCTCGAAATACTATTGGAGAATTTCAATGGGTCACTAACTCATTCTCACCCAAACTACCTCTGCAACTACCAATCATAACATTTCGAGGAACCACAAGAATCCTATAATTCTAACCTCGAAGCATTAATAGAGGATTTCAATGCAACGCAAACTTATCATCAACCAAATTTTCCCTACGATCACCACGCCCAACATTTTGAGGAGTCGTAAGATTATCATAAATCCAACCTCGAAATCTTAATGGAGGGATTCATTGAAGCACAAACTCTCTCTAGGCTAGAATCTACGATGACGAAGCACTTTGAGGAAACATAAAATGCAACACTAACTCCCTTTGAAGAACCTCAAGAATCCAATAATTTTAACTTCGAAACATAAATGGAGGATTCCGACAAGACGCTAACTCACTCTAGATTAGAAGCCATGATGGAGCACTTTGTAGAGACACAAACCGTCCAAAACCAAGAGTTTATCAAACAAAGTATTCAAAACAATGAAACCCTTAGGCAATTGGCCACTATGGTTGAGTCCCTCGCGACTCACAACATGGCATTAGAGACTCAAATCTCCTAACTTGAACAAAACCCTCTAGGACCCCTCCCCGAGGAGCATGTGGATGTTGAAACAACCATTAGTGAAAAACAAATTGAAATTCCTAAGAAGAGTGATAATGAGATTGAGGAGAGTGATAATGTGGTTAAGGAGAGTTCTAGTGAGAAAAGAGTGGAGATTGAGAAAAATCTACCAACACCAACTGAAAGGGAGGTTGTAGAAAAGGTAGAGAAGGAAGCCCCTATTGTTGTTCCTCCTCCCTATACCCCACTGATTCCTTTCCCGCACAGTTTAATGGAAGCTAATGTAGACTCCCAATTCAAAATGTATGTGGAGGTATTGGAAAATATCAACATCAATGCACCCTTGCTTGAAATCTTGCATAAAAAGAGAAAGTTAGAGGACCATGAAACTAGGGATATCATTACTGTTAAGAGGGTAAGGTTAACCTTTGAGGTGGTGGATAATATCACTAAGCCCAAACTTGAAAAGCTGATACTTAGGATAGATCCAGAACCACCACCACGAGTTCAAAAGAATGAACCATCCCACAGAAGAGAGAAAAGAAAAGGCGAGGGATGTGTGAGATGGCTTGATAAGTGTCCATGGAAAACAAAGATTATTAAAAGTTCAACCGAGGAGTCATTCTTGAGATAACCACCTTGAGTGCTTGCACTCCTGAGCCGTCGAGCCATCGACGTTAAACAAAGCATTGCGTGGGAGGCAACCCACAAGTTTTTTATTTAATGTTTTCCTTTTATTGTGTGAACTTGCAGAAAATAAAGATATGGATCGCTTGTCATGTCTCGACCATATCTAGGAGAAAAATATATAGATGATCATCTCAAAAATGAGTCGGTCTCCATACACATTCCTACGAATGTTGCTTCTGGTGGTGACACCGTTGACGAGCATGATAGGAGAAGGTATTTCCTCCGGACGTGGAGTGGATTTGGTCGTGATAGCCCACCAGTAGCATCCATATAGGTTCTGTCTTTCCTTTATCCGCCTTTTATCAAAACATTGAGGACAATGTTTTGTTTAAGTGTGGGGGAGGAACATTATCGCTTTCTATTTTATCGCTTTCTAGTTTGATTTATTCATTTTCTAGTTTGTTGCATGTGTTGTCGAGTCTTTATACGTGATTTTCTGTTGCTATTGAATTTCCCCAAAATTTTAAAATTTTAACCTCCAAAAAAAATATCCTTTTTGATGCATGGCGCACATACTCTGAAAGTATATAGGTTGTCACTTTAGGTTGTATTAGAGAGACTTGGGAAAGCTTCGATAATATCGATACCGTTTTAACACCCCAAACCCCCTAAGTATGTGAACCAATATGAGTTCCTATTATGGCGAAACCTTAAGTTTGAGTTTTAAATTAACCCGAGTAGTTCATATTAGCAGTCGGCACCATCCTGAGCACAAACTACGTAGAGAGTCGATGAATATAAGTGAATGATCCCAAAAATTTAAAAATTTCATGGATTTATTTGAAAATAGGGAATTCACCAATTAAGTTAAGTGACCCTCCCCCGGTCACTTAATCCAACGGTTGTGGAACCTACAAAAATACAATAAAAGAATTCGTTGTCAGTTGGTTCAGAGGTGTCTGGTGCGGAACTTGGTAGGGCGGACTATGGTCCGATCCCCCACAACTTGTAATTGGGTAAATAAAAGGGGTTACCAAACTTATGTATCGGAATCCCGTACCTAAGGATCAGAATCACTAACCGACTACCCTACTATGTGCGTGTGATGATATGTGCGTGCGAGGATAAAGGGCTTAATGTGATTGCGCTCGAACGAAAGTGGGTGAAATAAAGCCAAAGAAATAGGTTGAGTTATAATAGAGTGATTCGGACTGGTGTACGTAGGGTGGGAGTTTTTGATCGCGTATTGTGATTTCGTGTCATTACGGTGTCCTTGGTGTTGACGTTTAGCAACCGCATATGATTTGGAATCGTTTTGTGCCCTTGTTTCAAAAACCGCGCTTAATCATTTCTTTTACCGTGTTGGGTAATTTCTTGAGGACAAGCAATGGTTTAAGTGTGGGGAAATTTGATAACACGAAATTATATCGTGTATTTTGACTCGATTAGCATAAATTATGTCTTCATTTTATATCAATTACATTATTTTATTTCGATATTACGCTGATATTTTCATTTTATTTCAGGTATTTAATTTCTCCCGAGTTCGATTAAAAAGAAGAAAAAATAGAGTATTTTCGAAGGATTATTCGGCGTAGAAATGAAGAAATGCGAAAGCCCGATTGAAAGCCCATTATTTATTAAAGAAAATAAGTAAAGAAAAATAATTAATAAAAGGAAGTGGGGGCGCTCACCCTCTAGCAAGGGGCCCCCACCCCACGTGCCTACTATGAAGAAAGAAAGAAGAGAAAAGGGACCCCCGTCCCTCCCTTGGTGGCCCCCGGCCCCAACCATGCCACGTCAGAAATAAACAAGCGGTGGAATGGGACGCACATCCCATAGCAAGAGGCCCCCGCCACTTGCGCGAAATTCTCCAAAACTCAGCAACTCAGCATTCTTTTCGGAGCAGTTTTCAAACCCAAAAGAACCTTTAGAGACTGATTCTTCCGCAGAAAAATAGCAACTCCTCCTAAATTATCTCCTTCATTCGTTCAACTCTCAGCATATAAAAGGGGAAGAAGCCAACTTGAAGGGGGTTGAGAAGACTTTAGAGAGCAGAGCAGTTCAGAGCTATTTAATTTTCCGGTTTCTATGATATAAAATGGGATAGTTCTCCACATTGGGGGACTATTCCCAAACTAGTTTTAGGATTTACTTCTACCATTTTTTTCTTTTGTATTTAGATTCAAAGTCTGGCGGTACGATTTCGATCCAGCATTTGTTTCCAGTATCGATTTAATTATAGGTTCCATTTTTATTATTTATTTTACTGTCTTTAATTTATTTCCGAAGTATGTGTAGCCTTATATTAAATCGTTTTAAATCGTTTACTATGTTTTCGTCTAATTAAAAAACTCAAAATTGCTTATTTAACACGACTTTGTCACGAGAGTGAGAAATCAATTAAGGTTAGAGCCGAAACTGCGAGAGCGTGGGGATCGAACCGGATATTGGAAATTAGGAAAAAAATCTAAATACAACGAGAGCGCTTTAGATGCGTTTAGGATATTATTGGCTTTCAAAATATATTTCTTAGTTACCGGGCGAGCGAGCGCAAATACTTGGCATTAGGAAGTATGACTTTAGTTAATACCGCGAGAGCGTGAGGCGGAGTCTTTAAGTTTATATATTCTACGGAACTAAGTTATAGCCGTAATTAGTACCCATTTTCTATTAGTCCTTCAGGAACGCGGAAATCATATACCGGCCTCGTTTTAGTATTATTTTCTAGTTTAGTTTAGTTTTACTGTTAGTTTCCCCTTAATCAATTATCCAATTAGCCTTAACTTTACAAAGCAACGATAGACTACAGTAGTTTGACATTGGTCTTTGTGGTTCGACAATCTTTTATATTACTTCGATAAATTCGTGCGCTTGCAGACGCATCGGGAATCTTTACCGTGTACCTAATCATTGGGGACACAATGAAATTACGGGTAGAGGTGGAAATAGTTCAGACCAGCTAATAGGAATTTTAAGGTCTAGCCTATACAGGTCAAGGCCAGATCATGTTTTTTTAAGTAGAAAATGTCTATGTTTTTTTATAAGTCTGTTTAACTAAATAGGTTAGGTCACGTGCCATCAGAATTTTTTTTTTAAACCTATCAGATCAGCCTATTTTAATAAATATAAATAAATTTATTATTTTTATACTATATTTTATACTTTATATTGAAATATAATCTCATTGTATTTTTTATTCTCTGGTGTATTTAAAAATTAGTTGAATTGTTTATTTACATATCTTTAAATGATTTAAGTAGGTTAATAGACTATTCAGACCTTCGAAAAGGTAAGACTCAAGCCGAAAAATAAATCTATCATAGGCCACAAGTCAAATTAAGATTTTGAATTTTTTTTAGCAGGTTAGATTTAGGTTTGACAAAGTCTAACTCGACCTAACATATTCCCACCCCTAGCTCTTTTAAGTAATCTTTTAGAAGAGAGAAATAATTATAAAATTTATAAACTATTTATTACAAATTATAGGAAAAGATATAACGTATTTTCCCTTTTTTATTTATAATTTTTTAAATTTATATGAGATAGTTAAATGCTACACTAATTTTTGAACGAAATGATTAGTTAAGAACATGTTAAGTGGAGCACTCAACAATGACAACAAAAACTCAATTTACTTGAATTTCTAGAGAGAGGAGAGAGAGTGAGCGCCTTGTGGCGTTCATGAGTTTGGGGTTTTCTCCCGCTGTGGGTCATCGACGCCGGTTCCTCCTCTTTTCCCCTTCGTCCTTTCTCCGGTTCCATTTCTTCCCTTTAGATGTCTCTTGTTTTGCTATGGGTATTGGTCAGCTATGAACGGTGGGCTTCATAAACTCTTCGATTTCAGTTTAAATTCCTGGCCTTAGGGTCAGGGACCTTGTTGAGGAGTCTATGCGGGTCTGTCGGTCTTATGGGTTGATCGATTACCTCCGTAGTCAAGAGGTTTGTGCCGAAGAGACTTTCGTTCTTTCTCTGTGTTAGATCTGTTTTTCGTTTCTTTCTAGTTCCTTATGCAGAAGGCTGGTTGGACAGAGGTTTCGTATTCGAAGCATAATGGTGTCAGATGGGATACTTTTTTGTACGGCGGCAGGAACCGGAACGCTGCCACCTCCATTGTTACTTCTCTGTATGTTTCAGCGTTCCCTGAAGATTACTCAGCCAAGAACTTATTCGAGTTATTCGGATGTTCTGGCAACGTTGTAGAGGTTGCTATCTCCCCCAGAAGGAACAAGTTTGGAAGGCGATTCGGCTTCGCGAGGTTCACTGAAGTCACGGATGGTAGACTGTTAGCGGTTCGGTTGGACAATATCATCATTAAGGGCAAGAAAATCCATGTAAACTTGCCAAGGTTCAATAGGGTTGTAGGGAGGCAGGGGGAGTGAGAAAGCCGGCTGAGTTCAGGGCTGATGGCAAGGGGAAGGAGATTTTCAGGGGCAGTGTCGCGGTTACTCGCAATAGCAATTCGCGCTCGTACGCTGAAGCTGTGGGGGGAAAGGATAAGGAGGCAGAGAAAGTTTGGCTAGAATTTCATTCTGACATTGCTCTTAGAAGCAGAATGGAGAAGGCCTATGTGGGTAAGGTGTGTATTCCGGGTTCCGCTTATTCTGTGCAAACTCAGTTGGAGATGGAGGGGGTTTTTGCGATCAAAGTTACTCCTCTAGGCAGCAACAGTTGTTTGTTAGAAGAGAGGGAGGAAGGCTTTATCAATGATTTGATCAAGGAAGGAGAGACATGGTGGCAAATATGGTTCTCGCATATTGTGAAGTGGGAGGCAGATATGGTTGACTCGAGTAGGGATGCGTGGTTCAGGATCTATGGTATCCCGGCTCACGCTTGGTGTTCCGATTTTTTCGTGGCTTTGGCTCAGTCTTGGGGAAGATTCATTTGTGTAGACGACAACACGGCCAATGGGGTGGCGTTAGACGTTGCTAGAATCATGATGAACATTCCTCTTTCGCTGTCCATTCCCGATTGTGTTATGGTTAACATTGATGGGATTCTATGCAAGTTGTTCATCAGAGAAGACGTAGCGGGAGTGTATCGCTCAGCTGCGGGAAACCAGGTTCATCCCTCTTTGGCCGGTAACTCCTCCGACACTGACTCATCCTGGCTTGAAGGGATTTCGGGGTCTGAATCAGTAGCGGGTTCTGTTGAAACTGCCGATAGTATCGAACAATTTTCGGCGAAAGGTGACTCTCAACCGGGTTTTGCTTTCGGTAAAGGTAGGAAGGAAGAAGCGCTGGATGGGGAGGTCTTAAAGTCTCGGGGCAGAATTGATGAGTATGGAGTTTTCGATAATTCAATTTCCTCTATCCGTAGAAATAAAGGAGGTAGTTTTAGCGGTGGCAAGTCCATTGGCGCCGCGATTCTAGAGCCTTGTAACAGTAAGCAAGCTACTCTCGGCAGTTTAAATAATTGTTTGGATCAGGTTTCTGTGTCTCAGCTAGACAAGGTGGGGGAAAAAAATTCCAGTCTTTGCTCTAGGGGAGTTCCCGCACGTGCAGTTTCTGGACCATCGTTGGTTCAGTGCACTCTTGAAAGGAAGGATGCTGTTGCTAGTGGTAAAAGAATCAAGACAGCCAGTATTAATGTAGGGAAAGGTGTGAGCATCGTGAAGGGTATGGAAAAATCAAGCAAAGCTAATTCTAGAGGAGGAAGGAAGTTGAAGGGGAGTTTGATTAGGGAGCGGATAGTGGCGGAACAGGGTGTTATGGAGAATGCTCATAATCATCCTAGCGGAAGTTTTTTGGTGTGTTACAGGAATCAATCGGAAGAATCGGACATCCGTAGAAATAATGGAAGGCAATGGGAATTTTTAAAGAGGGATGTGGGTGATAGATTGTGGGCGGCAATTGTAGCGATGGGGGTGGTGGATGTCGAGGGTCGAAAAATAATTGGGGATAGGATCTTAGAAGATAATATTGGAGGGGTTAAGGAAGGGGAAGGAAGGAAGGAGCTCTTAAAAATCATGGAATGATTATTGGATCCTTAAACATTAGAGGGGGAGCGAGTGCGCTCAAAAGCAAGAGAATAAATTCTATTATTAGAAAAGGTAATGCGGATATGTTTCTTATCCAAGAAACAAAGATGTCTAACTTGAGCGAAGATGTAGCCAAAAGTTTTTGGAGTTATCCGGAGATTGGTTTTTCCTTTACCAATTCAAGGGGTAGATCGGGGGGGTTAATCACTTTATGGAAAAAAGATAACATGGAGGCGATGATGAGTTTTAGAGGAGATGGTTTTTTGGGGTTAAAGGTGAGATGGAAGGATAATATTTATTACGTGGTGAACATTTATTCTTCTTGTGATTTGGTGAAGAAGAAGACTATATGGGCCGAGTTGATTGAGATGAAAAAGAAATTTTGTGATGGGGAGTGGATCATGGGAGGAGATTTCAATGCGATTAAGAATGGTTGTGAGAGGAAAGGTAGGGTGGATAGGGGCAATAACAAAGAAGATGATTTGTTCGTGGATTTTATTTTTTTCACCGAATTGTTGGATGTTCCTTGTAAGGGGAAAAAGTTCACTTGGTTTAGCGGAGATGGTAAATCCAAGAGTCAGATCGATCGTTTCCTTTTATCTATTTAGGTTGTGAATAGATGGGATGTTGTGGGCCAAATGATAGGAGATAGGGATATTTCGGATCATTGCCCCATATGGATTATGACAGATAATCATAATTGGGGTCCGAAACCGTTCAAATTCAATAACGAATGGTTCTCCAATAACGCATTCATTCCTTTCGTGGAAAAAGAGTGGAAAAGTTTTTCGATCCATGGAAGAGGTGATTTCATCTTGAAGGAGAAGCTTAGACTTCTTAAAGACAAGCTTAAGAGGTGGGATAAGGAAGTGTTCGGGAAGATCGATTTAGAGATAGCGGAAGGAGTTCATGACTTAAATTCTGTCGATGAAAGGTTAGATTTCACTTCTTCTCCTTCCTCCTTTGATGATGATCTTGATATGAGAAAGGAAGCGTCTTGTAAATTTTGGAAGAATTTAAGGGTGAAAGAGAATATGCTTTTGCAAAGATCTAGATTGTCTTGGCTAAAGGAGGGTGATTCGAATAGTGGTTTTTTCCATAAAGTGATGAAACAAAGAAGAAGAAGTAATCATATTGGCCCCATTATTTCTTCGAGAGGTATGGCGGAAACGGTCGAAGAGGTTAGGGAGGAGGTGTTTTCTCACTTTGAGCGGAAGTTTACTGATTCGGATCCGATTCGGTCTAATTTGGATGGAGTTCCTTTCAAAGCCATAAGTAGGGAGGAGGCGGAGGGTCTTGAGAAACCTTTCCTTGAATTTGAAGTTAAAAAGGCGGTTTGGGAGTGTGGCGGGGCGAAGAGTCCGGGCCCGGATGGTTATTCTTTCTTCTTTTTAAAGAAGTGTTGGAACTTTATTAAAGAGGATGTTATAAACTTTTTTAATTACTTTTTTAAAGGAGGCCCAATTTCTAAGGGAATCACATCTTCTTTCTTGACTTTAATTCCGAAGGTAAAGAATCCGGTGGGTTTGAATGACTATAGACCCATTTGTTTGGTGGGTTGTTTGTACAAAGCGGTGTCCAAACTTATGGCGAGTAAATTAAAAGTTGTTCTCAATTCCATTATTTCTCCTTCTCAAAGTGCCTTTGTTCCCGGTAGACAACTTTTAGATGGGGTGATTGTGGCAAATGAGGTGGTGGATCATGCGAGAAAAGAAGGACGGAATTGTGTTCTTTTCAAGGTGGACTTTGAAAAAGCGTATGATAATGTCGGGTGGAATTTCTTAAGGTATATGCTTAATAGAATGGGGTTTGGTGAAAAGTGGAAGAAGTGGATGGAGATTTTGGTGTTTTCTAGTAATATGTTGGTTTTAGTCAATGGAAGCCCTACTAAGGAGTTTATGGTTTCTAAAGGCTTAAGACAAGGCGACCCTCTTTCTCCCTTTTTGTTTGTTTTAGTTGTGGAAGGTCTTACGAGTCTCGTGAAGAAATCTATTCAATTGGGAGAATTTCAAAATTATTCCTTTAATGACAATGTTAAAGTTGATATTCTTCAATTTGCGGACGATACGTTGATTGTGGGGGAAGGTAGTTGGAAACACATGTGGGCGGTTCGTGCGATTCTTAGGGCTTTCGAAATGGTGTCGGGTCTCGGTATTAATTATCACAAGAGTAAGTTGATAGGAATTAATACTAATGTTCATTTCCTAGAGGCGACTTCCAATTTTCTTTCTTGTAGGGTGGAGGATAGCAACTTTTATTTCTTAGGTATTCCTATCGGATTTAATCCAAGGAAGGAAGCCACTTGGAAACCTCTTTTATTGAAATTGAGGAATCACTTGGAAGGATGGACAAACCGCTTTTTGAACTTTGGTGGTAGAATAACTCTCCTTAAATCCGTGCTTAGTTCGTTATGCATTTTTTCTATGTCTTTTTACAAGATGCCGAAGAAAGTGGTGAAGGATTTCACTAGAGTTCAAAGTAGATTTTTATGGGGTGTAACGGAAGATAAAAGGTGCATTCATTGGATTAAATGGGGGGGTTGTTACTTTACCGATGAAGAGAGGCAGTTTAGGGGTGAAGAATTTGGCTTTATTTAATTTGGCGCTTCTCAACAAATGGAGTTGGCGGATTCTACAAGGTAAAAAAGCTTTGTGGTATGTGTTTATGGTGATTTCCGGTAAACAACCGCTAGTCTTCCAAACTATAATAAATATGATTTGGTTACTCGCAGGATCGACTAGATTGATCCTAGGACATAGTCAAAAAGGTTGTTATTCATGATAGTTCGAATTATGTCTATGGTTGGCTTGTCTCAAAATAAGAAATACTTTATCAAAGAAATAAAGATTAGCAATCACCTTGTTATACACGTAAATATAACATCAGCGAAGGGTAAGATAAAGATAAAATATAAGACAAAACTGTAAAGTGCAAGAATCTTAAAATGTAGAAACTTAAATGCTTCGAATCTAAATAGAATGAAAATAAAGAGTGCAGGAATGTAAATGACGGAAAGTAAACGAAATGCAGTAATATCAAAAGATATTTGAATAAAGAAAGATACAAATGTATTTAAAAGGTGAATTCTTATCTACCCAACTCAAAAAGATGGGTAAGGTTACCTCCTTTGTAAAATGCTTTGAAAACAATAAACATTTATAGTATTTTAATAAATAATTAAATGTGTTAAATTAGATGGGATGATGTGATTGGTTGGAGGTACACTACCCATGTTTTTGTGATGGGTAGAGAAGTTGTCCCCTATTTAAAATGGTGTTGGTGTCATACGTACATTTCTCAGCGAAACTCGTTCTCTTAACACTTGATACTTGAGCAATATGTGAGTGATTTGTACAAAATGAACACACGGAATCCTAATACTAAGACCCTTATTTATACTAAATTTGACCCTAACGGTCCTACACTAATCTGATGCCACGTTACTCACGAGAATCATTGAGATGCCATCTGTCTTTGTGCAGTTATATAAACTACTTCGAAATTCAAATCCTCCCGCCTGAGTCCTCTTTCGACGCGTGGCTACGTATTCAGAATCGAGAATACCACGAAAATACGCTAAGCTTCAGTACTTTACATATTTCGTAAAAACGTTTAAGTCCCAAAAGATGATTCTTTTCGAATTTAGCTTCAGTGCTAAATGTCTCCGTTCCAACTTAAACCATCATTCTCGAACATGGCCATCAGTAGCCATTTTTTTGATCTCAAAGATGGTCATCAGTAACCATCTTCCTTCGAATTTCAAACCTTCGAAGGATATTCTTCCCAAACGAAGTCTTCAGCTAACAAATTGCCCCCAATAAATGCCTGTTTTGAAAGCAAGAGAAATAGGCGTTTCTTGTTATAACAAGATTTCGTTTTACTTACTTCTTAGAGTTTCAAGACTATTGTCTGACGTCATAATCATTTATGACTCTGTTTCCAAAACGTCTTGTCATTTTCGAAGATGTCTTCTTATAACTTACATTCCCACGTTCTGGTCTTACTTCATGATCATTACTCCTATATACTAGGAGTAAAGCTAATAATTATTCGACCGCTGTTGGATTAAATCAACGCCTTCCGCGTGTCTCTTGACTTTTACCCAAAAGATTTGAAAGGGTTTCTGTTAAACCTTTAAATACTTGAACTTCTATCCTTGCATAACTTCCACTTCTATTTCCTCATTCTCTCCACAGAAAAGAACATCTTCGGTTACATTCAAACCCATTTCCCAAATCAAACTTATCCATGGCGTCTTCTTCAAATGTTCTTCAACCCGTTCTAAAACTTCAAAACCCTATGCGGACAGGAAATCAAGAACATATACCAAGCCCAAATACTGCAGAGGCACGCGCCATCTATGCTTCTCAGGTAATCATTCCCTTTGAACTTTCTGGAAAAACTCATGTCTTCATGGGTCCTTTACCAGGAGAAAATAACTCCTCTTTGAATAAATTCTTTCATGCTTATTATAAAACTATGCCTTTAGTTAGCAAGAATAAGATAGACGATGAAGGTCACCCAGTCTCAACTAACCCTGATAGCCCAAAAGAGACCTCAACTGAAACTCCTTTGGCCTTAGAGAAAATTAGGTTAAACTATGTAACTAATTTTGTGAAAGTCTTTAGGTCAATCCCATTAGCAAAGGATCCTGACCTGTATTATGCTTGGCTAACGAAGGTAGAAAAGCAAAAAGCGCCTTTCTGGAAACAACTAGGGATTTATGATTTAATCCAATTATCCAAAACAGGTTTAGAATATAACCAAACCATGTTAGTAGCGTCAGTTTACTTCTGGGATGCTTCTCACAATACTTTTCACCTTCCATGCGGGATGGTTACCCCTACCCTCTTCGATGTAGCTGCCATTACAGGGCTTCGACCAACTGGGGAAACCTTCGACCCTAATTTCATGGATACTGACACCATCAATTTTAATGAAGCAACAGTCACCTATACTGCCTTCATTCAACAATACCACAACGAAACAGACCCAGACGTTTCTGACAAAGAACACATAGCATTTCTAGCACTTTGGCTCTCGAGATGCGTCTTTTGCTCTAGGTCCATACAAGTAGCAAAAAGATATCTTTGCATGGCTAACCAGCTAAATGTTGGGATAAAGTTATACCTAGTCCAGTTAATTCTAGGATTTCTTTATGAGAATCTTGGTGAAGCAACGGACCTTGTTAAGAACTACAAAACAGGATCTCTTCTTTTCGCTGGTCCTTTCTGGCTGTTGCAACTATGGCTTAATGCCACTTTCGAGGCTCACCTCCCATATAAAAATGTCGTGGATGAAGAAAGTGTAGACATAAAGGATCGAACAGTGGAAGGAACCAAATTGGCTTACCTAACTCCCAAGGAAGAAAGTGGCAAACTTCGTGAAACCTTCCTGGCATTCATAATGATGTTCGCTGAACGTCATCACTTCACTCCTTCGATGGCTCCATTCGTACAACGTAAGATGGGTCCCGAATGGTTTACTCGAGAGTTTCCAGCAACTTCTCCTGATCAACAAGCTGAAGTTATGGCCATCTGGGAAGCTTTCCTCACCCCAAAGCTGTTATATCACCGACTTCGATCTTCAAAAAGTCATTGATGTCTCCTTTGCTATCAACCCAATCTGGTTTCAAGACAATTTGGGCTGGTTCAACTCAAACCAAAGTGTTTGTATGACAAAAGGAATCACATGTGTCTACACACTTCGCATCTGGCAGAAGATGACTATGAATAAAAAATCTCCCGATATGTTGGCATCAACACTTTGTCTCCCGTTTCTTTCGAGCCTGCTTTTCATTCTACCATAGATTTTCATCAATGGTGGACACAATATTATTCTGCGCAAATCTTCGATGCTGAAAGCCTTACTCGGGAACTAACTGAAGCTTTTGCTGATGTGCAGGAGAATTTCCAGAAAGGTACTTCGACTCATATTAAAGAAATTCAAGCATTTCAAAAGTTCTTTGAAACTATCTACAGGCCTGATGACCTTAGTCGGACCGTTCGTGAGGCTGTAGTTACTTTACGTGAAAATTTTTCTGCTAAGCTGGATAAGTTGAAATTGCCTACGTCTGTTCGACCCGAACTATGTTATAAAGTGGCTTTTGAACTTCATCCTCCAAAATTTCCTCGACTTCCTAGTGCTGATTTCGGGGTGGCCTTGAGCCCTCCTTTTCCAGACTGGTTTGTGTGTGGGAATCTCATACAAATTCTTCAGGAAGAATCTAAAAAACGCGTTGAACGAGTGGTCCCCGACTAAGCATACCTTGGATACTTTCAAAGGACATCTTCATATAGATCTTGAACACGTTCGCATTTTGACTCCAATACCTGAAGGTTGGGGTTTAGACAATCCTTCGACTAATTTTTCCTTTTTCAGTGAAATACTGATTTATATTTTGTTCACAGTTGTTGCTCGAAAGAGGCAAATCAAGGAAGCCCCTGTACAAAAGGGTTCTGGAACTTCGAGGAACACCAGGGCGAGTGGGAGTGACTCTCTCACCACTGGCAAGAAGCCTACGGTACATGGATACCTTTATATTTTAGCTTGTGGAATTTAATGAATGTCACTCACTTGGTTTTAATATGTACTT
Organism: Vicia villosa; assembly: GCF_029867415.1. NCBI lineage: Eukaryota > Viridiplantae > Streptophyta > Magnoliopsida > Fabales > Fabaceae > Vicia > Vicia villosa. The sequence continues at coordinate 1,370,922 of NW_026705023.1, forward strand.
CAGAGCTCGAAACCTCCAGCGCCTTCGAAGCGAAAAGTTCCTCCAACAGCCGACTCGGACGATGAAGATAAATCTCCTCCTCGCACCAGACAAACAATAAAGAAAAGACAAAAAGCTGCCACCCCTTCAGCCAAAGGAAAGGGATCTGGGACTTCGAAGCTCACTTCTTCGAGTGACAAGGTATCTTCTGAGGACTCACCCTTGAAGGCTGCTAGCACTATCCCCATTGTGGAGAGTCATAACTCCAGTCCAGACAACCGACCAAGGTATTTTGGGTTTCACAATTTAACCATTTCTTTACACTCTAATTCTAATGATTAAGTTCACATTTTATCTTGTAAATGTAAGATGATGCTGGTACCGCTACTTCTAATCTCAAAGCCTCAAGTTTACACATTGACCTTGACAACCTTCGAGGTAAATGTCCGCTCTTTCGAATGACAGATGGACTTTCTGCCCTTTCCTCCGTTTTGATTGATTCTAACTGTCCATCGCAGGTGTTTCTCAACACAAATCTCATGTGCTTTCTCCCGTTCTCGAAGACACTCATCCTCTTGCAACCCTCATTCCGACTGCGTCTGCTGAAGAAAGCCATTCAAATGATGAGTCTCCACCCATTCATCAAGATGAAACTATGGAGAAAAATCCTTAATGTTCGAATAGTGGTAACGCAGCTGGACAACCAACTGGCAGTGAAGACACTATATCTGAACAAGATGCTGCAGAAGAAACTTCCAAACTGCCTACACCTGGTTCTAATGAAACTTCGAACCTTGGAACTACAGTCACTCCTGGGACTACTTCGAAGCAAGCCCCTGCGATGCCTACTCCCTCAGAACTAGAGCAACTCAAGAAAACTGATCCTATGAGCTTCCTCAAGACCATGATGAGTATCGATAGCGCTTCGTCCCTTGGAACTCCTTCGACTGTCTTGGTAGGTGCTGGTGAGAAGGATGATATTCCTAAACTCCTTCATAAGATAAGAGAGAGGTTCTTTGAAACCAACCTCATCGAAGCTCTCATCAAGGATTCCACCAAATATTATGGTCTAAACAACCTTCTGAAGAAAGTGGACTTACTTCTTATTTTAGTGGAAGTCTCATAAGTAATTGTTTTATTGAGTTCTCTGATTGAACAACTCCAATCTAATCTCCTTCGAAAACGGGATGTTGACGGACAACTCACAACAAAAATGACTTCTCACAGTTCTTCATGGGAAGCTGCTAACGATGCAACGAAGAAGGTTGACACCCTTAAGCTCGAGCGTTCGAAGAACCAACAAGAATATGAAGAGTGTGAGACAAATATCAAAGCCTGGAAAAAAGAAATTGAGCAACTCAAAGGGAAGATAAAGGATGCCCAATCTCGTCAGGTAGAAATCCAAAAAACCAATCAAGATGAATTAACTGAAATGGCGCAGTCGGGGATTCGACACTTCGAGATGGCACAAAAGCTAGTGCCAGAGATCGAAGAACTGAAAAGACAACAGGCATTGATCGAATGTCATATGTCCTTATGGGAGACCCAATACTCGAAGATAAAAGATAATCTTCCCAGGGATTTTAATTAGTTGCTTCGAACCTTGTACTCCCTTTTGTGCTGCATACTTATTTTGTTTTGTAATCAAATTTCTCCAAGAATATATATATATATATATATATGTGCAACTTTATCTTTCAATCTCCCCACATATTTTATTTTGCAGTTATCATAAGTAATGCCCTAGCAATTCTCTAAAACTTGCCAAAATATACTTTTTCACTGTCTCAGTAATTTTAATAAATGTAAACCACGTGACATGATTACCCTTCGCAGCCCTTTGAGCCTAGACTTGACGTTTCTACTACCCTTAGCCGTAACCATCATTGAAAGATGACGTCACCTTTTTCAAAACGTCTATTTGAGACGTGCGTGCATCAGTTCTCATCATGATTACACTTCAACTTCCAAGGGCGGGAAACGGCGGAAGCCATAACTTCTCTTTGGAATACCAAACGCAGTCCAATCAAACATTAAAAATGAACCGTTCCTTTACTGCCAACTTATTCTATATAAAGGGTTGGCATTCCACTTCTTCCTTTACACTTTATTCAAACTCTTGCCCAAAATTTCTTTCCTTCTTGCATTCTCTCAAATACAGAGTCAGATAAAAACCTTTTCCAACCTTTCTTCTCCAAATGGCACTACCCCTAACTCACGCTAACATCATGGCTTGCATCAAGAAAGAATTCAAACTCTCTGAAGAAGAACTTGATGAAAACTTTATAAGCATCAACGCCCTCTTTGCTAACCAAGAGCTTGATTTTTACCATGAAATCCTGGAGGGATCTGTTTATCCCAATATGTTAGTGGACTTTTGGATGTTTGCGTCTCTGCGCATAGATCCGAAAGGCAGAACCACTATCGTCTCTGAGGTTCGAAGGGCCCATATTACTATCACTCCCTCCACGATCTCCAACCTGCTGAGATGCAATAACTCTAGAGAGACTTTTGATGACAATACCTTCAACATGACCACCCATCTTATGTTGAGGACTCTTATGGACAATGATCCTTTCAGCGCCAAGGTCATTAGGGTTTGGCACCAACTCCTCGTGGGCAACTTTCGTCCACGAAACCATGATCAAAATAGCATCATGGTGGAGGATTTGGAGTTTATACTATGTGCCCTCCGTGGGAAGAAACTTAACTTTCCTCTGATGATCTTCAAAGGACTTGTTGAAGCAGTTTCTATGGCTGTTGCTCGGCAAGGTGTAGTAACATGTCTTCCATATGGAAGACTTTTGTCCTACATGTTCCTTAAAAAGGGGATAGTGAGAAGGATGCGTAGATCTAGATCCTTGGACATGTTTGAGGCGGAAAGCTTGCCCCTGCTGTCCCTAGAGGGTTTAGATCAAAGGATCAACTAGGAGGTGGGTTGTTTTAGGCTTCATGTTTTGAATTTTGTAATCCTCAATGTTCTTGGGAACCACCTTCTCTGTAACGAATGTACTCCTTTGATATCAATGAAAAATATTTTGACGTTTCTTTGTCTTCTTACTGTATTTACCATGCATGTTTGTTTGAACATACAGCCATTTTGGTGTTAGTTCAACCATTTTGGCCTACGTAATATACTTCGAATATCTACGTTTTTGCAAGAATCTTTACTTCATGCATGATTGGTTTGTATCTTTTCAGATACTTTCCATTTACCCTTAAAATTTTGCGATCTTGTGCCAATTCTTCTATCTCATAAGCGTTATTTGAGAACACTTTCAAGATTCGAAAAGGGCCTTCCCAATGTGGGGACCATTTACCTAACACCTGATTCTTTCGATCTATAGGTAAAATAGCTTTCCAGACTAAGTCATTACTGATAAACGTTTTACCTTTCACCTTTTTATTGTGTGCTCTGGACACTCTTTCTTTTTGAATTTTTATCATCTCCAATGCTCGAAGTCTGTCTTTGTCCAAATATACTAATTCATTCATCATCAATTCCCAGTAAGTGTTTGGAGGAATTTCTGCTTGTCTTTGTATCCGAACTGACTGCAAATATATCTCAATTGGGAGTACTGCATCATGTCCAAACGTCAGTTGGAAAGGCGTAGTGTTTGTAGCTTCTTTTGGAGATGTTCGACAAGCCCAAAGTGCTTGGTCCAAAGTTTTGTGCCAATTCTTGGGTTTTTTCCCTACATGTTTCTTTATAAGACCAATTATTATCTTATTTGCTGCTTCGACTTGTCCATTTGCCTGAGCATAGTAAGGTGTAGAGGTAAACAACTTGAACCCCATATCTCTGGCGAAATCTTGCATCTTTCGCCCAGTGAACACTGAAACTTGGTCTGTGGTTATACTATGCAATCTTTCAACATAGAAGGCCAATACATTCCGTATCGAAACAAAAGCCATTTCATTTTGTGCCCCGCTTGGTGCGCACCACATGCTCCGCTATGTACATTTGAGAGAGCCAAATATGCTTCTGCTTCGCCCAGACACTTTAATAAAACTCCTTCGGGAGTTTTCTTAAACAATTCATTTCCCATTAAAACGTATGATAAAGCTCGATATTTTACCTTTCTATTTGTGTCTGTCGAAGGATCTTTTAAATAGTTCACAATTGGACTTCTCCAATCTGTGTCTGCTAAAGAGTCTGTATTCAAAACTTCAAACTCTTGTTTGTTGGCAAAACCTAATTGTGAGTTCTCCAAGTCACTTGGGGAGAGCCTGGTAGCCATTGCCTTGCCTCTTACTTCGATCAGCTCTTCTAGTTTTTCTTTTGATACCCTGTATCCTGAAGCTAACTGTGCCAAATCATTCGCTTCTTGATTTTTCACCCTTGAAACGTGATTTAAATCCACGTCCTCGAATTTTTTGAGCAACCTATTTGCTATGACAAAATACATGATCAAATTTTCTTTGATACACTTGTATTCTTTCGTCAACTGCTTAATCACTAGTTCAGAGTCTCCTTTAATTTTGACTCTAGTTGCCCCCAATTCTAACAAAGCTTCAAGTCCAGCGATCAGTGCTTCGTATTCAGCTTTGTTGTTGGAGCATAAGGGACCTTCAATTTTGTACTTGAGCTTTGTTGGAATTCCATCAGGAGAAATTATTAGTACTCCAACGCCAGTTCCTTCTTTGTGGGTTGAACCATCGATGCCATTATCATCTTCTTGAGCTAACATGGTACCTATTGTATTATCTGACGCTGAAATATACAGGCGCATGTGTTTCTTCCCATTTGAGGGAGATAAAATTGGTAGATGCATCAAGTATTTCTTTATCTTCTCGAAAGCTTCTTGATGTTCGGCACGCCATTCGAACTTTCCTTGCTTTAGTCGAAGTAAAGGAGAAAAAGCTTGTGTGTGTCCACTCAAGTTAGAGATGAATCTTCTCAAGAAGTTTATCTTCCCCAGTAAAGACGGTAATTCTTTCTTCGTGGATGGAGGCTTTGTTTCCATAATAGCCTTTGTTTTGTTTTGATTAATTTCTATTCCCTTTTTGTGGATAACGAAGCCCAGGAAATCTCCAGCCTGCAGAAAGAAAGCACATTTAAGGGGGTTCATCTTTAAGCCATATTTTCTCATTCTCTCGAATGATTGGCTCAGATGGTCCAGATGACTGGTATCTGAAACAGATTTCACCACAATGTCATCTATGTACACTTGCATGAAAGTTTCTATAAAATCATGGAATATAGGATTCATTGCTCTTTGATAAGTTGCCCCAGCATTTTTTAAACCAAAAGGCATTACAACCCATTCGTAGGTGCCTATGGCCCCTGGGCAACGAAAAGTTGTTTTAGACACATCTTCTTCTGCAATGAATATTTGGTTATACTCAGAATATCCATCCAACATACTTAGATATTCGAAGCCTGCGGCTGAATCTACTAACATTTCTGCCACGGGCATGGGATATTCATCCTTAGGCGTTGCTGCATTAAGATCACGAAAATCTATGCATACTCTTAATGAACCGTTCTTTTTAATAACCGACACAATATTAGCAATCCATTCGACATACCTCGTAGTTCTGATGAACTTGCATCGTAGAAGTCTTTCGACCTCTGCTTTGATCTTCGAATGAATTTCTGGTGCGAACCTTCTAGGAGTTTGCTTGATGGGCTTTTTCCCTTCCTTTATGGGCAACTTTAATTCGACCAAATCTCGCCCTAAACCAGGCATCTCGTCGTAATCCCATGCAAAGCAATCTTTGTTCTTCTTCAACAACATGATGACTTTTGCCTTCAAAGTTGGCTCTAGTTTTGCACTGATGTATGTTACCCTCCTCTGATCTCCATCTCCGAGATTTACTTCTTCGAGTGGGTCTTGGGCTAACATTTTGATATTTGCCCCCATTGGGTCTTTCTCGAATCCCAAAGGCTCTTCGTCGTAGATTGCATCCAGCCTTTGACTCATCTCCTCTCCTGAGATTTCTTAGGCTTGAACTGGATCTTCGAGGAACTGGGGGGTAGGATGTATTCCAGAATCCCTCATTTCTGCTTCTCTTTGAACCGTACTGACCGTCATGTGTGATAAATCGGCTTCGAGAGCCGTGTTTCTTTTGTTCTCGGCTATGTAAGCCGAAATCTTTTCAAAAAAAGATGCTTCAGACATGACCAACATCGTCATCCCAGCCTGTTGGCCGTATTGTTGGTGAATGCTCCATCGGTGAGGTATCTTCTGGACCGTCCATTATCTCTCTATTCCATTGGAATCCATTAGGATGTAAAGACAAATAGTATAAAGAATTTCTGTTTGGAGTGTATATATCTTCAGCTGCATGGCAAGGTCCTATGTTCGCCAAATTCCTGTCGAAACTAGTTTTATTGACCTGATTGACTTCAGCCATGTAGTAACTTTGATCTCCTTTGATGTTCTCTACTATGCCATCTTCTCTCCAAATGGTTAGTCTTTGATGCATTGTCGAAGGCACAGCCGCCACTCCATGGATCCACTCTCTTCCAAGCAAAAGATTGTAATTAGCCTTTGCTGGTATCACCATGAACATCGTTGGCCTGGTGACGGAACCCACAGTTAAATTCACTTGGATTACTTCTAAAGTTTGCCTTATCTTGCCTTCATAGTTGGACAGAACCATGTTATGTGGTCTTATATCAGTATCGAACATACCAATTCTCTTCAACATGTATTGGGGCATTAGGTTCACTGCTGCTCCCCCATCTACTAAGACTTTATTAATGCCAACAGTCTCAATCTTGGCTCTTATGTAGAGTGGTTTCAAATGATTCCTCATACCTTCATCAGGCCTTTCGAAGAAAGCGTTCTGCTCTTCGACTGCCCCATTGTTCAGCATATAATAACACACAGGTCTGTGTCTTGCCATCTCTTCCTCATCAGCTTCCTCACAATCCTCAACTTATGTTTCTTGGTTAAACTCATGAGGGAGTACTGACACAACATTGCAATTTAAGTTTATCGACGATACTCCGTCTGAGTCGAAATCGTTTGTCATCCTATCGTCTTCCTTCCAAGGGCTGGAATGCATTTTTTCTTCTTCTTTCTCATTTTCAGAATCGAACAGCTTACGCTCCACTGGAGGTTTATTTGTCCTTGCCCCCTGCATTGGGATTTGATTGCTACTTGATTCTCCAGTCTCCCTTGGTTTGTATTCCCTTTGGGCTTTCTTCATCCTCTGGTGCCTTCTCCATTGTGATCTGGACATAGGATTTTTGCCTTTGTTGTTCTCCAACCTGTACATCTCTCGATTGGAAGTCTGGAATTGCATCCTATATGCCATTGCAGTTCTTCCTCCTTGGTCCCAACTTCGCCATTTGTTGGTTCTGGCACCAGCTTGCATCCATCTATCCCTGGGTATGTCGGCAGGAACTTTGAATGTGACCCTTCGAGCTCTAGGGTGTGGGCTGTCAGGCCTCCTTGATGGGGTCCTGATATCGAACCCATACAAGTTGGGACGAAGTCCTTGAGTTTCCCGACCCACGTAGAGATACACCCTTTCGAATGATCTTGCTAGTAATTCATCATAAACTGCTCCACACCTAGGGCACAATGCAATCTCAGAGTTATCGTTGTGACATCTGACTTAGAAACCCACCAAGCTTTCCTCAGTCCTTGGGTACACCTTCAGCAATAAGTTTCCACCTCTCCAAGGCTGCTCCATTCTTTCTCGCAGGGCCCTCTCGAAATTGGCTTGAACCCTTCGATTCAGCATAACTGAACATCTTGGGCACATCAGCATTTTTCCACCATTTTTCACATGACAATCCCAGAGATAATCCTTCAGACTGTTCCCTCTTGGTGGGATTTCAATATTTCCTTTCTCCCTTATCAGCCATTTTTCTAGTTCTTCTATTTCAGATAAAGGCCGTCTAACATTGACCATGTTAACAACTACCGGAGGAGCCTCGTAAATTCGTATCTGCTGAAGCTTCACTGTGAGGTCTTCAGTGGCCTCACTTGTTTTTCCTTTCAGATCTTCAGTCATCTCAACATCAAAGGATTCTTCAACATCAGTATTGAAGATCGAATTGGCATTTAGGCTTTCAGTAGCCTGCTTTCCACCTGAATTTATCTCCGATTCAGCAGCATCAATTTCAGATACTTCCACCATGTTGACGTCAAATGGTTCACACAAGTTAGTGTCAGCCACACTCAAAGGATCTGTGTCAACCTTCATATGGTTCTTGGTTTTGTCAGCAAATTTCAGACGTCCATCCTTGATAGCATTCTGAATTAAATCCCTGAAAAGAAAACATTGTGAAGTTTTATGGCCTAAAAAACCGTGATATTTGCAAAAACCTCGCTTCTTCCGTTGTTCTAACGAAGGAAGTTTTGAATTGGGAGGTACTATCATCTGGCCATCTTTTACTAATAAATCAAATATTTCGTCACATTTAGTGACATCAAATGTATAAGTTTTCTTAGGAAATCTATCGCTTTTATCATTCTCTACTGGATTTTTTCCATTAGAAGGGGTGAGAAATTTGCAAGAATAAGGTGGCGCCTCTTTTAACTCAGCAAGATCTATTTCGACCTCTTCCATACTGTATGAATCTTCGAAAGGTTCACCATCAACGTCGTCTGCTTCGACGTATGCTGCTCTCTCCTTCTTATAACTTTTACTTGCTCTGGCCTTTTCTGCTTTTAATCGTTCGACTTGTCGAACCCTGTCTGCCAATTGGGCCATATCTCTTAGGTATTGAGTATCCAGTTTCTTTCGAATTGAATAATCTAGGCTACCTGCAGCCATTTCAACTAATTTGTGCTCTGGGACAGTCGTGAAGCATCTTGACTTCAACAAACGGAACCTGTTTAAGTAATCATCTATAGATTCCGTGAACTTCCTCTTGATGCTAGCCAATTCTTTCAGACTTATCTTGGTTTGACCCATGTAAAATTGTTCATGGAATAATCTCTCCAAGTGTGCCCATGCATCTATGGAATTTGGGGGCAAAGTAGTGAACCAAACAAAAGCATTTTTTGTTAGCGAACTAGGGAAGTATTTAATCCTTAAATCTTCGTTCCCTGCTAGATCCCCTGCTTCCGTCAGATACCTGGCTACGTGCTCCACGGTAGACTCATTGGTGTCCCCTGAAAATTTATAAATTTTGGTACTTTGGTACCCCTTGGCAATTCCGTTTGCATGATATATTCTGCTATTGGGGATGTATAATTTGGGCGTCGAAGCCCGGTATTAAGGCCATTGTTAGCCATTATTCTCTCTATCATGGCAGTGAGATTGTTCTCTATTGCCAAATTGTCTCTCCTAACCCTATGGACCACTTCGTCAGGATGTTCGTTTCTTCTTACCATCACCAGATCAGGCTGTTGCTGGGCAACTGCTTGTTGGCCAATGTTAGTCGTTTGCCTTCGAGTTTCTAAGTCTATCACTTGGTTTTGCTCGACTGGTGTTGGTCTAGATGGTGGTGTTGTGGCTCGAACTTGTTCTAGAATGGGTTCCCCTTCCTGATAAGTTGATTGGTTGTTCCTTCGTCTATTTTGTGGAACTCCTAAAAAATATGCCATTCGATTTATTTGAGATGTTATTTTTTGGAAAGTTTCCACATTATCCTGGTTAGTCCTAGCAATGTTTGTTGCTAACAGATTCAAGATGGAGCCCAATTCTTTGGCAAGAGTTCCTAACATATCATGGTTACTTGCATCCATTTCCTGTCGAAATGTTGCTTGACTATTTGTGGTAAATGGGGGTATTTGGGCAGAGAAGCCAGTATTCTGTGCGCTTCGACCTATCGAACTGACATTCGGCGAAAATGCCGTCGGGTTAGTTGTAGTGTATGTAGGCCCTGATCCTCGTAATCCTTTCATATATGAATATGGCATTCCATATGGATTGTTGGGTCTCCAACCTTCGAAAGTCGATGATGGTCCTGGGGAAAATAACTGACTTGCAGCGTTTGTCGAGAAAGGTGGTATCTCGCTTGCGCTAATGAATGGAGGCGCGGTGGTCGAACTCGAAACTGGTATAGTCCATGTTGTCCCTGTAGTATTTTCAAGCATCGCCTGGGAACTACCTATGGGTTCAGATCCTATCGAAACTGGTATAGCCTACGCCTCTTGAGTAGAAGTCGAAACGTGCGTAGAATTTGTCGCTACTGTTCCTGACCCTTGTGGGGGATCTTGGTTTCCCCTCCACTGGCCGCATTGACCATTTTCTTGTTGTACCTTCGTTTAGGAATCGGTTGTGCACTTTTGGTTAATTTACCGTTCCTAAGGTTTATACAAGGTCTTGATATTTTCTAGACAAAACAAAACAATCAATTAAAACAATCTGTTTGACACCGTCCCACTGGGCGTGCCAATTTGTTTACGGTGATTTCCGGTAAACAACCGCTAGTCTTCCAAACTATAATAAATATGATTTGGTTACTCGCAGGATCGACTAGATTGATCCTAGGACATAGTCAAAAAGGTTGTTATTCATGATAGTTCGAATTATGTATATGGTTGGCTTGTCTCGAAATAAGAAATACTTAATCAAAGAAATAAAGATTAGCAATCACCTTGTTATACACGTAAATATAACATCAGCGAAGGGTAAGATAAAGATAAAATATAAGACAAAACTGTAAAGTGCAAGAATCTTAAAATGTAGAAACTTAAATGCTTCGAAACTAAATAGAATGAAAATAAAGAGTGCAGGAATGTAAATGACGGAAAGTAAACGAAATGCAGTAATATCAAAAGATACTTGAATAAAGAAAGATACAAATGTATTTAAAATGGTGTTGGTGTCATACGTACATTTCTCAGCGAAACTCGTTCTCTTAACACTTGATACTTGAGCAATATGTGAGTGATTTGTACAAAATGAACACACGGAATCCTAATACTAAGACCCTTTTTTATACTAAATTTGACCCTAACGGTCCTACACTAATCTGATGCCACGTTACTCATGAGAATCCTTGGGATGCCATCTGTCTTTGTGCAGTTATATAAACTACTTCGAAATTCAAATCCTCCCGCCTGAATCCTCTTTCGACGCGTGGCAACGTAATCAGAATCGAGAATACCACGAAAATACGCTAAGCTTCAGTACTTTACATATTTCGTAAAAACGTTTAAGTCCCAAAAGATGATTCTTTTCGAATTTAGCTTCAGTGCTAACTGTCTCCGTTCCAACTTAAACCATCATTCTCGAACATGGCCATCAGTAGCCATTTTTTTGATCTCAAAGATGGTCATCAGTAACCATCTTCCTTCGAATTTCAAACCTTCGAAGGATATTCTTCCCAAACGAAATCTTCAGCTAACAGTATGATGTTTTGAAAGCAAGGTACGGCGACATTTCTTCAAAGGCTTACGGTTTGAATAGCAAGGTAAAAGTTTCTCCTTTTTGTTCTTTATGGTGGAAAGACATTTTTAAGATTAATTCTTCTTCATCTCCTTCTTCTTTTGATTCTATTGTTCCTATGGTTGGAAATTGTCGTTTTATTATTCGTAATGGCCATAACACTCCGTTTTGGTATTCTTCTTGGTTGGGTGATTCGGATTTATATGAGGATTATCCGGATTTATTTCTTGCTTCTCATTTAAAGGATGTTTCGGTGGCGGCGACGGGGGGGTGGTCGGAGGAGGAGTGGAAGTGGGGGGATTTAGGGTTGCCCGTTCTCATGGAGGAAAATCCGATTCTCACGACTCAATGGTTGTCTTTGAAGAGCCGATTGGAGGATTTCAATGGTTGGGAGGTAGGAAAGGACACCGTGTTATGGAATGGTAATTCGGATAGGGTGTTTTCGGTTGCTTCGTGTTATGAATTTTACGAAAAGTTCAATTTTGTTTATGGTCTTCCTATTAATCATGCGGAAGCGTTCGGTCTTTTGTGGGATATGGAAGTGCCTTTTAAAATAAAGGCTTTTGGTTGGAGGTTATTTCACGATAGACTCCCTTTGAAGGATCTCTTGGTGGTTAGAGGTATGTCTTTTCCCTTGGTAGAATTAAAGTGCACTTTTTGTGGTAATAGTTCGGAAACTCGGAATCATTTGTTTTTTGGTTGTTGGGTGGTAAAAAATATTTGGAGTAAGATAGATTTTTGGGCGGGTAAAGGGGTTATTTTTGAAGAAGAGTGTTTATCAAATTTTATGGAATGACACTCATTCTTCCATAGTAAATTGGTGATGGATAGAAAGTTGGACATAGTTTGGTTTGCCACAACATGGTGCTTATGGTTGGTTAGAAATGGTGTTTGCTTTCGTAAAGAGGCATGGAGTGTTAACAACACCGTTTGGAATATTAAGATGTTGGCTTGGCGTTGGTCTTCTTGTGGAAAAATTACTCATCCCAATTATTCTTTTTACGAGTTTTGTAGGGAACCTTTGTACTATCTCTCGTAATGTAATTGGTTAGTAATTTTTCCTTGGCGGGGTTTTCCCGTTTTCTCTTTTGTAATCAGGTTGGAGAACTCTTAGTTCTCCCTTTAATGATATCTTGATTTCTAAAAAAAAAAAAAGTGGAGCACTCAATTATTCAACATCATTTTAATCCAATAGTGCTTGTAAAATATTGAACATAACTCTTTTTGACTATATTGAACTGTACTTGATAAGTTTTTATAGACTAATTATTCACCAATTTATTGATACAAAATTTCTTACATTTTGTAACAATTGATCACTCATATGAAAGATCCATGCATCTCAATAAACAAAGAATATAATATGGAAAATTTATAGAAATTGATTTCCTCCTTTTTGTAGGTTATTGGACAAGGAGCCAATTTTCACATAATTGTACTTTATGTGATAATGGTATTGAAGATTCTCAGCATGTCTTCTTTCAAACATCTAAATTTTTTTTAAATAATCAAATTTTAAAATTTTAATACTACCAAACTAACCAATCTATCTTCATAATTCTCAATATAAGTGTTACAGACCTCTGTCCAGTTTATTCATGTTGAAGTGTACGGACTAGTCAAAGATCTCCAATACATGGTGACTATTTTGTATGCTTTCAACCAGCTTGGAACACGGGAAGAATTTATGGCAAGATATTGATAGGATTGGCAGCACCACTAATTATCCTTGAATATTATAGGTGACTTTAATAATGTGCTCGAGAGCAATGATAGGAATGGAGGGAGTCTTGTTCAGGAAAATGAGTATAAAGACCTTGCCTTAATGATGCAAAACCTGGACCTCTTTGAAGCAAGATCTAAAGGGTGTCACTATACTTGGACCAATAAAAGTACCATGAATCTCATATATTCTAGAATAGATAGGATGATTGGAAATGTTGACTGGTTCCAATGGTTCCAAAAGTATAGCAATGCCACTGTGGAGGTCCTAAAACCTAGAATATCTGATCATATGCACCTATAATGGTTGGAGATATTAAATATATGCAACAAAGAAGAACTCTTTTCAAGTTTTTGAGTTGTGTAACATAGGAAATTACATACATCTACACTAATACATTTTTGGCCTACGGCCAAGCTAAAATTTTCCACAGCTCAGAAACTGTGGCCATATATATGATATGGCCAGGGTTTTCAAAGCGTAGAATTATGTTATAAAATATTGAATCCGGAGTGGGAAACTGTGGCATTTACTTCAATTGTCACGGTTAGACAACTGCAGATATTTTTAGCCGCAAAGAAAAACCGCGACCTTATAATTTTGACTACAAACTGTGGCCCAAGTCCAAAAAATTAAACCCGCCAGATTTTCCCTTTTTTTTTAATTTCCCTTTTCTTAATTAATTTCTTTTACAATTTTTTTAATTAAAAAACATTAAAAATGTAAATACAAGTTCTCATTTGTCTAACCTAATTTTTCCTCTCCCTCGCCGTCTCCTTCCTCAACCGAATCACACTCTCTCCTTCCTCAAATTGGTCCTCTCTCTCACGATTTTGGATCTTTCTCTTCTCTAAATCCATTTCCTTCAAGAGAAAATCGTGAACGGTGATGGTGGTGCGGCCTTCTTCTATTCTCATCAAAAACGGCAGCGCGACCTCCATCTCCGGTGAGATCTTCTTTCCGTCACCGTTCGATCCTCTCCACCTCGTCTCAGCGTCTTGAATCTGTAAAATTGGGTGAGATATTTTCAAACCTATTTTGTATACTCTCTCTTAATCTCTCTTCTTCTATCTCTGTATATTTTGAAGGGTTTGTGTAAATTCTCAATTTTAGGGTTTCATGAATGTTAGGATTCTTCTAGGCTAGATTGATGGAACTTACCAGTTCAACTTGGAGGAGTTTATTCCAAATATTTGTCAATTAGCTCAAGAACCAGGGGAAGATGAAACGACAAAAGCTGTTTGGGCAGCTGGTTTGCAAGTCCTTTCTTCATTGGTATTTATTTTGCAATTCCATAATAGTTTAGATTCCAGCTTTTCCCTTTGAGAACTGCTTGAAGCATATGCACTCAAATCAAATAAGTTTTCAATTATTTTCAGTGTTGTCTATTCTGATTTACGGTTTATGTGTAACATTCCAGACTTTAATCCAAGATATCACTTAAAACAGTTATTCTGTTAGAAAATGCGATTACTATTATAATATGATCTAAATATGTATTCTTTACAACTTTGAATTTGTTCTGTAGGTTCACTATATGGGTGAACACTCTCATATATCAGTAGAGTTTAATAATGTAAGTAGCCATTTACATCTTTAGTAGAGTTTTCTTATAACATTGATATCTTATTTCATCTTATAGTGATTTTTTTCCGTTATAGTGATATCTTATGCTGCCAAGTATCATTTATCTCATATCGTTATGCTATTCCTGTGTTGTGTAGACATACATGTTTAAGTATGACAATGTTCACGGTCAGTGGAAGAACGACGAACTCACCGTCAAGGACTCTAACATTCTTCTCTTTGGCCAGAAGCCAGTTACTATCTTTGCACACAGGTATATAGTTTTGTTTTGATTCATACAGTTGAAATGAGGTTATAGTTAATCGATTTCGATTCATATAATCACATATGGAATTTTACTGAAATCACATTTGAGATTAGCTGCATACTGAATCGGTAACTGGTTTGGCTGCAGGTTCTTGGTGTGGATAAAACGGCTTCACAACAGGAAATTAATAAGGCATATTACAAGTTGGCATTGCGGCTTCATCCCGATAAGAACCCTGATGATGATGTGATTCTTTAAGGCTTCATTTTATGCTGTGGATTGTGTTCTTTCTCTCATTCATTTCTTCGTTTTTTTCCTTTTGGTTTCTGCATTGATTCCATCAAAATCTCATATCGGTTGTCGAAAATGTTCTGTTTTTGGATAATTTTAACTATCAGTTGTGTCATCTTTGAATAATCATGTGTAGTTATCATCTTGGTGGCGTTGTCTGCTGTATAATTTTACTTTTCTGGATTTTGTTAGAAACTAATAAGAGTTCTTTTGCTTATTGTTGGTATAGGTGTTACTTTGAAGATTGCAAGAATCACCAAGACGGGAAATGGCCATAGCAATATTGGACAAGAGCCAGGGTATACACTAGAGCTTCCATCATCAAATATTGTGAACTTTATTGCTAAGGTATGCTACTTGTAGCTTGTAATAATACATCTTTCTTTAGAATATATTTATATGCTTAGAGTACATGTGATTTTGTGTGTAGGGAGTAAAACTTACTCTAGATTGCTCGACTTGGTCGCATGGTTCTTCTGAAACCATGCGTTGAAGTAAGTTTAGTAACTAATTAGCTAAACATTGCTCATAACCAATAATTTTGTTATAAACTTTTTCTATAATTTGGTTTTGGAATGTATATGCAGGCAATGAGAGTATCAAGTGCTTTCTATGTTGCAGGATGGCTTGTTATTTATTTTTCAAAGGTTCTTCATACAGAACCTATGTGATTTTTTTTGTCATAACTATTCTCCAAGGATTAAATGAGTAACTTAAGCTTGTTCTCTTTTATACATATATATATATATATATATATATATATATGGTCCAGTTCCTTTGGATATTGGGAGACTAGCAACAGGATATGGAATGAGAGTCTTTTCATTTGTGGTTCGTTGTAGTTTTACTTGTTCAATGAAACAATTCTCAAACTTTCATTTTTAAATACTTGCATATGTTCAATTTATGTGACTTAATATTTGATTTATTATTATCATATAAGGTTCCTATCTTCGTAGCAGAAATCTCACCAAAAGAACTCCGAGGAGCCCTCACTATATTAAATCAGGTATATTTTTGCTAAACGTTGTGACCTACTGTTATACCCCAAAATTTGCCCACATCTTTTTTCAAGAAAACTCCAATCTGAAAATTAAGAGTCTCATATAAATATGGATTATTTCAACAAATATCCTAACATATGAAACACTTAGTTTTTAGAATTTTTCTTATACAGTAATTTGGCTTGCAGTTGAATTTATTCTTACGCAAACGCCAAATACTGTTTATTACTTCACACATGCTATTTATTTATTTACAGATAAATAGTACTGACACAATTGGTACAGAGTTAAATCTTTTTGCAGGCGCAGAATCAGGAAACTCAGACTGTACTGGTAACAAGTAGATTATTATTATCTTTTGTTTCCCACTAATTTTGGTACTATATTCCATTATTTTCAAAAATCTTTTCAAATCTCTTTTTCAAAAATCAAATCTCTCTTTTTCCCAACACTATCTCCACTTTCTTTCAAATCTTACTTCCACTCAAATTTTCCTTTTGTACGGAATCACATCATTCCCCAACGTCTCTATCCTTCTTTCCACTCTATAAATACCTCCCATTTTCTTCCATAAAATCTCACATCAAATTCTAACTCATCTTTCAAATTCCTACCTCATATCTATTTTCTCTTCTTCCCTGACAAGAATGGCAAAGTGGATAGAGACACTGTCTCTTACAGTCATCACCATTGCTACGGTGATCATGACTTTCTTCTGCCTGCATAGTCCTGAAGAGTGTGGACCTGCAATGGTTGCACTCCCAATCATCTACATGTTATTGTTCATAGCATGGGTCATTAACCGTCATTCCTGAAGTCTGCCGTGATTCTTATTTCTTAAATGTACCGTTTATTCGTCGTACTGTTCAATATAGTATGTACTGTCAGTATTAAATGTTGTACTATTTGTCATAATATTGCTTAATTACTAAGATAATATTTTGTGTGTTTTCTGCCAGTCAAATATTCCTATTTCTGTGCATTAAATAATTTTCAGGGTTATTATCGGTAATTTTGCCCGCATACCGTAAATATTAGTTATTTAGTATGTCTATGTTTTTTTAACAAGTCATGTAAATAAACTTTCATTTTTCACATAAAACAAAAACAAAAACAACAAAAAAGAAAATTAACTTTGACTGTTGATTTTTCACTCTAACTGCTACGTCAATACCTGGACAGTCAGTTGACAGCCAAACTGCTGGCAGTACAATTCTCAGTGTTTTGTACCATCAATCAAATCAGTCTTTCACAATTCAAAATTCCAAGATTTTTGTTCTAGAAGTCTTCTGAATATCACGCGATTAGCAGAGACTCAACACTGCACAAAAATCAGGTACGCTTAACCGTCTCCTACATAAACAGTCCCTGACTAGGGTTTTCTTGTTTTTACAGGAGAAACAAGTTTTTGAGAGCTCAAATGGATTTCATACACATCCATATATCTCAAAGTACCATCATACAAATTTTCAAACTTCAATTCACTCAGACGCACCGTCAGCAGCTCAAACAGTCAACAGACGACCCGTTTGACCAAAAAAGTCAACAGACAGTCAAAAATGAAATTTTTTGTCAAAGTCCATATTTTGTCAAAGGATTCATCATTTGATCATTGGATGATCATAATTCATCAAGGAAAGATAAAAAATCAACAAAACCCTAAGATTCAAAATTAGGGTTTTTGCCTGAAAAGTCAACTCAACTTTGACTGATCATAACTCTCTCATCCTTCATCCAAAAAATTCAAACCAAAGTTTATTTTGAAGGAAATTCAATTATCTTTCAAATTCCATTGATCCCATGGTCATTGGATTCACCATTTGAAAAATATGATCAAAGACATTACAGGTCATTTTCAAAGTCAACAAAAAGACACTTTTTTCAAAAGGACACACAAGGAGCATCAAAAATCATTTTGACATGAGACCAAAGACATTGGTTAGAGGACTCTTTGAGGTTTCCAAAAAGTGCAAGATCTCCTTCATATGACAAAAATTGAGGGATTTACACCTTGTTGAAGTTGGCTAAATTTTGGAAAAGGCATGAAACCAACATTGCTCAAAAATGCATTTTTTCCAAAAGGGGCCAAGTTTTTATGGTTCAAACATCTTTGCCATGTTATTATGGGCCTCCCACGACCAAGACTAAGCCCACACCATTTTTATTCATTTTTTGCTTGATTTTATCTTATTTTAAGATTAAAATTAAAAGGAAAATGGATGGATAAATGGTAGCTTAACTTCCAAGCATGACTCACCCAAGGAATCTTCATCTTTCTGCAGAGAATTGAAGAGCAAGGCAGGTGCATTGAAGGCAAGAAGACTTGGTCAATAATTCAAAGCTTTTTAATATAAAAAATGCAAGAATTCCACAAAGGCAACTAAGATGCTTCTTAGCTTCAATTCTAAGCACTCAATGCTTATATATAGACTATCATACTTCAGTAACATAGAGAGGACGAATTCAGTAGCATTCATAAGCATATAGCACTCTTGTAACAACTTGTAATTTTCAAAGAAACTTGGAATTCGAATTTTAAGTTTCAGTCCATTTCAATACAAAATAAATATTCAAACACCTTCCTTGAACATCAATAAACGTATCCCAATCAATTGCAAGCCTTGAAGCTCACTAAATCGAGCTATACAGGTCATAATTTGTTCGAACCTAAATCAACTTGTATCTGGTTATTCACACATGCTTAGCAAGATGTAGACATATAATTAAGTTTGGTTTGAGGTGTAGATCATTTCTGGAAACTTAATTGGAGTTTGAACACGTATACACGAAACTACCATTTTAGGGTTCTTCATCTCAAAATTAGGGCTTTCTGAAATAGGCAAAATTAGAGGTTCTAAGTAGTACCATTAGGTTCGTATGGATCAGACGAGTTGAATGGTACCATCGCGCCAAATTTCTTTGCACGTTTACCCCTATTCGTTATTTTGCAGGTATGAAGCTCATCAATTACAGCGCTCTTTCATAAAAGCGCTGTAAAAGGCCCTAGCGAGAGGTTGAAGATGATGAGGTGTCCCCACCTCATTGGACAGCCAGCGCGCGAACTTTTTAAAATTTCCTCTAATTCTGTGCTTTGCAGGTGTACTGATCACCACGTGCCTCAATTTCTGGACCATCTAATCTCATTTAATGAATCATCCAACGCGCCAGATCAAACAATCCTTATCATGGACCCTCAATCCAACCACACATGATCAGTATCCTTTTTATTTTCTATTTTATTTTAATTTCTTTGTTAAATTAATTAAAAATAGTTTTAAAAATCCAAAAAATACACAAAAAATATTTTTAGACTTCTAAAATAATATATTATTTTCTGAAATAAAAATATTTTATTTTTCTTCAAAATTTCAATATTTTGCATAATTAATTAGTATATATTTATATATTTAATTTTTAATTATTCTAATCAAATCAAAAAATCATAAAAAAAATTGTTCTTTATGTTAAATATTGTTTACATATTATAAACTAATTTTGTACATATTTTGAATAATTTTATCCTTAAGTTTTAATTATTTGTATAATTATTTGCATAATTATGTTTTAATTAACTTAAATCAATTTCAAATCAATTCCAAAAATTCCAAAAAAATTAGTTTTGTTTTAAAATTAATTAACAAATATTTTGTACATATTTTAAACTTAATTTCTAGGTTTAAATCTATTTTCATCTTTTTTCTTCATTTTAATTTAATTAATCATGCATTAATTATAATTAAAATAAATCATAAAAAAATCCAAAAACATGCCTTTTATTTTTCTTGCAATTTAAATTCCTAGATAAATGTATAGGATGTCAAATTCATGTAAATAGGTTAGTTTACATTTCCTGCACAATCGATGTAATAGCGTAGATTTACTTTCTGCACTTTACATTTCCGCATTTTAATTTCCAGCAAATATAAACTGCGTGTATGTCAAAGATAAAATTGAACCGTTAGATCACTAACTTCAAAGATAAATATCTGAATCCAATCACAATCACACTTGCACCTCTTCAGGTAATCCCTTTCTCATTCTTTTCAAAATCAAAGTCAAAATTCTACTATTTTGAGTACAAAATCGAACCTTGCGTTTATATCCGGTGAAAGGATAGATTTTTAAAGGAAATAGGATAAAGACCTTACAACTCAGGGTAGACCTCCTAGTTTGCTTGCTCAAATCAAAACAAACAAAATTCTCATACACTATTGTTCTTCAAAACAAAACTTTCAAAAAAGACAATACTTTGTATACATCCAAACACGGATTATTACAAAGTTAACGTTCTTTTCAAAACATCTTTCGAAAGATAAACAAGCATTTTGTATACATCCACACACGGATCATTACAAAATTCAATTTACAATAGTATTTGAAACCACACATGAGCAATTTCAGAGCAATTGAAAAGTGATCGAAAAACAAGTGAGCTAAGCAAACTTAAGAGCCCATGGATAACCATGGATACAAAGGGTGCTAACACCTTCCCTTTGTATAACCTACCCCCTTACCCAGAATTTCTTAAAGGTCTTTTTTCTGTTTCTTTTATAAACCTTTCCTTAATTAGATAAAATAAAAGGTCGGTGGCGACTCTGTGAATTTAAAAAAATGCGAAAGCATTAAGCGATAAAAAAGAGTCAGTTCACGTATCTCTACAGAACAGAGGTATGGCCCGGGATTAAAAAACGGAGGTCCACACCTACAATCATCATAATAACTTAATAACTAACATTATAGTATCTAAATCACTATGGTAGCATTGTCATATAAGTTTGTTTTTCTTCTTTTATAGTTCATGATTGTTCTTGGGGCATCCGTGTCATTCGTAATTGGAACAGTACTTTCATGGAGGGCTTTATCTTTAATTGGTCAGTTTTCTTTGCAATTTGAATATAATTTCACTAAAAAGACTGTATGCAGAGCACACGATTTTAGAACAGTATAAATTAATTGAAACTTGTAAGTACTAAATAAACGTTTGCGATTACAGGACTTATTCTCGCTGCTGTGTTGCTTTTGGGTCTATTCTTCATTCCAGAGTCTCCTAGATGGCTTGTAAGTAATAAATTTCTATAAAAAATTTAAAATATAAAGTGTTTAGCACTACACCAAGAGTGCTAATGATTGACGCAATTACAAGTGGACCAATTGCTGATTTCGTCGGCCGAAAGTGAAGACATGGATGATACAAGAACAAGAAGAAGAGGTAGTAGCATTACATACAAATTAAGCTTTATATCTGATGGTAAGCAATTCTTTTTTCATGACAATACGAATTGGATGCTGGGAGATAGAAATATCATCTGACTTTTGAATAGTTAGGATAAATAAAATCAAAAGTTTACATGTCAATTAATGTTTTGACTTTTGAATAAATTCAGTGAACTAGGTTGGTGCATTTAGTTGTAAACCTATAAACAATTAAACATTTTGCTTCCTCAATCTAGAGCAATTAGTCTAATTCTAATTGAATTTGATAACTTTTTGAAAATTATTGCAGAGATGAAATAGAAGATGAGCAATATCTTTTTGAAGGTGTGAAGATTTCAGAAGTAGAACAGCGTGACCTAAGGTACTAGTTGCTTTTTTGAGTTCTACAAATTTTCTTGTTACTTTATGATACGTTCTTATTTCCTTAAAATGCTTTCGCTCTAAAAAGAAGTGTCAATTAAATTATGTAAAGAAGATGCCTTATGTAACACCCAAAATTTAATTATTTATTTAATTAAGTTGTATAAGGAATTAATTGTTGGAATTAGTCGAAGTTAGAATTTTTGGCATTTTTATAAGAGGCGTAATTGGAATTATATGTTGTTTTGAGCGGTTAAACTGAAAATTGTCGGAGTCGGTCGTGTATATTGGTAGATCTTTTTGGTTGATTTGTTTGTTATAATTATGTCGAATAAGTTGATTTGCAGGTGTGGTTGAATTGTTCTGGTTTATGGAATTGTGTTGTTGATGAGTTGCTATTGAATGTGTTGTTCTGAATACTTGTTGTTGATTTCGTTGTTGTTTGGAATACATTGTTGTTTATAAGTTGTTGTTGATTAAGTTGTAGGTCGAACGACCAATGTTGGATTAAGTTGATGCAATTCGTTGCATGTTCAAGTTGTTGTTTAAGTTGTTGTTGTTCTGGTTGTCGTTGCGGTTGGTGTTGCATGGCATACATTGCATTGTTTAAGTTTGCCTCGATGGCTCCTTTTTAAGTTGGCCTTGATGGCACCATGTTGAAGGCTTATGCCTTGTTGAAATGCCTCGATAACCTGCCATTTGTTTAAGTTGGGAGTTCTGCTTCAAATGGTACCACATGCATTTGCACAGTTGTGTCACATTTTGAGTCGTTGTGAAGTTAATGTTGTTATGAGTTGCTGTTGATATAAGTTGTGTTGGTTTGAGTTGTGAAATAATTATTGTAATTATTGTGATAATTGTTGTTGCTGATTGTTGTTATAATTGTTGTTGCAAATTGTTGCTAAAGTTGTTCTTATAACTGCTGTTGCTAGTTGTTATTATAACTGTTGTTTGAAAGTGGTGATAATTGTATGATCTGATCTAATATATTAATTATCATACTTTTGTTTATATTTTTCGATATCTCACCCCATCTGCTGATGTTTCCCGTACCATGGGAAACGGACAGGTACGCAAGATAGCGGTGGAAGTTTGAAGTGATTTTATGAAGTCTTTAGTTGTTGTTAGTCGAGTTGGTGTCTTGCTCTGATACGTAGCACTCGGGATGGGATTATGATTGTATTTGTTGTTCTATTGTTGTTGTTATTATTATAATTGTAGACCAAGTTGAATAATAAGAAGTAATTACTGTTGTTTAAGTTGTTTTTAGTTGAATAAAAATTGATGAATAATTATAAGTTGAAGTTTGATCTAGTTGAATAAAGTTATGTATGAATTATAATTTTAAAGTTGTAAATGTTGAATGCTATGTATCAAAGATAAATGAAATACAGGTAGTTTGTGGTTTTAAGTTGAAAATGTAATGCCTCATGTTTGATGTTTTAAAACTTTCTGCACTATGATTTTATTATAATTACCGGGTAGAAAATGGGGTGTTACATTAGTGGTATCAGAGCAGGTCGGTCCGTCCGGCCAGAGTTGTCTAATGTTGTTTATTCCTCTGTACGCGACAAGTGTGTTAAACACTGTCGGTACTTGTTGTTTTCTGGTTGTTGCAGGTATTAGTTTGAGCGACGTGAGGGAGAAGCTTTGCTTCTCGGATGTGTTTTAGTTGGAAGTTGCAGAGAGGATTGTTGTCTAGGTGTTTCGGAAACTAAAGTCGCCGAAAGAATTTTCCTCTTGAGTTATAAAAAGTTTGGGAGCGATGAGTTGTGTTAAGGACTGTTTGGAAAGTGATTAAGTTGAAGAGAATGAGTTTTGGAGCGAAATTTCCGTAAGCAAAACGCAGGAAAATTTCTAAATCATTGTGAAACTTCGAAAATTCATAACTGGAGTTCTGGACGTCCGATTTGAGTCCCGTTTAAAGTGTTGTAAAGCTAACGAGATGAAATTTCTTAGTAAAATAGTGGCAGAAGCTGTAACAAATTTATTGGTGGCAGGATGATGTTGGAAAGAAATGAAGTTGTCGGTTTGAGTAGTTATTGTGTAAACTGTTGAAAAAGGAACAATGATTAAGTGTAGGATTATTGTAGACCTTGTTATGGATTATTAGTAAGTGATTATAAGAGTTGTTGCAGTTGTTAGAAGTGCGAAGAGCATAACTTCAAGAATGAGGAGTGCTGACGATGATAGCGTTAAGGAATGTTGTTCTGATATTATCACAGGATGTGTGGTAGTATGAAGTTGTAAGACGTCAGTGTTAGCAAGTTCAGATGGTTTTGTAAGATATTGAATTATGATGCTTTTGATGGTGTAAGTAGAGACATTGTTGTAGTTGGTAATGATGGTTATACTCCATTATAATTGTCGTCTATCTATTGACAAATTGAGGACTTGATCACCCTTAATCTCTTATTAATAGTAGACGGAAATTGTATTTGGATGTTATAGACTTATCTTGCTATCTCGATGGTGCATAAAGTGGTGAATGTTAAGGGAAGTATGAAGCTTGGTTGAAGCTTTTGAATCATATAAGTTTATAGAAACTCTAATAGGACGGTGAATTAAGATGGAGGATCAGAGTCGCGAGGTTGAAGCGTGATGTGCCAGAGTGTTGGGTTTTCTTTTGAATGGTGCCGATTGTAATAGGATGACCTTGTAAGTGTTAGTTGATGATGAGTAGTGTGGCTATTAGTCGAGTTATGTTATTCAGTTGGAATTATAATAATTTAGCCGTTGTTGCATTAATGTTATTGTTGGTTACCGTAAGTGATGAGTAATACTCAGAGATATTATGAAGTTGATTAAGTTGGTTACCTTGACGTTATTATGTGAGTGACTTGACAGGATGATGATGTGGGATTGTATAACCGAGTATAAGTATGATATGGTTGATTGCTACTTAAAAAGTTGATACGTCTGATGAGTTACTAACGGTTAGGCCGCGAAGTACTAGCATGCAAGTATTGGATTTGAATATTGTTGAGTTGATGTTACTACACAAGAGTAGTAGTCGAGGTGTTGCCAAACGCGGTTGAGGATCAAAAACTAGATGTGGGATGAAGTTGAGGTTGGAGTTGGTGGATAGAATTTTCGAGGACGAAAATATTCTAAGTGGGGGAGAGTTGTAACACCCGGAATTTAATTATTTATTTAATTAAATTGTATAAGGAATTAATTGTTGGAATTAGTCGAAGTTAGAATTTTTGGCATTTTTATAAGAGGCGTAATTGGAATTATATGTTGTTTTGAGCGGTTAAACTATTGGTTGAGAAATTAGTCAGTTTAATCGGAGAATAATATTAGAAATAATATTACTATAGAGGACTATGATTTATTTAAGTTGGTTTAGTGGTGGGTGGTATGAAGAAATGTGGAGGTGTAATATTAAGCCCAAGAGTATTATTGGAATAATAGTAATTATTATTATTATTATTATTTGATTTATTGAATTAAAAGAATAAATAATGGAATTCAGGGTTTTGTAAGTTTGTTGGAATTTAGATCGTGGAAACAATTTCAGAAAAAGAGGAACAAGGATTTTGGAAGTTTTGGGAAAACAGATCGTGGAACAAAAGTTGCAGACCAAGAGGAATGAGAGTTTGACGGGAAGAAGATTGAACGGTGGCAAAGGCTTGCACTCCATCGGATTTTTAGAGGCAATCTCCAAACCATAAGGTAAGGGTGGGGTTCGAATCCTATAACCGGGATTATGATAATTGGTATGTGGGATTAGGGTATATGAATTACTACTGCGATGTTGCTAAATTGTTGAATTGATTTGGATAGCTGTGTTGCCAAAATTGTTGATTTTGAACGGTTCTGTGGAAAATTAGGATGAATTAGATGAAAATCCATTCGTATATGTTATATATTGTTTGGTTAATATATATGTATATTATTGTATCGATATCATATAAACATATATATTTAACTACTTCATATTCATATAGCCATGTTAAACATTCTCGGTCGATACTGTATATCAATTTGAATTTGCACGGTAGCGATATTTATGAGTTTCCATGGAGTATGGAGTATCACGTTTCAGTTCCCTAATATTGGAGAATCTGGTTTCAACTTGTTAATATATATGTTGCTTAGTCATGATATACATATTAATATATAATAAGATTCATTATAGTATATACATTAAAATACTGTAGTGGCACTTTTATTTACGGTAGCATAAGTGTAGATTTGAGAATCATGTTTAAGGTTTATAATATATAACATTTCATTAGCAAGATTTATAATAATAATAATAATAATAATAATAATAATAATAATAATATAAACATATATATTTAACTACTTCATATTCATATAGCCATGTTAAACATTCTCGGTCGATACTGTATATCAATTTGAATTTGCACGGTAGCGATATTTATGAGTTTTCATGGAGCATGGAGTATCACGTTTCAGTTCCCTAATATTGGAGAATCTTGTTTCAATTTGTTAATATATATGTTGCTTAGTCATGATATACATATTAATATATAATAAGATTCATTATAGTATATACATTAAAATACTGTAGTGGCACTTTTATTTACGGTAGCATAAGTGTAGATTTGAGAATCATGTTTAAGGTTTATAATATATAACATTTCATTAGCAAGATTTATGATAATAATAATAATAATAATATATTTTATGAGATTTGAGTCAGATATAAATAATTGGGTTAATTAGCTCATTTGAGTTAATTTTAATTCGGTAAGAGTTGTCAATACGGTTGTCAGAGGTCCTTTTGAGTTGTTTTTATTATTACTTGAGTTAGACCATTAGCCTATTAAGTTCATAAGAGTTACCCATAAGAGTTATCCTTATGGGTAAGAGTTGTCAGTAGAGTAATTTTGGAGTACTTTAGAGTTGTAGGGATTGTTGTAGAATTGTTTAAAGTTTCTTAAGAATTTTGTTGAGTTATAATTATAAATATTTTTATAAATTTTACGAGTTAAGAGTATAGAATAAATTAATAAAACTACTCTGTTGAGATGTTTTCAACTTATAAAAATATTAAAAACTAGTAGCAGTAAGATATAGTTGTTGAAACAAGCACAAAAGGTTATTAACAGTAAAACAATAGCATAGAATTAGTGGTAGGAATCAGTTGAAGGATAGAAAAATACTTAGAAAAGGGGGGGGGGGTTGAATAAGTGTGACTTTAAAAACTCTTAAGATAAAAACAATTGCACAATGATTTTTATCCTGGTTCGTTGTTAACGAAACTACTCCAGTCCACCCCCTTAGAGTAATTTGCCTCACCTGAGGATTTAATCCACTAATCAACCTTGATTACAATGGTTTTCCACTTAAATACCATCTAAGTCTTCTAGAGTATTCTGATCACACCTTGATCACTCTAGGAACCTTTTACAAATAAATGTAAACAAATTCTTACAAGAGTATTACAATGCTTCTTAATAAGCTATAACCACAACTGTGATATTTCTCTTAAGTTCTAAGCTTAAATCTCACTAAGATATTACAACAGTAATGTGAGGTTGAAGATGAAGTTTGAGAGCTTCTGAATTTGACAGCGTTTCTGTATTTTGCGCAAAGAGTTCATTTTCAGCTTCTCATCAGAACTTTTATTTATAGGCGTTTTGAGAAGATGATTGTTGGGAGCATTTAATGCGTTGCGTGATCCGTACAGCATTGCATTTAATGTTTCACTCTTTTGTCAACTACCTCGAGCCTTGCTTTTCCTGCTTTTACTGACTTTGCCTTTAATAGCTTCTAACGTTCCTTTTGTCAGTCAGTGTAGCTTGACATCGTGTACTTGCTTCTGATCTGATCTTTGTAGATACAACGTTTGAATTAATCAGAGTCAAACAGCTTGGTACAGAGCATCTTCTTGTCTTCTGACTTTGAAGTGCTTCTAGCGTGATACCATAAGAACTTCAGTGCTTCTGCTTCTGATCTCAAGTTCTTCTGATGCTTCAATAGACCATGTTCTGATTATGCTTGACCATCTTCTGATGTCTTTGCGAGAGCATGTTCTGATGTTGCATACTGAACCTTCTGAGTCAGTGCTTCTTGCACTGAATTGTGCATACTCTTTATATATTTCCTGAAATGGAAAATGCATAGGATTAGAGTACCACATTGTCTTATACAAAATTCATATACATTGTTATCATCAAAACTAAGAATATTGATCAGAACAATTCTTGTTCTAACAATCTCCTCCTTTTTGATGATGACAAAACATATATAATTGATATGAATTTGCAATCAGAATATTAGATGACCAAAGACAATTACACAGTTATAGCATAAGCATATAAACATAGTGTGTGAATATGTCTTCCCCTGAGATTAACAATATCCCCCTGAAATAAATACTGGATGAATTTATAAATAAAAGACTTCCCTGAGTATTTTCCATTTCAGTTGAGACGTTCACATTTGCCTAGAACTAAAGAACATTCAGAGCCTCTGCTTCTTGCTTCCATAGGACAGCTTCAGAGCTTTGAATTTCTTCTTGAATCATTGCATGCTTGATTGTATCAGAACATTCTTGAATGTACCAGAGCATTATCAGAGCATCTTTACATCCTGAAATGTTTCAGAACAAACTAAACGACAAAAGTCAGAGCATGAATGAATCAGAACATTCTTTTAAGAAAGAACAAGTATCAGAGTAAATGCTAAACAATATCAGATCACACTTTGATAAGTTCTTAAAAGAAATATATATCAGAACATATAAGGGATAAGAATGTGTTAGAGCATATTCTGCCACGAGAATATCAGAACATTCTTACTTCTTGCTTCTAATCTTGAAGCTTCACAGCATTAAGCTTGCTTCAATTCCAAGAACATGCTTCTTTATAGAATTGCATTTCCCCATGTATTTGCTTCACATGTTGAGCTTTTTCAGAATATCTTCAATCCTGCGAAAAATCTCAAAGACATAGAACTTGCAAATAATGTTAGGAATGTTGAGACTTAATCCCAGCAACTGATATAATAAATCAAATCAATTATCACGTTTTCTCCCTATTTTTGTCATAACATCAAAAAACATATAAAAGATTCAGATGAAAAATATACAATATGAGAGAAGATAATGTTTCATTGATTCATCAAATAATATCAGAAGATACAAAAGAGAAGCAGATGCAAGAAACAGATGCAAGAAATCAGAAACAACTAAGACCAAAAGACTACGACTAGCCTAGCCTAGAGACTATCTTTGCCAGAAGGTTTTGAATCTCAGAAGTGCTTGCAGACTCCATCTTCATGAATGAGCGAAACTCATTGTGAGTATCTTCATGCTTATCCAAACGAGAAGCTAGAGCATCTTGGTTCTTTTGAAGAGCCTTCATGGTGTTCATCAGAAGAGAAGGTTCAACAGAAGAAGACTCACAGCCATCATTCAAAGGAATAGCATGCTCAACAGCAGCATTTATCATGAGAACATCATCTTGATTTTCCTCAACAGGAAGTTTCTCAGCAGGATGATTCTCAGCACTTTGCTTCTCAGCACCTTGTTTCTCAGCATCAGCTTCTGACATAGAAGCATCTTCAGAATAATCTGGAGCAGGGATATCAGAATCTTCATTCTCAAGAGCCTGAAGAATTGCAGCCAGATTCCTTGGAGGTGTAGGAGCAGCAACTTTTGATGGATATTCAACCTCAAGAATAACCATGTTTGGTGCCATCTTAGAAGGATTCTCCCTAAGCCAGTTGAATAGCCACTGAAAATCTCCAGTCATAATAGAATATGGGGGCTTCCACACGACCATGGCAAGACAAGGCACTTGGTCAGACACATCTTCTGCAAGCTCATCAAGAAATTCTTTTTCTTCAAAACAAAACCTGCCCTTGAGATGACTGACCCAGAATTCTTCATAGGATCTTAGAAATCCAAGATGACCTGGAGCTTCTGCTTCACACGCCTTCTGAAGCTTCAAAAACTCAGAGTTCATCTTTCTTCTGAAAATCCTCTAGAGATTTCTCAATTCAACATCATCCATCCTGGCATGATGTGTTGCCTTCAAAGTCTCTAAACCTGTCTCCATTTTTAGTTTTAATAATTCAAAACGTACGCCAACAGAAAATTCCTAGCGGGATTTGAGTCTGGTGATAGCAGAATATGGGTTGAGAAAGAAGTAGGGTTGAGGTTCTCTATCAAGAGAGAGATATGATTCTACTTCTTCAGACTCAGCGTCTAACACCACAAGCTCAGGTTCAGGACGAGGTTTAGGAGTGAAGTTTCATTCACGAAACAATTATTGCAGTGAACCAGTGCTTTTAGATTCTGATTCAGGTGAATTGTGTGTGACAGGGTTAGCAATGGGGGAATAGTTTGCATGAGGTGGAGGTTGAGAAATGGAGATATTTGAGTGAGGAGGATAGAGGGTTTGAAGGGGTTGAATATATAGAACGAGTGTATCAATGGGATGGTCAGAAGCAGTATTGGTTATGGGTGAAGAAGGAGGGGTGAGAACTTTGGTAGTTTGAGGTGGTTCAACAGGGGTTGTTTATGGTTGATTTTCTGGTTGAGAAGGTTGAGGAACTTCTGTTGGTACAGATTCTGAAATTAAAACAGAAACAGAGTCAAGTTCAGAAATATGCATACCTTTGGATGTCTTCTGAGACCCTTCAGAATCAGCTTCAAGTCCTTTTCGCTTCTTCTTCTCATAAACAGCCTTTATCTTTTCAAGAGCAAGTTCTCTCTTTCTGGAATCTTCCTTTTCATATTCTTCCTTATTCACTTCTTCTTGAATCACTTCTTCTTCTGACCTCTTTTCAACTACAACAGTTTTCTTTTTCTTCTTCTTATCTTTCTTCTTCTTCTTCTCTACTTCCTTCTCAGCATTATTCTCAACATATTCTTTCTTCTCTTTCTTTGACTTCTTCTTTTTCTTCTTTTTCTCAGCATCTTCTTGTTCTATGTCCTCATTTTCAACTAAAACATCTTGATTTTCTTCAGCAACAACTTCTTCTACAGCAACATTCTCATCAACGTCTGCAACAGCTTCTTCTTGATTATTGTTCTCCTCATTAACAGAAGGAAGATCAAGCTTGCTCTTTGTTCTTCTTTCTTTGATGGAAGCAACTTCTGGAGCATCTTCTGAAACATCTTCTGAAACTTCAGACTTGGAAGTTGAGACTTTCTGACGACTGATCTTGGTAGGAGCATCTATAGCACCACCTTTCTTGACAGCGTTCAGATAATGAACTTTAATATCAGGTTGTTCATTTAAAAAGAACGCTTCAAAGTCAGCTAGCACAGGTCCTCTTCTGTTTCTGACGCCTGGAATAGGTTGGGGATCATTTCCAATAGCCCTAATAAGATTCATCTTTCTCAGGGTATTGGCATTCAAGATACTTCCAGTGACAGTAACAAGGTCCTTGACAACTCCAGCATTTTCCAGTTTCTCAACCATTTTGGTTTGAACCAGAAGATTGGTAATGATTCTTCCAAAAGGAATAATATTACCTTTCTTGGTTCTATTCTCATCTCAATATCTCTTACAGCATTGCACATATGATTGAAAATGATGTATACAACATCAACCTTCTTCTGAGTACCAATGCAGTACAAGATGTATTGTTGGTCTCTGTTGACAAAGTTTGGAGAATGGGTTGCTTTCCTATGATAGAAACAACCAAGAAGAATCTTTGTCCAGACTTTGTAGATGTCCTTCAGATCCCTGACATCTTTTGTTTTCGTCACATCTAGATATAGTTCAGCAAGAACATGATTCTGTTAGAACAAGATTTGTTCTTATCAATTATCTTAGTTTTGATGATAACAATAATATGAATTTTGCTTAAGATAATATGGTACTCTAATCAAATGCAATTTCCCTTTCAGGAAATATATAAAGAGTACGCATAATTCAGCGCTCAGAAGATGTGTCTCAAATGGTTCAGCATGCAACATCAGAACATGGTCTGGCAAGACATCAGAAGATGGTCGAAGCAGAATCAGAACATGGGTCTATGAAAGCATCAGAAGAACATGAGATCAGAAGCACTGAAGATCAGAAGATGGTATCACGCTCAGAAGCACTTCAAGATCAGAAGATGCTATGCACCAAGCTGTTTGACTCTGATGATATTCAAACGTCGTATTCACAAACATCTGATCAGAAGGAAGTACACGTGGCAGACTACGCTGACTGACAAAAGGAACGTTATAGCTACTAAAGGCAACGTCAGTAGACACAGCGTGAACAAGGCTCGAGGTAGTTGACAAAAGCGTATAACATTAAATGCATTGCTGTACGGAACACGCAAAGCATTAAATGCACTCAACGGTCATCTTCTCAAAGCCTATAAATATGAAGTTCTGATGAGAAGCAAGGTTAACGATCCTGAACAAAGACAATTCAAATTAACTTGCTGAAACGCTGTTCAATCAAAGCTCAGAATCTTCATCAACTCACTACATTGCTGTTGTAATATCTTAGTGAGATTAAGCTTAAACTGTAAGAGAAATATCACAGTTGTGATTATCGCTTTTAAGAAGCACTTGTAAACTCTTGAATTGATTACATTAAGTTGTAAGGAACTAGAGTGATCGTGTTGATCAGTATACTCTAGGAAGTCTTGGCAGTTGGCTGAGCAGATTGTAACTAGAGTGATCAGGTTGATCAGTAGACTCTAGAGAAAGTCTTAGGAGTGAACTAAGCAGTTGTTCCTGGAGTGATCAGTGTGTGATCAGAAGACTCTGGAAGACTTAGTTGCGGACTAAGTGGAAAACCATTGTAATCCGTGCGATTAGTGGATTAAATCCTCAGTTGAGGTAAATCATCTCTGCGGGGGTGGACTGGAGTAGCTTCGTTAACAGCGAACCAGGATAAAAATAATTGTGCAATTTATTTTTATCGTCCAAGATTTAAAGTCACACTTATTCAATCCCCCCTTTCTAAGTGTTTTTCTATCCTTCAATTGGTATCAGAACGCCGGTTCTAAGGTGCAAGCACTTAACCGTGTTTAGAAAAGATTCAGGAAGAGAAAAACGCTTCATTTAAAAGATGGTTGATGAAAGTGAAAAGACTACATCTACATCTGGCTCTGCTGAGCAATACAACGGTAACAATGGTTATACTAGACCGCCGGTATTTGATGGTGAAAACTTTGAATACTGGAAAGATAAACTGGAAAGTTACTTTCTGGGTCTAGATGGTGATCTATGGGATCTTCTGATGGATGGTTACAAACATCCAGTAAATGCCAGAGGCGCAAAGCTGTCAAGGCAAGAAATGAATGATGATCAAAAGAAGCTTTTCAGGAATCATCATAAATGCAGAACTGTTTTGCTGAATGCTATCTCTCATGCTGAGTATGAGAAGATATCTAACAGGGAAACGGCCTATGACATATATGAGTCCTTGAAAATGACTCATGAAGGAAATGCTCAAGTCAAGGAGACTAAAGCTCTAGCCTTAATCCAGAAGTATGAAGCCTTCAAGATGGAGGATGATGAAGACATTGAAAAGATGTTTTCAAGATTTCAAACTCTTACTGCTGGATTGAGAGTTCTTGACAAGGGATACACCAAGGCTGATCACGTAAAGAAGATCATCAGAAGCTTACCCAGAAGATGGGGTCCTATGGTGACTGCATTCAAGATTGCAAAGAATCTGAATGAAGTTTCTCTGGAAGAGCTTATCAGCGCCTTGAGAAGTCATGAAATTGAGCTGGATGCAAATGAGCCTCAAAAGAAAGGTAAGTCTATTGCATTAAAATCAAATATCAAGAAATGCACTAACGCTTTTCAGGCAAAAGAAGAAGATCCTGAAGAATCAGAATCTGAAGAAGAAGATGAACTGTCCATGATTTCCAGAAGGCTAAACCAACTCTGGAAGACCAAGCAAAGGAAGTTCAGAGGCTTCAGAAGTTCAAGGAAATTTGAACGTGGAGAATCTTCTGATGAAAGAAGATTTGACAAGAAGAAGGTCATGTGCTATGAATGCAATGAGCCTGGACACTACAAGAATGAATGTCCAAATCTTCAGAAGGAAAGTCCCAAGAAAAAGTTTCATAAGAAGAAAGGTCTTATGGCAACCTGGGATGAGTCAGAAGATGATTCAGAAGATGAGCAGGCCAACTGTGCGCTGATGGCGACAGAAGATGACGGATCAGAATCTACATCAGAATCAGATTCTGAAGAGGTATTTTCTGAACTTACTAGAGATGAGTTAGTTTCCGGTCTAACTGAACTTCTGGAACTCAAGTCTCAGATCAGTCTCAAATACAAAAAGCTGAAAAAGCAATTTGAATTTGAAACAAAGAAGCTTGAGTTGGAGAATTCTGAATTAAAAGAAAAACTTTTAAAATTATCCAATAATGTTGGATCTCCTTCTAATTCAGAAAAATCCACTCCTAGTCTAAACCATATTCTGAAAGAATATGATTTAAGTTTCAGGAAGTTCTTATCTAGAAGTATTGGCAGAAGTCAGCTAGCTTCTATGATATATGCTGTGTCTGGAAACAAAAGAGTCGGCATTGGTTTTGAGGGTGAAATCCCATACAAACTTGAACCTGTTGATGAGATGAAAATCACATACAAGCCATTGTATGATCAGTTCAAGTATGGCCACTCACATGATATTAGGCACACTTCACATGCACAAAGTTTTCACATTACACACACTAAGAAGCATGTGACACAACCTAGGAAATATCATGAAACTCACATTAAGAATTATCATGCTGTTCCTCCTATTGCTTACAATGCTAAATCCAAGTTCAAACAGAACTTGAGAAAATCTAACAAGAAAGGACCCAAGAAAATGTGGGTACCTAAGGATAAGATTATTCCTATTGCAGATATCCTTGGCTGCAAGAAGGACAAAGCACAACATGTCATGGTACCTGGACTCTGGATGCTCGCGACACATGACAGGAAGAAGGTCTATGTTCCAAGACCTGGTGCTTAAGTCTGGAGGAGAAGTCAAGTTCGGAGGAGATCAGAAGGGCAAGATAATTGGCTCTGGAACTATAAAGTCTGGTAACTCTCCTTCCATCTCTAATGTACTTCTTGTAGAAGGATTAACACATAACCTCTTATCTATCAGTCAATTGAGTGACAATGGTTATGATATAATCTTTAATCAAGAGTCTTGCAAGGCTGTAAATCAGAAGGATGGCTCAATCCTATTTACAGGCAAGAGGAAAAACAACATTTATAAGACAGATCTGCAAGATCTTATGAGTCAGAAGGTGACTTGTCTTATGTCTGTTTCTGAAGAGCAGTGGGTCTGGCACAGAAGATTAGGTCATGCTAGTTTGAGAAAGATTTCTCAGATTAACAAACTGAATCTGGTCAGAGGACTCCCTAATCTGAAATTCCAATCAGATGCTCTTTGTGAAGCATGTCAGAAGGGCAAGTTCTCCAAACCTGCATTCAAGTCTAAGAATGTTGTTTCTACCTCAAGGCCATTAGAACTCTTGCACATTGATCTGTTTGGACCAGTCAAAACAGCATCTGTCAGAGGAAAGAAATATGGATTAGTCATCGTAGATGATTATAGCCGCTGGACATGGGTAAAATTCTTGAAACACAAGGATGAGACTCATTCAGTGTTCTTTGATTTCTGCATTCAGATTCAATCTGAAAAAGAGTGTAAAATCATAAAGGTCAGAAGTGATCATGGTGGTGAATTTGAGAACAAATCCTTTGAAGAATTCTTCAAAGAAAATGGTATTGCCCATGATTTCTCTTGTCCTAGAACTCCACAGCAAAATGGAGTTGTAGAACGAAAGAATAGGACTCTTCAAGAAATGGCCAGAACCATGATCAATGAAACCAATATGGCTAAGCATTTCTGGGCAGAAGCAATAAACACTGCATGCTATATTCAGAATAGAATCTCTATCAGACCTATTCTAAATAAGACTCCCTATGAATTGTGGAAGAATAGAAAGCCCAACATTTCATATTTCCATCCTTTTGGATGTGTATGCTTTATTCTGAACACTAAAGATCATCTTGGTAAGTTTGATTCCAAAGCACAAAAATGTTTTCTTCTTGGATATTCTGAACGCTCAAAAGGCTACAGAGTATACAATACTGAAACATTGGTTGTAGAAGAATCAATCAATATCAGGTTTGATGATAAGCTTGGTTCTGAAAAACCAAAGCAGTTTGATAATTTTGCAGATTGTGATATTGACATCTCAGAAGTTGTTGAGCCAAGAAGCAACGCATCAGAAGCAGAGCTTCTCAGAAGCAAAGAATCTGAAGATCAAGTATCAGCTTCTCTGGAGGATCTAAACATATCTGAAGAACCATCTGTCAGAAGATCATCCAGACTCATCTCTGGTCATTCAGAAGATGTCATTCTTGGAAAGAAGGATGATCCAATCAGAACAAGAGCATTCCTTAAGAACAATGCAGACTGTCAATTAGGTCTTGTATCTTTGATCGAGCCAACTTCTGTTGATCATGCTCTAGAAGATCCAGACTGGATAATTGCTATGCAAGAAGAACTAATTCAGTTTACAAGGAATGATGTTTGGGATCTTGTTCCTAGACCAGATGGATTCAATATAATTGGTACAAAATGGGTCTTCAGAAACAAGCTCAGTGAGAAAGGTGAAGTGGTAAGGAACAAAGCCAGACTGGTGGCTCAGGGTTATAGTCAGCAAGAAGGGATTGATTATACAGAAACCTTTGCACCAGTGGCCAGGTTAGAATCTATTCGCTTATTAATTTCTTTTGCCACTCAACATAACATCACTCTCTATCAGATGGATGTTAAGAGTGCCTTCTTAAATGGTTATATAGATGAAGAAGTTTATGTCCATCAACCTCCTGGTTTTGAAGACTCTATGTCTCCTAATCATGTTTTTAAACTTAAGAAATCATTGTATGGATTGAAACAGGCTCCCAGAGCTTGGTATGAACGCTTAAGTTCTTTCCTTCTGGATAATGGTTTCACTAGAGGAAAAGTGGACACTACTCTCTTTTGTAAAACCTTTAAAAAGGATATTTTAATTTGTCAAATATATGTAGATGATATTATTTTTGGAACATCTAATGCTACACTTGGAAAGGAGTTTGCTAAGTCTATGCAGGCTGAGTTTGAGATGAGCATGATGGGAGAACTCAAGTACTTCCTTGGAATACAAATAAATCAAACATCAGAAGGAACGTATGTTCACCAAACCAAGTATGTGAAGGAACTTCTGAAGAAGTTTAATCTTCTGAACTGCAAAGAAGCCAAAACTCCTATGCATCCAACATGCATCCTAGGTAAGGATG
Source organism: Vicia villosa (assembly GCF_029867415.1). Taxonomy (NCBI): domain Eukaryota; kingdom Viridiplantae; phylum Streptophyta; class Magnoliopsida; order Fabales; family Fabaceae; genus Vicia; species Vicia villosa. Next base: position 1,407,872 of record NW_026705023.1, read on the forward strand.
AGGTAAGTAAGAAGGTAGATCAGAAGTTATACAGAGGTATGATTGGATCTCTTCTATATCTGACTGCTTCTAGACCTGACATTCTGTTCAGTGTTTGTTTGTGTGCTAGATTCCAATCAGATCCTAGAGAATCTCATTTAACTGCTATTAAGAGAATTCTAAGGTATCTGAAAGGTACTACTAATGTTGGTTTAGTTTACAGAAAATCTAAAGAATACAACTTAGTAGGATTCTGTGATGCTGATTATGCTGGAGACAGAATTGAAAGAAAAAGTACTTCAGGAAGTTGCCAATTTCTTGGAAGTCATTTGATCTCCTGGTACAGCAAGAAGCAAGCAACCATTGCTCTATCAACCACAGAAGCAGAATATGTCGCAGCTGCTGGTTGTAGTACACAGATGCTCTGGATGAAGAGTCAGTTAGAAGATTATCAGATATTTGAGAGTAACATTCCTATATTCTGTGTTAATACTTCTGCTATATGTTTATCTAAGAATCCTATTCTTCATTCAAAAGCTAAACATATTGAGATAAAACATCATTTCATAAGGGACTATGTTCAGAAGGGTGTTATATCTTTAGACTTTGTTGATACAGACCATCAATGGGCTGATATCTTTACAAAACCCCTAGCTGAAGATAGGTTTAAGTTCATTCTGAAGAACATCAGTATGGATTTATGCCCAGAATGAGAAGATGAGAAGTTCTCATGTATGAGTATCTTCTGAAATGAATGTGGAACATTTTTTTTAATCAGAAGTTCTGATTGAATTCTTTTAGAAATTATGATTCGGTTATTACTAACGTTTCATTGTCTAAGTTGATTCAGAACCTCTTTTAAAGCAAAACAGCTGTTACGTTTTATCTCGGGATGGTAAACCTGTCGTTACTATTCATGGATAAGCGCGCGTGCAGTTGAAGGGACGCCGACCATAGGTAACTGTGCTAGTCACCTCATTTGTCTTTATTATCTCTCCTCACGTCACGTAACATTAAATGCTAGTCATCATTCGTTTCATTTTATTTTCTTTTAAATACTCTTCAAAATGGTTCTTGGTTTCCTATCTCTTTGTTTTCCTCTTAAAGTTTTTTTTTCTCTCTCTCTCTCTCTCTCGTTTTTCATTTCTTCTATCAAAACCTAGCGTTCACCCTAAGCCTGTTGAAGCTCCATGACTCAAAGGCGACAGATCTCTGTGCATCTCGGGATGGCTCTTCTAATACCTCTCAAGTCAGATCCTTCTTTGATGTTGTTATCAACTTTCATCCAAAGACAGAAGAATTTCTTGAGTTGTGGGAAGATAGGCTCAACGTCTATGTTGAGGGAAAGCCCCGTTTGCAACATTAGCTCTCTGTCTGTGAACTGTCCCTCACTTCCTCCTTGGTTCTGGGATCTCTCCTACAGTGGAGGTTTCAGTCTGGAAGACAAGAAGTCCTCCGGGATTCTTGATGGGTTGACACAGAGCGTGTCTAGCTAGGGCTCTGTTTTTATTTTTTGTAGTGATTTCCTCTTTGGAAATTCTACTTTGTATTTGCTAGGAATGTTTCTCATCTTGTTAAACATAGGAACCTTTTGTAATATCTTTTGATTATCAATGAAAAGTTTCCTTGTGTTTTACATTCCAGTAAATGTTTTCTTTTGTCGTTTTATACATCTGAATCTTTTTTAATATTCTTTTTGATGTTATGACAAAAAGGGGGAGAAGATAAATGATAAATGATTTGATTAAATCTATCAGTTGCTGGGTAAAGGCTCCCACACATTCACTAACAAGAACTGCAAGTTCTATATGGTTTAAGTGTTGTGCAGGTACAAAGAAGTGAAGTGAATCTTCAGAAGCAAACACTAGAAGCAAAACCATAAGAAGCGTTATTCTGTAAAAGGAATAAGCTCTTGGAAACTGAAGCAAGCTGAATGCTGTCAAGCTTCAGAGATCAGAAGCAAGAAAGAAGAATGAATCAGAAGCACTGATAATAGAATTTGAATATATTGTCTATCCTGTTTTGACAAAATTCTATTTGCTCTGATACATATAATGTTATGGCTCTGATACATTATTTGCTCTGATACATTATATCAGCCTATGTGGCTCTGATACATATAATGTGGTCAAACATACATTTTATGTTCTAACTCGTTCATGCTGACTTTTGTCGTTTAGTTTTTGTTCTGTAACATTTCAGGATGTAGAGATGCTCTGATGATGCTCTGGTACATTCAACAATGTTCTGATACAAATCTAGCATGAAGTGATGATTGGTAGACATTCAAAGTTCTGAAGCTATCCGAGGGAAGCAGAAATCAGAAGATGTGAATGTTCTAAAAGATCCAGAAAACTCAAGTTCTGAAGCTGTCCTGAATGGAAGCAGAAGTCAGAAGCTGTGAATGTTCTGAAGATCAAAGAAATTCAAGTTCTGAAGCTGTCCACGATGGAAGCAGGAATCAGAAGCTGTGAGTGTTCTAAGGATCTAAAGAAATTCAAGTTCTGAAGCTGTCCAATGGAAGCAGAAGTCAGAAGCTATGAATTCTCTGAAGGCAGAAGCTTATATGATCGTCTCTACCGAAATAATCAGGGAAGTCTTTTATCAAAGTTCTTCGAGTATTTATTTCAGGGGGAGATTATTTATCTCAGGGGGAGATTGTTAATCTCTGGGGGAGACATATTCATATGCTTATGCTATAGCTGTGTAATTTGTCTTTTGCCGTCTACTCTTTCTGATCGCAAATTCATATCATTTATATATGTTTTTGTCATCATCAAAAAGGGGGAGATTGTTAGAACAAGATTTGTTCTTATCAATTATCTTAGTTTTGATGATAACAATAATATGAATTTTGCTTAAGATAATATGGTACTCTAATCAAATGCAATTTCCCTTTCAGGAAATATATAAAGAGTACGCATAATTCAGCGCTCAGAAGATGTGTCTCAAATGGTTCAGCATGCAACATCAGAACATGGTCTGGCAAGACATCAGAAGATGGTCGAAGCAGAATCAGAACATGGGTCTATGAAAGCATCAGAAGAACATGAGATCAGAAGCACTGAAGATCAGAAGATGGTATCACGCTCAGAAGCACTTCAAGATCAGAAGATGCTATGCACCAAGCTGTTTGACTCTGATGATATTCAAACGTCGTATTCACAAACATCTGATCAGAAGGAAGTACACGTGGCAGACTACGCTGACTGACAAAAGGAACGTTATAGCTACTAAAGGCAACGTCAGTAGACACAGCGTGAACAAGGCTCGAGGTAGTTGACAAAAGCGTATAACATTAAATGCATTGCTGTACGGAACACGCAAAGCATTAAATGCACTCAACGGTCATCTTCTCAAAGCCTATAAATATGAAGTTCTGATGAGAAGCAAGGTTAACGATCCTGAACAAAGACAATTCAAATTAACTTGCTGAAACGCTGTTCAATCAAAGCTCAGAATCTTCATCAACTCACTACATTGCTGTTGTAATATCTTAGTGAGATTAAGCTTAAACTGTAAGAGAAATATCACAGTTGTGATTATCGCTTTTAAGAAGCACTTGTAAACTCTTGAATTGATTACATTAAGTTGTAAGGAACTAGAGTGATCGTGTTGATCAGTATACTCTAGGAAGTCTTGGCAGTTGGCTGAGCAGATTGTAACTAGAGTGATCAGGTTGATCAGTAGACTCTAGAGAAAGTCTTAGGAGTGAACTAAGCAGTTGTTCCTGGAGTGATCAGTGTGTGATCAGAAGACTCTGGAAGACTTAGTTGCGGACTAAGTGGAAAACCATTGTAATCCGTGCGATTAGTGGATTAAATCCTCAGTTGAGGTAAATCATCTCTGCGGGGGTGGACTGGAGTAGCTTCGTTAACAGCGAACCAGGATAAAAATAATTGTGCAATTTATTTTTATCGTCCAAGATTTAAAGTCACACTTATTCAATCCCCCCCTTTCTAAGTGTTTTTCTATCCTTCAGATTCCAGTTTGCCCTTCGAGAGAGTTCAAAATCACCAACAGGCTCTTTCAAATCAAACAGCATTTGCAGTGTGTCTTCTGTGATTGAGAAGAATCTTCCATGAAAAATGAAACTATTGCTTTAGGAATGACGAAAGCATTAACCCAGAATTCTTTTACCAAGTCAGGATAGACTGGTCCACAGAACTCATGAAATAATGATGACCATCCTTGAAAGACCACATTATCTCTGAGACGAAACTGATGTTCTTCCAGATTATCAAAATCAACGATCAACTCACAAATAACCTCTAAATCTTCCCGGGGAATTGTGCAAGTGAGTGGAGGATAGAACAGTTCTTCTTCTTCTTGATGATGATGTTGAGAAGGAGATGGAGAACTAGCAATGTTCGATGAAGAAGCAGCCGTTGTTGCACAACTGAGATTTCTAGGGTTCTTTCTTTTAGGGTAATCAAATAGGGCAAAAAGATTGCAGAAATGCATAAACAGGAGAGAGAGGATGAATGCGTAAAAGAGAAAATGATGTGATGAGGGGAGTTTAAATAGAAACGGATTTGAAAAAGAATGCATTGAAATTATGAGAATGAATAGTTACAGAATCAAGAAAATCAAATGCATTTAATGATGAATGACGTTAGGTGGGATAACGTGAAATTTGAAATGATTTGCACAGTTACTTAGGGTGGCGTCTCATCAGTTGCACGCATGCTTGTCCAAGTAGAGTGAACACGTGTTCCTCTTTTGGAAAAGTTGGTGACAGTTGTTTTACTTTCACCTTTGATTCTGAAAGAGTTAGAACTTCTCATCTTCTCATTCTGATCATAGATCCGTACTGATATTCTTAAGAAAAGATCTTGTTCTGATAGGATCATCCTTCTTTCCAAGAATAACATCTTCTAAGTGAGCAGAGGTGAGTCTATAAGATCTTCTGACTGCTGGCTCTTCACAAATTCTAAGATTCTCTAAAGAAGCAGCAACTTAATCTTCTGATCCTTTGCTTCTGGGTTCTCCAGCTTCTGATACTTTGCTTCTTGGTTCTTCAGCTTCTGAAATTGAGATATCTATATCTGCAAAATTCTCAAACTGCTTTGGCTTTTCAAGACCAAGCTTATCATCAAATCTGATATTAATTGATTCTTCAACAATCAATGTTTCAGTATTGTATACTCTGTAGCCTTTAGAGCGTTAAGAATATCCAAGAAGGAAACACTTTTGTACCTTAGAATCAAACTTACCAAGATGATCTTTTGTATTCAGAATAAAACAAACACATCCAAAAGGATGAAAATATAAAATGTTGGGCTTTCTGTTCTTCCACAATTCATAAGGAGTCTTATTACGAATAGGTCTTATAGAGATTCTACTATGAATATAGCATTGAGTGTTTATTGCTTCTGCCCAGAAATGCTTAGCCATATTGGTTTCATTGATCATGGTTCTGGCCATTTCTTGTAGAGTCCTATTCTTTCGCTCTACAAATCCATTTTGCTGTGGAGTTCTAGGGCAAGAGAAATCATGGGCAATACCATTTTCTTTGAAGTATTCCTCAAAGAATCTGTTCTCAAATTCGCCACCATGATCACTTCTGACCTTTATGATTTTACACTCTTTCTTAGATTGAATCTGAGTACAGAATTCAAAGAACACTGAATGAGACTCATCCTTGTGTTTCAAGAACTTTACCCATGTCCAACGACTATAATCATCTATGATGACTAATCCATATTTCTTCCCTCTAACAGATGCTGTTTTGACTGGGCCAAATAGATCAATATGCAGAAGTTCTAGCGGCCTAGAGTAAGAAACAACATTCTTAGACTTGAATGCAGGTTTGGAAAACTTCCCTTTCTGACATGGTTCGCAAAGAGCATCTGATTTGTATTTCAGATTAGGGAGTCCTCTGACCAGATTTAGTTTGTTAATCTGAGAAATCTTTCTCAGACTAGCATGGCCTAATCTTCTGTGCCAGACCCATTGCTCTTCGCTAACAGACATAAGACAAGTTACCTTCTGATTCTTAAGATCTTGAAGATCAATCTTGTAAATGTTGTTCTTTCTCTTGCCTGTAAACAGGATTGAGCCATCCTTCTGATTTACAGCCTTGCAAGACTTTTGATCAAAGATTATGTCATAACCATTGTCACTTAATTGACTTATGGACAACAAGTTATGAGCTAATCCATCTACCAGAAGAACATTAGTTATAGAAGGAGAGTTACCAGTACTAATGGTTCCTGAGCCAATTATCTTGTCCTTCTGATCTCCTCCAAACTTAACTTCTCCAGCAGATTTAAGCACCAGGTCTTGGAACGTAGACCTTCTTCCCGTCATGTGTCGAGAGCACCCAGAGTCCAGGTACCATGACATGCTTTCCTTTGTCTTCTTTGCAGCCAAGGATATCTGCAACGGGAATAATCTTTTCCTTAGGTACCCACATTTTCATGGGTCCTTTCTTGTTAGTTCTCCTCAAGTTCTGTTTGAACTTGGGTTTAGCATTATAAACAACAGGAGGTACAACATGATATTCCTTATTCTGAGTTACATGATATTTTCTAGGTTGTGTCACATGCTTCTTAGTGTGTGTAATGTGAAAGCTTTTGGCATGTGATGTGAGCCTAATATCATGGGAGTGGCCATACTTGAACTGATCATACAATGGCTTGTATGTGATTTTCATATCATCTACGGGTTCAAGTTTGTATGGGGTATCACCCTCATAGCCAATGCCAACTCTCTTGTTTCAACTAACAACATATATCATAGAGGCAAGTTGACTTCTTCCGATACCTCTAGATAAGAACTTCCTAAAGCTTAAGTCATATTCTTTCATAATATGGTTCAGACTAGGAATGGACTTCTCTGAGTCAGAAGGAGGTCCAATATCTTTGGATAATTTTAAAACTTTTTCCTTTAGTTCAGAATTTTCCACTTCTAGCTTCTTAGTTTCAGATTCAAATAGCTTTTTCAGCTTTTTGTATTTGATACTAAGATGAGCCTTGAGTTGCAGAAGTTCTGTTAAACTGGAAACTAACTCTTCTCTAGATAGTTCAGAAAATACCTCTTCAAAATCTGATTCTGATGTAGATTCTGATCCATCATCAACTGTGGCCATCAGCGCAATGTTTGCCTGCTCGCCTTCAGAGTCTGATTCTGATTCTGATGAATCTGAATCATCCCAAGATTCCATAAGACCTTTCTTCTTATGAAACTTCTTCTTGGGCTTCTCCTTCTGAAGCTTTGGACACTCACTCTTGTAGTGACCTGGCTCATTGCACTCAAAGCACGTGACCTTCTTCTTGTCATATCTTCTGCTCCCAGAAGATTCTCCTTTTTCAAGCTTCTTAGAACTTTTGAAGTTCTTGAACTTCCTATGCTTGCTTTTCCAGAGTTGGTTTACCCTTCTGGAGATCATGGACAGTTCGTCTTCTTCTTCTGATTCTGATTCTTCAGAATCTTCTTCTTCAGCTTGAAAAGCCTTAGTGCATTTTTTATAATTAGATTTTAATGCAATAGACTTACCTTTCTTTTGAGGTTCATTTGCATCCATCTCTATTTCATGACTCCTCAAAACGCTGATCAGCTCTTCCAAAGAGACTTCATTCAGATCCTTTGCTATGTTGAATGCAGTCAACTACCTCTTTTGTCAACGCTGATCAGCATTGCATTTAATGTTTCACTCTTTTGTCAACTACCTCGAGCCTTGCTTTTCCTGCTTTTACTGACTTTGCCTTTAATAGCTTCTAACTTTCCTTTTGTCAGTCAGCATAGCCTGCCATCTTGTACTTGCTTCTGATCCGATCTTTGTAGATACAACGTTTGAATTAATCAGAGTCAAACAGCTTGGTGCAGAGCATCTTCTTGTCTTCTGACTTTGAAGTGCTTCTAGCGTGATACCATAAGAACTTCAGTGCTTCTGCTTCTGAACTCAAGTTCTTCTGATGCTTCATAGACCATGTTCTGATTCTGCTTGACCATCTTCTGATGTCTTGCGAGAGCATGTTCTGATGTTGCATACTTGAACCTTCTGAGTCAGTGCTTCTTGCGCTGAATTGTGCATACTCTTTATATATTTCCTGAAATGGAAAATGCATAGGATTAGAGTATCACATTGTATTATACAAAATTCATATATATTGTTATCATCAAAACTAAGAATATTGATCAGAACAATTCTTGTTCTAACATCAGTAGCGGTAAAATAATTAATATAGTAATTAGTAGTGGAAATAGTATACACTATCAGGTAAGTAAGTACTAGCAGTATAAGTAGTATGTTGGATTTAGATAAAATTAGTATCGGATTGGTCGAATTAACCGAGTTAGTAGATTTAAGCGGTATAAATAGTTAACCGAAATTAAATGAAAATTGTCGGATTCGGTCGTGTATATTGGTAGATATTTTTGGTTGATTTGTTTGTTATAATTATGTCGAATAAGTTGATTTGCAGGTGTGGTTGAATTGTTCCGGTTTATGGAATTGTGTTGTTGATGAGTTGCTATTGAATGTGTTGTTCTGAATACCTGTTGTTGATTTCGTTGTTGTTTGGAATACGTTGTTGTTTATAAGTTGTTGTTGATTAAGTTGTAGGCCGAACGACCAATGTTGGATTAAGTTGATGCAATTCGTTGCATGTTCAAGTTATTGTTTAAGTTGTTGTTGTTCTGGTTGTCGTTGCGGTTGGTGCTGCATGACATACATTGCATTGTTTAAGTTTGCCTTAATGGCACCTGTTTAAGTTGGCCTTGATGGCACCACGTTGAAGGCTTATGCCTTGTTGAAATGTCTCGATAAACTGGCATTTGTTTAAGTTGGGAGTTCTGCTGCAAATGGTACCACATTCATTTGCACAGTTGTGTCACATTTTGAGTCGTTGTGAAGTTAATGTTGTTATGAGTTGCTGTTGATATAAGTTGTGTTGGTTTGAGTTGTGAAATAATTATTGTAATTATTGTGATAATTGTTGTTGCTGATGGTTGTTATAATTGTTGTTACAAATTGTTGCTAAAGTTGTTCTTATAACTGCTATTGCTAGTTGTTATTATAACTATTGTTTGAAAGTGGTGATAATTGTATGATCTGATCTAATATATTAATTATCATACTTTTGTTTATATTTTTCGATATCTCACCCCATCTGCTGATGTTTCCCCTACCATGGGAAACGGACAGGTACGCAAGATTGCGGTGGAAATTTGAAGTGATTTTATGAAGTCTTTAGTTGTTGTTAGTCGAGTTGGTGTCTTGCTCTGATACGTAGCACTTGGGATGGGATTATGATTGTATTTGTTGTTCTATTGTTGTTGTTATTATTATAATTGTAGAACAAGTTGAATAATAAGAAGTAATTACTATTGTTTAAGTTGTTTTTAGTTGAATAAAAGTTGATGAAAAATTATAAGTTGAAGTTTGATCTAGTTGAATAAAGTTGTGTATGAATTTTAATTTTAAAGTTGTAAATGCTGAATGCTATGTATCAAAGATAAATGAAATATGTAACACCCCATAAAATTCTTTATTTAATTTAATTAATTTTTGGATTAAATATTAGAATTATTTGAGTTAACTGAGAATAATGGAATTAATGAGGCTAATGGGCCAGTGTCGCTTGTAGTAGAAGGGGGGGTGTCAGCGGTGAAGCCCATTACTAATGATAAGCTTATTTTCATAAAATAGAAGGAGTTGTGGAATAGAGAGAGTTACAGCATTTTGGGAAAAGAAGTATGAACGTGAAAAGAGGAGAAGAGCGAAGAAGTGCGACGCGAGGAAGAGCGAAGAATCAACCTTCAGGTAAGGGGGGACTCTTCCGTTTATCTTCTATTATGGGATTATAGGTAGTATGATAGAATTTGATCGTGTTATTCGTATCAATTGGGTTGTGCTTAGGTTGTAGAAATGTTAGGTTTTGGGAGGATTGATGCATAATGATTATATTGATCATGTATTGGTGATAATTGGATGGTTGAATGTATTATAAATGTGTTATAATATGTGTTATTTCACAATATGAGAAATCTGGTTGGAATGAGATTGGTTTGGTAGTGATTCGGTGAAAGAGGGACGAAATCGCAGGCTGTTTTCTGCTATTCGGAGCGCTGGAAATCGCCAGTTCGCGCCGCGTCCAGGAGTTGGCGCCGCGAACTGCTTGGCAGAAGGCCAGAAAGTTTTGTTGTGTTCAGTACGCGCCGCGAACATATGGCCGCGCCGCGAACATATGGCCGCGCCGCAAAGGCGTAGTTCCTTCTCGTTCCGCGCCGCGAAACCTTGTTTGCGCCGCGAAGGCGTAGTTTCGATTCGTTCCGCGCCGCGAATGTGTGTGGCGCCGCGTGCTGTTAGTTGTTGCGACAGGCCGTTTTGAAAAGTTTAAAAATGTGTAACTTTTAAACCGTAAACCGGATTTTGGTGCCGTTTCGAGTACAGTGAAGCTAAACAAATAATTTATATACTCAAATGGTGTTTGAGTGGTGGCTTGAATTATTTTTAAAACACCCGATTTTATTTGTTTGTGGTGAGATATGTTTATAGGTACACTAATGAATGTATTACCTGTATGATGTTGTGGGTATAACTGGTGTTTGTTATACATGTATTGTTGGTATGAAATATGTGTTTTATTGATGATTATGACATTGATCGATGTATGTGGGTGATGAGCATGTTATGGTTGATGCATGCATTCATAATCATTACGTGGCTGGTTCTTGACGATGGTGGATCAGTGGTAGCTAATTCCCATTGTGTGGAATTAGTGAGTGGGTGTTACCGTATCCTTGACGATGGTGGGTCGGTGAGTTGGGTTATCCCAGATTTTGGTACCACATGCATGTAGTTGCATTGCATTACGCTGTTTTGCTATTATAACATGAATGGAAGATTGTCCAATGTTATAATATGTGTAAATTTGGTTGTTTGCTTGCTGATTGTATGGTTTGAATCTGATCATAACTGTGATTGGGTGAATGGCATGTGAAATGATATTTTATTATCTATATCTTATAACATTAGTTAAATGTGAATGAGACTCACCCTTACTGTTGTTATTTTTTAGATTGAGGAGTAGCTCTCGTACTTGGTGAGGATTAGCTCGTCAAGTAGTTCGTTAGAGTCAGTTGGGTCCGTGTCATGCTCTGGTCGTGTAACACTGGGGGCGTCGTTTAGAGTTACTTGTTAAACTCTTTTTATTTTGGATGGATTTTTATGTTGATGTTTTAAGTCTGTGACTTGGCTATTTGTTATTCAGATGTTAAAGATAATTCCGCTGTGTTAAACATGATGATCTGAATAAATTTGGTTGACGTTCTCTTTTATGGCATGACATGAGTATTATATTTTATTTTTATGGAAGTTGTAATGCCCTTTTTCATGTTTACTCTGATTATTGTTTATTATTTATGCGGGGTATTAGAAGGGTGTTACAATAGTGGTATCAGAGCATAGTCGGTCGTTTGAGTCAGAGTCTTAGTGTCGGGTGATCCCTCGTATGCGATTAGTGTAAGATTGACACTGTCGATACTGCTTGTTCTAATAAATATTGTTTGATATTTAGCAGAACAATGGCCGGAAGAGGAGGAAGAAATGACGACGCGATTGCTGAGGCTCTCGGTATGATTGCTGGTGTGTTGGGAGGGAATGCCAATGGAGCTGGAATTGGTGCTGACAGGCAGCTGAATAGTTTTCAGAGGAACAACCCTCCGTTGTTCAAAGGCACTCACGATCCCGAAGGCGCTCAGAAGTGGCTGAAGGAAATTGAAAGGATCTTCCGGGTGATTGAGTGTGACGAAAATCTGAAGGTGAGATATGGTACTCACATGCTGTCTGAGGAAGCTGATGATTGGTGGATGGCTAGTAGGGACGAACTACAAGATGCAGGTATTGCAATCACTTGGGCTGTGTTCAAGAGAGAATTCTTGCGGAGGTACTTTCCTGAGGATGTTAGAGGCTGGAAAGAGATTGAATTTTTGGAGCTGACACAAGGTAACATGACTGTGCCGGAGTATGCGTCCAAGTTTGTTGAGCTGGCAAAGTATTATGTCCACTACAATAATGATGAGGCTAGTGAATTCTCGAAGTGTGTTAAGTTTGAGAATGGTCTCCGTGATGAGATTAAACAGGGTATCAGATACCAGAGGATTCATAGGTTTGTCGATTTGGTTGACTGCAGCCGAATCTTTGAAGAGGACAATATTAAACTGAAGTCGTCACACTCTCGCGAGTTAGTCGACAGGAAATGGAAAAAGCATATGGATCGTGGTAAGCCATATGGTAAGGGTAACCAGAAAGCTGGAGGCTGGAAGAAGCCTAGTGGGGGAGACTCTAGTGCCCCTATTAAGTGCTTTAAGTGTGGAGAACCTGGACATCGCATTCACGAGTGCAAAAGCGAGGAAAAGAAGTGCTATAGATGTGGAAAGGCAGGTCACATTGCTATTGAGTGCAAAGGGAACACTGTAACTTGTTTCAACTGCGGGGAAGAAGGTCATATTAGTCCTAAGTGTCCTAAGCCGAGGAAGAATCAAGCTGGTGGTAAGGTGTTCGCCTTATCTGGTTCAGAGACTACTCCAGAGGATCGGTTGATTAAAGGTACGTGTTTTAACCATGGCACTGCTTTAATTGCAATAATAGATACTGGAGCAACTCACTCGTTTATTTCATTGGATTGTGCTAAACGACTGAATTTAGAAATATCTGAGATTAATGGAAGTATGATCATTGACACTCCTGCGTCGGGTTCAGTGACTACTTCGTTTGCTTGTTTGAATTGTCCAATTGATATTTTTGGTAGAGAATTCGGAATGGACTTAGTGGGCCTTCCGTTGGAACAACTGGATGTTATCCTGGGCATGAATTGGTTGCAATTTAACCGGGTTCATATCAACTGTTTCACGAAAACGGTTATTTTCCTGAAGATGTCAGTGTTGAGGACTTAGAGTTGACGGCTAGACAAGTGGATAAAGCAATGAAGGACGGGGCTGCCGTGTTTATGTTGATTGCGTCCATGGAAGTGAAAAAGAAAGCGGTGAGTAGTGACTTACCGGTAGTATGTGAATTTCCGGAAGTTTTCCCCGAAGATGTAAGAGAATTACCGCCAGAGAGGGAGGTAGATTTTGCTATTGAATTAATTCCTGGAACTAGTCCTGTGTCAATGGCACCTTATCGTATGTCGGCATCGGAATTGACTGAGTTGAAGAGTCAATTGGAAGAGTTACTTGAGAAGAAATTTATTCGTCCTAGTGTCTCACCGTGGGGTGCACCGGTGTTACTAGTGAAGAAGAAAGAATGTTCAATGAGGTTGTTTGTGGATTACAGACAACTGAACAAGGTTACTATCAAGAATCGGTATCCCTTGCCGAGGATTGATGATTTGATGGATCAATTGGTTGGAGCTTGTGTGTTCAGCAAAATTGACTTGAGGTCGGGATATCATCAGATTCGGGTGAAGACGGACGATATTCAGAAAACGGCATTTAGAACGAGGTATGGTCATTACGAATATACAGTGATGCCATTTGGAGTAACCAATGCGCCGGGGGTTTTCATGGAGTATATGAATAGGATCTTCCATCCTTATCTGGATCAGTTCGTAGTAGTGTTTATAGATGATATTTTAATATATTCTAAGAATGAAGAAGAGCATGCAAATCATCTTAGAGTGGTATTGGAACTATTGAAGGAAAAGAGACTTTATGCAAAACTGTCAAAGTGTGAGTTCTGGTTAAATGAAGTGAGCTTTCTTGGGCATGTAATTTCTAAGAATGGTATTGCCGTTGACCCAACGAAAGTAGAAGCAGTGTCTCAGTGGGAAACTCCGAAGTCAGTTTTCGAGATCCGTAGTTTCCTTGGTCTTGCGGGTTACTATAGAAAGTTCATTGAAGGTTTTTCAAAGTTAGCATTGCCGTTAACTAAGTTGACTAGGAAGGGTCAAGCTTTTGTGTGGGATTCGAAATGTGAAGAAGGATTCCAAGAGTTGAAGAAGAGGTTGACTAGTGCGCCGATCTTGATTTTGCCGAATCCGGCGGAATCTTTTGTTGTTTATTGTGATGCTTCGTTGTCGGGATTAGGGGGTGTACTAATGTAGAATCAACAGGTAGTCGCTTATGCGTCGAGACAACTCAAAGTGCATGAGAGAAACTATCCGACTCATGACTTAGAATTGGCAGCAGTGGTATTTGTGTTGAAATTGTGGAGGCATTACCTATATGGTTCAAGGTTTGAAGTATTTAGTGATCACAAGAGTTTGAAGTATCTCTTTGACCAAAAAGAGCTGAATATGAGACAAAGAAGATGGTTAGAATTTCTCAAGGATTATGATTTTGAACTGAATTATCATCCGGGTAAAGCAAACGTTGTTGCCGATGCATTTAGTAGGAAGTCCTTGCATATGTCTATGCTGATGGTGAGAGAATTGGATTTAATTGAGCAATTCCGAGATTTGAGTTTAGTATGTGAAGACACTCCTACCAGTGTTAAATTGGGTATGCTGAAGCTGACTAGTAGTATTCTTGACGAAATCCGAGAAGGTCAGAAGACTGATGTAGAGTTGGTTGATAAGTTGACTCTGATTAACCAAGATAAAGGAGGTGAATTCAGAATCGAAGAGAATGGTATAATGAGGTTTGGTAATCGTGTTTGTGTTCCTGATGTTGCCGAATTGAGGAAGAGTATTCTTGAAGAAGGACATCGTAGCGGATTGAGTATTCATCCTGGTGCTACCAAGATTTATCATGACTTAAAGAAGCTGTTTTGGTGGCCTGGAATGAAAAAGGAAATAGCTGAATTTGTCTATGCTTGTTTGACTTGCCAGAAGTCGAAGATTGAGCATCAGAAGCCGTATGGAGCTATGCAACCGTTATTTATTCCAGAATGAAAGTGGGATAGTATATCTATGGATTTTGTTTCAGGTTTGCCGAGGACGGTGAAGAATTGTGAAGCTATTTGGGTTATTGTGGACAGGTTGACAAAGTCTGCTCACTTTATACCAATGAGAATGTATTACCCAATGGAGAAGCTGGCTCAATTGTATATTGAAAGGATAGTGAGTTTACATGGTATTCCTTCGAGTATCGTGTCAGATAGAGATCCAAGGGTTACATCCAGATTCTGGGAAGGTTTGCAGAAGGCTTTGGGTACTAAGCTGAGATTGAGTTCTGCTTATCATCCACAGACGGATGGACAGACAGAAAGAACTATTCAATCACTAGAAGATTTGTTGCGTGCTTGTGTGTTGGAAAAGGGCGGTGCTTGGGATAGTTATCTACCCTTGATCGAATTTACTTACAATAATAGTTTTCACTCGAGTATTGGTATGGCTCCGTTTGAAGCTTTGTATGGTCGGAGGTGTAGAACGCCTTTATGTTGGTACGAATCTGGCGAAAGTGCTGTGATTGGGCCGGAAATTGTTCAGGAGACAACATAAAGGATTAAGATGATTCAGGAGAAGATGAAGACTTCTCAGAGTCGGCAAAAGAGTTATCATGATAAAAGAAGGAGGACACTTGAATTTCAAGAAGGAGATCATGTGTTCTTGAGGGTGACTCCTACAACTGGTGTTGGTAGAGCACTGAAGTCAAGGAAGTTGACTCTGCGTTTTATTGGTCCGTTTCAAATTACGGAGAGGGTTGGAGAAGTGGCGTATCGCATTGCGTTGCCACCGACACTTGCGAATCTGCATGATGTATTCCATGTGTCGCAGTTGAGGAAGTACATTGCTGATCCATATCATGTGATCCAAGTCGATGATGTACAGGTAAAGGATAATCTGACAGTTGAAACTTTGCCTATGAGGATTGAAGATCGGAAGGTGAAACAATTGTGTGGCAAGGAGATAGCATTAGTCAGAGTATCTTGGGGAGGACCAGCCGGTGGAAATGTTACGTCGGAATTGGAGAGCCAGATGAAGGACTCCTACCCAGAACTCTTTGCCTAAGGTATGTTTTCGAGGACGAAAACTTTTCTAGTGGGGCTAATGGGCCCCACTAGAAATAATGAAAATAATGAGGCTAATGGGCCAGTGTCGCTTGTAGTAGAAGGGGGGGTGTCAGTGGTGAAGCCCATTACTAATGATAAACTTATTTTCATAAAATAGAAGGAGTTGTGGAATAGAGAGAGTTACAGCATTTTGGGAAAAGAAGTCTGAACGTGAAAAGAGGAGAAGAGCGAAGAAGTGCGACGCGAGGAAGAGCGAAGAATCAACCTTCAGGTAAGGGGGGGACTCTTCCGTTTATCTTCTATTATGGGATTATAGGTAGTATGATAGAATTTGATCGTGTTATTCGTATCAATTGGGTTGTGCTTAGGTTGTAGAAATGTTAGGTTTTGGGAGGATTGATGCATAATGATTATATTGATCATGTATTGGTGATAATTGGATGGTTGAATGTATTATAAATGTGTTATAATATGTGTTATTTCACTGTATGCGAAATCTGGTTGGAATGAGATTGGTTTGGTAGTGATTCGGTGAAAGAGGGACGAAATCGCAGGCTGTTTTCTGCTATTCGGAGCGCTGGAAATTGCGAGTTCGCGCCGCGTCCAGGAGTTGGCGCCGCGAACTGCTTGGCAGAAGGCCAGAAAGTTTTGTTGTGTTCAGTACGCGCCGCTAACATATGGCCGCGCCGCGAAGGCGTAGTTCCTTCTCGTTCCGCGCCGCGAAACCTTGTTTGCGCCGCGAAGGCGTAGTTTCGATTCGTTCCGCGCCGCGAATGTGTGTGGCGCCGCGTGCTGTTAGTTGTTGCAACAGGCCGTTTTGAAAAGTTTAAAAATGTGTAACTTTTAAACCGTAAACCGGATTTTGGTGCCGTTTCGAGTACAGTGAAGCTAAGCAAATAATTTATATACTCAAATGGTGTTTGAGTGGTGGCTTGAATTATTTTTAAAACACCCGATTTTATTTGTTTGTGGTGAGATATGTTTATAGGTACACTAATGAATGTATTACCTGTATGATGTTGTGGGTATAACTGGTGTTTGTTATACATGTATTGTTGGTATGAAATATGTGTTTTATTGATGATTATGACATTGATCGATGTATGTGGGTGATGAGCATGTTATGGTTGATGCATGCATTCATAATCATTACGTGGCTGGTCCTTGACGATGGTGGATCAGTGGTAGCTAATTCCCATTGTGTGGAATTAGTGAGTGGGTGTTACCGTATCCTTGACGATGGTGGGTCGGTGAGTTGGGTTATCCCAGATTTTGGTACCACATGCATGTAGTTGCATTGCATTAGGCTGTTTTGCTATTATAACATGAATGGAAGATTGTCCAATGTTATAATATGTGTAAATTTGGTTGTTTGCTTGCTGATTGTATGGTTTGAATCTGATCATAACTGTGATTGGGTGAATGGCATGTGAAATGATATTTTATTATCTATATCTTATAACATTAGTTAAATGTGAATGAGACTCACCCTTACTGTTGTTATTTTTTAGATTGAGGAGTAGCTCTCGTACTTGGTGAGGATTAGCTCGTCAAGTAGTTCGTTAGAGTCAGTTGGGTCCGTGTCATGCTCTGGTCGTGTAACACTGGGGGCGTCGTTTAGAGTTACTTGTTAAACTCTTTTTATTTTGGATGGATTTTTATGTTGATGTTTTAAGTCTGTGACTTGGCTGTTTGTTATTCAGATGTTAAAGATAATTCCGCTGTGTTAAACATGATGATCTGAATAAAATTGGTTGACGTTATCTTTTATGGCATGACATGAGTATTATATTTTATTTTTATGGAAGTTGTAATGCCCTTTTTCATGTTTACTCTGATTATTGTTTATTATTTATGCGGGGTATTAGAAGGGTGTTACAATAGTGGTATCAGAGCATAGTCGGTCGTTTGAGTAAGAGTCTTAGTGTCGGGTGATCCCTCGTATGCGATTAGTGTAAGATTGACACTGTCGATACTGCTTGTTCTAATAAATATTGTTTGATATTTAGCAGAACAATGGCCGGAAGAGGAGGAAGAAATGACGACGCGATTGCTGAGGCTCTCGGTATGATTGCTGGTGTGTTGGGAGGGAATGCCAATGGAGCTGGAATTGGTGCTGACAGGCAGCTGAATAGTTTTCAGAGGAACAACCCTCCGTTGTTCAAAGGCACTCACGATCCCGAAGGCGCTCAGAAGTGGCTGAAGGAAATTGAAAGGATCTTCCGGGTGATTGATTGTGACGAAAATCTGAAGGTGAGATATGGTACTCACATGCTGTCTGAGGAAGCTGATGATTGGTGGATGGCTAGTAGGGACGAACTGCAAGATGCAGGTATTGCAATCACTTGGGCTGTGTTCAAGAGAGAATTCTTGCGGAGATACTTTCCTGAGGATGTTAGAGGCAGGAAAGAGATTGAATTTTTGGAGCTGACACAAGGTAACATGACTGTGCCGGAGTATGCGTCCAAGTTTGTTAAGCTGGCAAAGTATTATGTCCACTACAATAATGATGAGGCTAGTGAATTCTCGAAGTGTGTTAAGTTTGAGAATGGTCTCCGTGATGAGATTAAACAGGGTATCAGATACCAGAGGATTCGTAGGTTTGTCGATTTGGTTGACTGCAGCCGAATCTTTGAAGAGGACAATATTAAACTGAAGTCGTCACACTCTCGCGAGTTAGTCGACAGGAAAGGGAAAAAGCATATGGATCGTGGTAAGCCATATGGTAAGGGTAACCAGAATGCTGGAGGCTGGAAGAAGCCTAGTGGGGGAGACCCTAGTGCCCCTATTAAGTGCTTCAAGTGTGGAGAACCTGGACATCGCATTCACGAGTGCAAAAGCGAGGAAAAGAAGTGCTATAGATGTGGAAAGGCAGGTCACATTGCTATTGAGTGCAAAGGGAACACTGTAACTTGTTTCAACTGCGGGTAAGAAGGTCATATTAGTCCTAAGTGTCCTAAGCCGAGGAAGAATCAAGCTGGTGGTAAGGTGTTCGCCTTATCTGGTTCAAAGACTACTCCAGAGGATCGGTTGATTAAAGGTACGTGTTTTATCCATGGCACTCCTTTAATTGCAATAATAGATACTGGAGCAACTCACTCGTTTATTTCATTGGATTGTGCTAAACGACTGAATTTGGAAATATCTTAGATTAATGGAAGTATGATCATTGACACTCCTGCGTCGGGTTCAGTGACTACTTCGTTTGCTTGTTTGAACTGTCCAATTGATATTTTTGGTAGAGAATTCAGAATGGACTTAGTGGGCCTTCCGTTGGAACAACTGGATGTTATCCTGGGCATGAATTGGTTGTAATTTAACCGGGTTCATATCAACTGTTTCACGAAAATGGCTATTTTCCTGAAGATGTCAGTGTTAAGGACTTAGAGTTGACGGCTTGACAAGTGGATAAAGCAATGAAGGACGGGGCTGCCGTGTTAATGTTTGTGGTGGCTTGAATTATTTTTAAAACACTCGATTTTATTTGTTTGTGGTGAGATATGTTTATAGGTACACTAATGAATGTATTACCTGTATGATGTTGTGGGTATAACTGGTGTTTGTTATACATGTATTGTTGGTATGAAATATGTGTTTTATTGATGATTATGACATTGATCGATGTATGTGGGTGATGAGCATGTTATGGTTGATGCATGCATTCATAATCATTACGTGGCTGGTCCTTGACGATGGTGGATCAGTGGTAGCTAATTCCCATTGTGTGGAATTAGTGAGTGGGTGTTACCGTATCCTTGACGATGGTGGGTCGGTGAGTTGGGTTATCCCAGATTTTGGTACCACATGTATGTAGTTGCATTGCATTAGGCTGTTTTGCTATTATAACATGAATGGAAGATTGTCCAATGTTATAATATGTGTAAATTTGGTTGTTTGCTTGCTGATTGTATGGTTTGAATCTGATCATAACTGTGATTGGGTGAATGGCATGTGAAATGATATTTTATTATCTATATCTTATAACATTAGTTAAATGTGAGTGAGACTCACCCTTACTGTTGTTATTTTTCAGATTGAGGAGTAGCTCTCGTAGTTGGTGAGGATTAGCTCGTCAAGTAGTTCGTTAGAGTCAGTTGGGTCCGTGTCATGCTCTGGTCGTGTAACACTGGGGGCGTCGTTTAGAGTTACTTGTTAAACTCTTTTTATTTTGGATGGATTTTTATGTTGATGTTTTAAGTCTGTGACTTGGCTGTTTGTTATTCAGATGTTAAAGATAATTCCGCTGTGTTAAACATGATGATCTGAATAAATTTGGTTGACGTTCTCTTTTATGGCATGACATGAGTATTATATTTTATTTTTATGGAAGTTGTAATGCCCTTTTTCATGTTTACTCTGATTATTGTTTATTATTTATGCGGGGTATTAGAAGGGTGTTACAAAATACAGGTAGTTTGTGGTTTTAAGTTGAAAATGTAATTCCTCATGTTTGATGTTTTAAAATTTTCTGCACTATGATTTTATTATAATTACCGGGTAGAAAATGGGGTGGTACACCTTACTCGACCTTGGCACCCTAGTCTTACTTTAATTCTTATTTTAACAATATATTGAAACATTTAGATTCGTTTTTATGGTGCCAGTGTCCAAATAAATACATTATGGGAGTGAGTTTTTAGTTTCTCTGTTAATGCCTCGTCTGCCTTGAGGTTGAGTATCTTTGCTAGATGTTCTATATATAATTTTCCTATTCTCTCATTGTTATCAAATATTAGTCTTCACACAAAAAGAAGCTGGTATTTCTTGCGTATTCTTTTTTTATATTTCTTAAACATTTATCCTTTCATATAATGGCAGTAAAGTTACAGGTGAGCTTTGGTATATTAAATGTACAAAGAAGAATTTGGTAAGCTAAATACGAGCAACGGGGTAGGGTACTTATCCCCACGAGACGCTTCTGGTCGTGGAACTGACACATCATTGAATGCAACCGGCGTACTAGTACAAAATGCAAGCTTTAAAGGAATATATAATGGATCAACAAGAACCGGCACTCTATCATCTTGGTTAGCTAATTCGACTTTAATATACTTTTACTTAATTTTCGTATAACAGATACATTTAGTAACTAATTGGTCTCTGGTATTATCATGTGCATGAAATTGCTTTGTCTAAAGGCATGAAAAGAGAGGGAATGCATCTGCCACAAGAGCTAGTTCCTGAGAAGAAACAAAGAACATGTGACATTGGTTCAAAAAATAAGATGCTGGTTATTGATAACCAAGATGCATTGATGTTGAAGCTTAGTTGGAAAGAGGCTCAAGATTTTCTTCATCCATTACCAACAGTTAACTCAAACATTGTGGTGATTAAGGATCATGTTTTTGAAGAATATGAAGTGAGTATACTAATACGATGGCACTCCAATTCTGATCGGGGGTGTAGGTGATTATACTTAAATTAGCTCTTGTTTTGAATCCCATGGTTAATTTGAATTTGGGATGACATAAAACCTTAATTATCTATATTTTATCGAACTTATTAGTGGGTACGTAACATCACTTCTTAATGAATATTTTGTTTTTGACGTTAATGTAAATTTGCTTGTAATTAGATTCTAATCATCAATGTCTAAAAAATTAGTATTATTGTTGAAATTTTTTATATATATATATATATATATATATATATATATATATATATATATATATATATATATATATATATATATATATATATATATATATATATATATATATATATATATATATATATATATATATACTGACATCTTTATGTAATGGCACAGAAATAAACCGTGGCAAGATTAATGGTTTAGAACATACAAAATATAACCATGGTTTTAAATTTGTGGTGATAACCAAACCGTGGCAATACCTTGAAACTAAACTGTATGCTAAAAATTAAATTGAAACAGTGGTTTTAACATATGGCCACAGTTCAGTAATCATGGCAAATATAAACCGCGGCCTTAATCAAACTACCTAAACCGTGGCCTATAAAATCCACGGATGTCCAAAAAACGTGGTATATACCAAAAAACCATGGACTATACTTTAGGCCACGCCCGCATATCCCACAGTTGGGTTTTCGTACCCAAACCGTGGCCTCAGCGTTACACCATAGTTATTTTGCATATAGCCTCGATTTCGTGGTCGTGGCAGGAGACCTTTTTTTGTAGTTAGTTGGTCTCAAGGAGCTGGAAATCTGAGTTGAGAGGCCCAGCTATGTACAAGCTTTGGACTAAGCTTAGAAGACTCCAACCTATCCTCAAGCCCTTGAATAAAAAGTTCACTGATATCCAAATTCAGATTCAACAGGCTAGAGATACTCTAATGCAGGCTCAAGATAATTTGTAACAGAATCTGTTTGATAGTAATGCTATTGAAAGGGTGAAAACTTATACTGACCAAGTGGTTAGATTGAATCAGATTGTAGAATCTATTTTAATTCAAAAAGCCAAGATTAATTGGCTGCAATTCGGAGATTGTAATGATTCCTTCTTTCATGTATTTGTTAAGGAAAAGAACAAACATAAAGGCCTATACACTCTGTCTGCTATGGACGGATCCAGCCTCACCAATCATGAATCCATTGAGGATGAAGTCTTAAGATTCTATACTAAACTGGTGGGAACTAGAACTGAGGAACATGATAGCATTGATCTTCCATCTATAAGGAATGGGATTAAGTTGTCTAGGGAGAGTGCTTAAAGGCTCACCAGACCCATTGAAGAGAATGAGATTTGGAAAGCCCGGTCTAGCATAGACAACACTAAAGCTCCAAACATGGATGGATTTAATGCTTTCTTCTTTAAATTTGCTTGGCCTATAGTTAGAAAGGATGTGACTGATGCTATTAAGGAATTTTTCCAGAAGAGCTACATATACAAAGCTTTTAACTGCTCTTTAGATACTTTGATACCTAAGACTTATAGTGTTGATACTATTAGAGATATGAGACCAATTTCTTGATGTAGCACTTTTACAAAACCCTCTCTAAAATCCTTACCACTAGATTAGGAGAAGTCATAAATGAGATTATTGATGATAGTCAGTTTTCTTTTTTACTTGGTAAAATTATACATGACAACATAATGATGGCACAAGAGCTTATGACAGGTTATGGTATGAAACACATCTCCCATAGGTGCATGATTCAGATAGATATACAAATGTCCTATGATACTATTAAGTGGTCTACCCTCATACACATTCTCTAGGAGCTAGGATTCCCTAATTTGTTTGTTGATTGGATTTTTGCTTGTGTTATAGTTGTCTCTTACATGTTATATATAAACAGCACTCCTTCTAGAATTTTTAAGGCCAAGAGGGGTTGAGACAGGGTGACCCCATCTCACCCTTACTCTTTATAATGATCATGGATTATTTGAACCCTAACTTTAATTTCCATCCCAAGTGTGATAAGATGAAGATAAACAACATGTGCTTTGCATATGATCTCCTTCTATTTGCTAGAGGTGACTTGGAATCTATCAGGCTCATGATGGAGAACATCAGAAAATTCACTATTGCTATAGGGCTTAAAGCTAGCTTACCCAAGAGTAAAATTTACTCTGGTGGTGAAGAGAATGAACATCGATCATAGGGTACATAAAGCACTCGTCCAAACACAACCTCTACTACTTCATAAGGGTAAAGTTGAACCAATGTGTCAGTCACGTGGGAACGATGATGCTTATGTAATCTACCAGGCAAGCACCTTCATCTCAAAAAAGATCTATAGCTAATGAGAATGTGTCTACCATTTCTAGGCCTTGGGGATGCAAAACCCATGAGAAGTGGTTTTTGAATCTCCTAGGAGAAAAAGTGCTTTCTTCAATTAAATTTATAGTGGTCTGATATGTCTTCAAATGCCTAGTTAACATCTTTTAAAGGTTTACCTCCAACTCTTTTTGGAAAACCACTAGAAGATATATGTGAAGGTAGTTAGTCTCTTGATTTACTTATGGAGTCCGAGGTATCCTCACGCCCTAGGGAGGAACTCATTCTTATGGGATTTGGATGGATACTTTTTTCAGATGAATATGAAGCATGCATACAGTCCTAAGGTTTCACATGTACCTTCAAGACTTCGCTAGCATGAATAGGGGCTTGGTCGGTGGTTTCTTATGCTTGTGTCTGCGACACATGTCCCTTGATATTTCATTGTCATAGTAAAGGTTAAGTGGGAATTCATAAGATGATTTTTCATAGATGGCACCAAATGATATGGAAAACCTTTATCTCCAAGTGTTGGTCGGTGATGTTGTTGAAGATGAAATCCTCCTTGATGAACGCCTTTTATTGGTGAATCGGATGGTGAGTACCTGTCTATGACTAGATAGCTTCGTTTACTACTACGAAAAAGGAATTTAATAAAGGTTGGAAAAGATATATAATCATGCAGGTCCTGGCATTGTTACATAGAGTTTTGTTGTAAATGTGTTACTTACAACCACGATCCTGGGATCGTTGTAGTATACTGAAAAGCGCATGCGATATCACAATGGTAGTTTCAGGTTCTATTCTCAGCATACACATATCTATGAATTGAATATCAAAACATGTATTACATCAATAATACAATTCCATTAGGTACTAAACAATCCACAATGTACACATCATTACAATAAATCATGCATAAGAAGGAGTTCAAGGATCATCAGAGAAGGGAAAAAGAAATTTGAAAAGACAAAGAGATGTAATTATTCAACAGCTCGAAGTAGCTAGTCATCTAGAAGATCTTTCCAAATTCCAAGAGAAGAAAACATGGAGTACTTCTGTTGAAACTCCATCAAAAAAAATCAGAGAAGAGGAACAACCAAAACACAAAATGAGTACTTTATCCAATGGTTAGAGAACATAAGTTGATGTGGTTATAGAGATCCAAGTTGTTGAAAGAGATCCTACTACTTAACCTATGAGACCCAAGAGAGCTCTCATGAATAGGAGATCAAGAAGAATAAGAAAGGTGAAAAGGCCATTCATCATCGATTCTGATGATGATGATGATGAAGCAGTTTATACTTGGTCAAACTTTCTCCCAGCCAAAAGATTTAAATATGATTAATAAAAATGAACTTCTTGTAAGTTTATTTAATGAAATTTTTATTCTATGGTTTCTTATTTGTCAGCTTAAGGTTACATCTAATCTAGGGCTTTCTTATATGATTAAGGTAAGGTTTCTTATATGATTAATCTACCAGGTTTCATCCTATGCTACTATATTTGAATAAAACCAAATCATAGTTGCAACAAAACAAAAATAAATGATATAATTCATACACAAAATCTAAAACATAAACAATATAGATTCATAAGAACGTAAACATTCTGAATACCTTGTTCTCTTGGCATGTGTGGTATATTGGTGTATGTTGCCATTTACTTCCTTTAACAATATCAAAACTTAAAATAACTCAATAATGAGTTTGTAACTACACAAAGTTATTGTCACAAAATCTACATAAGAACCACCTAATACACATCACAATGTCATTATGTTATTATGTCATTACCACGTCAAGAGAGAATAATAAATAAACAACAAACACATAATGGTAACGTACAATAAGTCGAAGAGGATAAAGATTATGCTATCACCGCCGTCTCGTTTGCTAGGATACCCTTTTGTGTTATGAACGAAATAAATTGTCTATGTTTTTATTAAGTGAAAAGTATTTCACAACGGTTGCAAGAAACAACCGTAGTGAAAGCATGAGGTAAATAAGAAAAGGCCCGCCTTTACGTTAAAGGAATAAAATATTTGAGGGCGTTGAGGTTCGAACTTATGAAAGTTTGATGATATCACCACGGTGAGTTCATTAACCGTTATTGTATTCTAACAATTTTTAATTAAAAAATAAGAAAATGTTAGCGCCTTAGTTTAGAGCTGTCACCATGGTATTTGGAAGAGCTGTGGTGACTTCGGCGTTGTTTTATAGTAGTGGTTTTGACTCTTGAGATTAATTAATTCATCATAACACAAATTTGGCCTCAACCTAATCCAAAATAATATGAATTGATTAAAAAATAATAAAATGAACCCTTTGAACTAAAAAATTAATTTAACTCTACTATCTATCATTGATTTTAGAAGTTTAATTTTGAGATTAAGTTTGACTTATTTGGTTAATGAACTAAATTGAACGAGTTTATTATCTAATATAATCTCAACTATTTTCAAGTTGGCTCATTTAACTGTATGTCATGGTGAATCTTGTTTAGTTGAAAATCAAATTGGTTATATGGTTTGAATTGAGCATGTCTGGCTCCCTGTATGCTTGACTCAAAATAATTATTAGTTTGGTAGTCAGAATCGCGATCCTGCTCATATATAGGATCGTCCTATTCTACATTTTTGCTAAGCCTGACAATTCTGCTGAAGGAAAAAAAAATTATATTTTGGTAGGATCAGTGGGATCGCCGTGTCCGTCAAAACACGTAGAAACACTGCGCTTTTGTAGTTTCTACCGTTTCTGCTCATTTTTTATTTATACTATGTCCTAGTTTAATTCTCCCCTTAAATTCCAATTAACTCCCTATTAACTTTTGAAATCCTTCCAAATAATACCTCTTAATCCTATTAATTTTTTAAGAAAAAATTCCAAGTACAACCACCGAACCCTTTCCCAATAATGCTGAGCCACCAAATCATTTATTCAATAGTTGTTTCTTTTCATTCTTTTCCCCTATCACTACTTTAAACATAATTACTCAGACTGAGTGACTCAATTTTTTATTTCATTATTATATTTTAATTTGTCTTTTTATGTTTTGTTGGAAATAACGAAAAATAATGCAGTTAATAGGAGCAAGCAAAAGTTTATGCATCGTGTAGGACTGACAAATCTTGCTAGAATTCGTGCTAAAATGGTATGGTATTTTTTCGTGATTCTCGATAGAATATATCCACTTGTTTTTTAATCTCTTATTAAGTAGTATTTTTTAATATATGAATAATAATGTAGCGGGAAAACCAGGATGGACAAGAAGTCACTCAAGCTGAGATGTTTATTGAAACTCGAAAAAGTCGCAAGGGAAAACAAGTGGATGAGGAAACCCAATTTGTGATTGTAAGTTAAATCATAATATCCATTTTATTTACACATGTAGTTTTTAATTTTGTTCAAAACTGATAGTTTGATATTAGGATAAACTTCAAGAATATATTGAAAGTTCAACTGAAGTTGGAACACAAACATTTCAATCACTGTTTGGAAAAGAAAAGCCCGGTAGAGTGAGATGCTATGGTAGAACTGTCACACCATCATTGTTGAAAAAAAAATGAAGAAATTTCTTTAATGAAAATGCAATATGATGGTAAAATTTCTGACATGACGCAAAAGATGGGAGCAGTGGAGGAACTCTTGAAAAGCATGTATAGGCAACAAAATCCATATTTAAGTGAAGAGGAGGTAAATGAAAAGATGAGAGAAGTTTTGCACAATGATAATATTCCAACACCACGCTCGTCGACATCAACCTATGCTCCTACTCATCAAAAGGTATTATAATTGATATTAATCAAAATAAGCTTTTATTTTATTAAGTGTTGAGTTGCTATTTTTTAGTGTTTTGATTGGTTGGGATATGCGATCTTAATTTTATAATTTAGTCATTATGTTAACATTCATGTTAGCAATGTTGAACATTGTGAACATACGTTAGATATGTTGAATCTCTTAGATTTAGTATTTGTTTAGAAATTTCAATTTTTTTTAGTTGGTGTGTTCCTTGATATGACAAAAAACACTCAAAAAACATAACTATTTATCATGGCATTTCTACTGTCCATTTAGTGGAGAGAGTATTAGTTAAATTTCCCTTTTTCTGTGATAAGTATCTTATGGGGTTTCTCTTCTATTAGATTAGACTATAGAGGATTGAAATGTATTTAGTCAAAATGTATTAGAAATTTATTTCTTACCATGTGGAGTTTTTGGTTAAATTTTCCATTTTTTATATGTGATAGTTGTTTTCATTATTGGTTTAGTTGGTAAGATTTATGTCTATATTTCATAAAGATATAAGTTTTAATTCTAAAAGTGCAAACTTCAATAGTGAGTAATATAATATCAACTGCTTGAATTGAATCATTGTTGCATGGATATTGAACCATTAGTTAAAGCTTCGCATATGCTGCTTTGATTATTGTAACTTCATTATCAAGTAATAAAAAAGTATATTTCTTCATATTTACAGGTTAGAAACAAAGATAATCATGATCAAGATGAACAAGATGAAGATCTCCATAATGACGATCTTCAATATGATCAAGATGATGATGATGATCTTCAATATGCTGATGACGAGGATCTTCAATATGATGAAGATGACGAGAATATTCAACATGATGAAGATGATGAGGATCTTCTTTTTGACAATTTTTAAGATGATGATTCTCATGATCCTCAACACAATTGATGTGACGAAGACCATCATTGTTTCAAATATGGACGATTATGTTTTGTTTTATGGAGTTACATAATCTCTTGGATTTATTTTGAAAATATTTGTCCTTATATTTCAAAGAGTTTATTAAACTTGATCTTATTAAAATACTTCATATTGATATATTTTTCAATTTATAAATGTGTTTCTTCTCATTTAATATATTGGTAAATAATCTATTAAAATTAATATATTTTTCAATTTATATATGTGCTTCTAATTTAATATATTTGACAAATAATCTATTAGAGTAATGTGAAGGTATATGGCCGAAAATGTATCACTATATAAATGAATAGAAACTATATATTAATTTTATATCATTAAAAGTCTAGACAACTGTTGTAAAAAATGATGTCAAGAACAAAATATAATAGGAATTAGGGAAGATAAGAAGAACACAAGAATTGATTATAACTGCTATTCTTTTACTTTCTCTTAAAACAAGATTACAAGTTTACAAGAATAACAAATAACCTCTCTCACCCTAAATTAGGATTTGCAGCTTAGCAATGATGAGAGACTAGTATGCTATTTATAATAAAACCTAACATACTAACTAATGGGCTTTTTCCACAAGGTTCATTACACAAGCCAACTTAATAAACAAGCTAACTTAACAAATTAGGGTTTAAACACTAAAATCTAATTTAACATGCTAACAACCCTAACATCTTTGACACAAGCATGTGAACAACCTTCGACTTCATGCTTAATCCTGTCGAACCAAGAAGCTACCCTTCGACCATACTAGAGTTCGATCCAATATCCCACAAATCTCCACCTTGGACCTAACTCTACAACATCAAGGGAACAACTAGCTTTCTTCATGCAGCTTTATCAACTGCATACAGTGGAAAAACTTGCAACTTGGCAATGACTTGGTGATCATATCCGCAACATTGTGATCTGTCGAAACCTTTAGATCTTGGACTTCTCCATGCTCGATTACTCCTCTGACAAAATGCAGCCTCACATCAATGTGCATAGTTCGCTCATGATATGATGAGTTCTTCGACAGGTGTATTGCACTTTGACTATCACATTTAACAGTGATACCTCGACCTTGAAGTTTCAGCTCCTTTGCAAAACATTCAAGCCACAATGCTTCTTTCACAGCTTCAGTTAAGGCAATATACTCTGCTTCAGTGGTTGATAGAGCAACAACCTTCTTAAGTGTTGCTTTCCAACTAATTGTTGTGCCAAACATAGTGAAAACATATCTAGAAATAGACTTTCTAGAATCCATACAACCTGCATAATCAGAGTCGACATATCCTACAATTGTTGCTTTACTATCTTCACTCAAGGCTCCACCATGAATTAGGAATATGTTTAGAGACCCATTTATGTACCTTAAAATCCACTTCAATGCTTGCCAGTGAGCCTTTCCAAGATTCGCCATGTACCTGCTTACAAGACTTACTACATATGCTATGTCGGGTCTAGTACAGACCATAGCATACATCAAAGAACCAACTATATTAGCATATGGGATGCTATTCATATAGGATCTTTCGACATCGGTACTGGGACACCGATCAATATTCAGCTGGAATTGAGGGTTTGTTGGAGTCATAACTGGCTTCGAATTCGACATACCAAACTTTTCGAGAATCTTTCCTAGATATGCCTCTTGAGATAAGCATAGCTTCGACTTTTTTCTATCTCTTCGAATGTCAATTCCAAGAATCCTGGAAGCAGCTCCCAGATCTTTCATATCGAACTCCTTATTGAGTTCAGCCTTCACCCTCGTCACATCTTCAACATTGTTGCTTGCTATGAGAATATCATCCACATAAAGCAACAAAATAACAAATGAATTACCAGGTCAAAATCTGAAGTAAACACAGTGGTCGAACTGACTTCTAATGAAACTTATGCGTGCCATGAATTTATCGAATCTCCTATTCCACTGTCGAGGAGATTGTTTCAGCCCATATAAAGATCTCTTCAGTTTGCACACATATTCTTCCTTCCCCTTTTCGACATGTAAGTATCAGATGTGCCTAAGAGGGGGGGTGAATTAGGTTTTCAAAAATAATCGGTTTTATGAGAATGTCTTTACTAAAATGTTGGTTAAGTGTTTGAAGGCTTTTGATGGTTTTTTATCTTTTTCTTGGTAATGGTAATGAAAGCGGTAAAAGCGAAAAGATAAAGAACACAACGATATATACTGGTTCCCCTCACAATCCGAGAGTACTCCAGTCCCCTTTCAAACACGAAAGAGATTTCACTATAGTTAGAATTATTGTACAAGCCTATGCCTACTATCTAACCTATAGGGTGATCAAAGGTTCTTAACACCTTTAAGACCAAAACAACACTAATGTGAATGAAGAACAATCCTCTTCAAACACAACACTTACTTCCAACAATCCTGGATAGTAAGGAGAAATAATTTTTGAATGATACAAGAATTTATGAAGATGAATAATATATCAATCTTGGATTGATCTTCCCTTTCAAGCATACAATTCTTTTAATGATAAACAAGTGTTCAATGGATGTATGATATGAAACTTTGATATTTGAGTGAAAGTTGTATGAACAAAGTTTCAAATAAAAATGAAGTATGGACACTTGATGATTTTTGTGAAAGATATGGACACTTGAATTGTTTGAATTATTTGAATGAAAGAGGTAAAGAATAAAATCTGAAAAATCTGAAATATATAGCCTCTAAGCCACCTTTACAAATGGTTATTTTGTATGGAAGGATGCAAGAGTAAAAGATGAAGAGGTACCTTTTGAAGAATGAAAGGAAATCTGAATTTTTGAAAAAATTCACGTGGGAACCGGTTCCCTTAAACCAGAACCCGGGTTCCCTTTCTGTAACGTTAAAAAATTAGAAAAAATCAACTGGGGAACCGGTTCCCAGAAAGTGGAACTCGGTTCCTGGACATGATGAATGAAAAATTACTGGGCAGAGGGAACTGGGAACCGGTTCCTCCAAACTGGAACTCGGTTCCCACATGCAAAAAACACTAAAAACTTATTTTTAAAAGCTTGAATGATTTTCTAATGTTTTGCAAATATTATGGAACATGTATGAATGTTTGAGAACACTTGTTTATGCATTAAGAGAGTTGTATATCATATACCTTAATATTTTTGATCAATGAAGTTTAAGCTCTTTTGAAATACTTGAATCTTTATGCTTTCATATGAATTGATCCATTCCTTTTGCAATTGAAATCTTGTCTTCATCAAAACCAAATTGTAGAAAGATTGTCTTCACATTCTCCCCCTTTTTGATGATGACAAATTACTTGAAATTGGTAGAATGGTGATGTTTCTTTAACATTTGGATCTCCTCCCCCTAAGACAAAGCTCCCCCTTAATATGATAATTGATGTTTTGCTTGAGTCCATTCTTTTATTGAAGATTTGCATATGATAATTGATGCTTTGCTTGAGTCCATTTTTTATTGAAGATTTGCTTGCTACAAATTGTTAGAGAAACATACAAACATACATGTGCATATATATAGTTTATATATAATTCTTCTCCCCCTTTGTCATTAGCAAAAAGGAATGGGAAAGAAGATGAAAGATAGAAAATATCATGTATGATAATATAAATAAAAGTTAACAAATAGAAATAATGATAAAAATAACATACCATAAGTCTTACAATATAGGAATTGAAACTTAATGAAACATAACATAGAAATTAAACCATAGTACAAACTAGAAATGCATAAACGAAATAGGACATTAAACGGAAAATACATGTAAATTGAAAGGAAACAAATGAAACACATAATGCTCATTCATCATCCATGCCATCAATCCCTTCATCATCTTGGCCTTGGTCACCATTATCCTCTTGATTGGGTTGGTTATGGTATTGGAGGATTTGAGCAAATTGTTGGCGAAAGAAGGCATTTTCTGCTTGTTGTTCTTGGTAGTGATTAGCAATGGTGGTTTCAATAGAGCACAATTTGTTGAAGACTATATCCAAAGTAGCTCCTCCTTCCGGAATGGGTGGTGGAACATCATCATCCTTGTAAACAAAAGTTCCGTCCAAAGCTAAGACAATACCGGTATTCTTGAGAGCGGTTTTGTCATTGATCTCACATTCCCTTGGAGTCATAGGTAAAGAAGGTTGATTCTTAAGGTTCACACCGGCAGCTTTCATGATATGTGTAATGGGTCTACTATAAGGTAAACCACCACTCAAGTGTTGAAGCCTATGCATGTGGAGCAACATTGTGACAGCCCAATTGATATGAATGTTATTCTTGACACCATAAAGCACTTGAAGTTCCACCTCATTGACACGAGAATGATTAGAATGTTTTGGGAGCAAAACATAAGCAATGATGAAATGGAGCATTCTCTCATTAACCGGAAAGTTTGATCCAAACATGTTAACCTTTGAGGGGAGAGGGTTTTGTTGAGTTACGGTAGCGGTTTGGGATGGTCGGATCATATCTAAAAAGCTTTGTGTTTTGCTAAAGCCTTCCCACTCGGGTGTATATCCGGCAACCAAAACTTGGCCGGTAGTAGGGAGTCCTAAACAATTTCCAAAAGAAGCAACATCCATCCTAATAGTTTTGTTACGAACCGAAGAGGTGAGCTTAATTTCTTCTAGGTTAGATAGATCATTACCAAACACAATAGTCAAATTATCATAGAACTCCTTAACCAAATCCTGATATATTTTTCCATAATCACTAACAAAATCATAAACCCCTTGATATCTTAGTTTTTCCGGAAATATAAAACTCTGAGAAGGAAAGGATTCAAGGTTACCATATTTTGAAATCAAGAGAAGCCTATTCCGAATGTTGAGCTTTGGATTCTTTGGAAGAGGTTGTTCATCAAAATCATTCCTAGCCTTTTTCATGCTAAAGGGATGTATGATGATGTTTTGGGTGGGATTTAAGTGTATGTTGCATCCATGGAAGTTGTGTAGAAATTGAATAGAGATTGTTAGGGTTTATGAACAATTGCTTGATTTGATGATTTGAAATGTGTTTAAATTGATGTTATGATGTTATAAGACCCATAATATGTGTTGTATTTGTGTTTATACCATGTACTCTGTGATTGTTCGTGATGTTTGATGTTTTCCAACCTGATTGGGTTGAGTTTAGGGGTTTTGGGATGGGTTTCGTATGTTGTTTTCTGTGTTTGGGGTTTTCTGAAAATCGCCAGTTCGCGCAGCGAACCCTTGTTCGCGCCGCGAACCCTTGGCAGAAACTTTAGAAATTCTGGATTCGCTCAGTTCGCGCCGCGACCCCTTGTTGGCGCCGCGAACTGCTTGGCAGAAAGTTGGGAATTTTTGGATTCGCTCAGTTCGCGCCGCGAACCCTGTTGGCGCCGCGAACCCTGTTTTGCAGAATTTTTCCTAAACTTTGAAATGATGTATCTTTTCAACCGTAACTCCTTTTTAAGTGCCGTTTGAACCTACGTGAAGCCCTAATTGATGTTTTTCCATTAAATATGCTTAGTGTAACTTTGAATACTCTTGGAATCTTCTTGCATTAGAGTTTGTTGACATTGGATATCCGGAATTGATTATGTCGTTTAAGTTGATCATGTCGTTTACGTGGATTGTGTTGTTCGAGTCGATTATGTCGTTAAGTGTGATTGTGAATGTGCATCATTGAGTCACATTCATTGCATTGTTTGAGACGGCCTTAGTGGCAAATGTTTGAGACGACCCTTGTGGCGAATGTTTGAGACGGCCCAATGGCAATTGTTTGAGACGGGAGTTTTACTCCAATGGTACCACATGCATTTGCATTGTTCGAGTTGCATAAGTAAAGTCGTGTGATGAGTCGTATTTGAATATTTGTGTGTGCATAACATGAATGTTATCTTGTGTCGATTTGATGGTTGTTTCGTTGAGCATATTTGATAAATGCCTATGTATGCCTTAATTGAGATTGATATTATTGTTGTTGGTAAGATGTTGAATGATGTAAATAGTAGTAAGTGATATATGTTGAGAAGTGGTGACCGATGTATGATTATTTCTCCGCTTTGAATATTATCATACGCTTCGTTATAATGAATGATATCTCACCCCTTCTGTTTGAATGTTGCCCTCCGTTGGTAACGTGCAGGTAATGACGCG
This sequence comes from Vicia villosa, assembly GCF_029867415.1. Taxonomy (NCBI): domain Eukaryota; kingdom Viridiplantae; phylum Streptophyta; class Magnoliopsida; order Fabales; family Fabaceae; genus Vicia; species Vicia villosa. The sequence continues at coordinate 1,442,279 of NW_026705023.1, forward strand.
GAGTAGTCGTGTACCTATAGCTCGAGTCGGTGTGTGTCAATGCTCTGATACGTAGCACTCGGGGAACGTTGGATTACTTGTTTATGTCTTGTTTCTTGTGTTTATCCTTGTTGAACTTTGTCCTTATGTTATGCTAAGACTTGTTAGATGTATTGAGCCGTGCTTGGCCTTGACATTATGAGTTGTATTGTTGTTGACTTATGATTTTCCGCTGCGATGCAAGTACTTGATTGGCTGACAATGATTAATGATTCCGATATTGTTCTCCTACATGTGCGTTATGTATCTAAGTGATTGAGCATGATATACGTATGCGATGTTTGTTGTTTAAATGTGACGCTCCGAATCGTTATGTTCTAATTGTTTGGAATTTTGTACTCTGATATTCCTCTTTAATTGCGGGGTAGATTTGGGGTGTTACATTAGTGGTATCAGAGCAGGTCGGTCTTGTCCGGCCATGTGTCGTGTCGTAGTGTAGTCTAACAAGCGTATATTGTTGTTTGTGCTGATTGCTTTTATGTTGTAGTGAAGACTTGTGATGGCTGGGAGGAATTATGCTGCAATAGCTGCTGCTTTGGAAGCAATGGCTCAAGTTTTGGAGAACCAACAGCATGGTGGAGAGAGTGATGCTTCTCGGAGTTTGGCTACCTTCCAAAGAGAGAACCCTCCTGTGTTTAAGGGAACTTATGATCCTGATGGCGCTTTGACATGGCTTAAGGAGATTGAGAGGATTTTCCGTGTCATGGATTGCACTCCTGAACAGAAGGTTCGGTATGGGACTCATATGCTAGCAGTTGAGGCGGATGATTGGTGGCTAGAGACCCGTAGGAGATTGGAAGCGAGTGGTGAAGGGATCTCTTGGATTGTGTTTCGCATGGAGTTCTTAAGGAAGTACTTTCCTGAAGATGTCCGTGGCAAGAAGGAAATTGAATTCCTTGAGCTAAGTCAAGGGAACAAATCTGTTGTGGAGTATGCTGCTAAGTTTGGTGAGTTGGCAAAGTTTTACCAACACTATGATGGGCCGAATGGTGAGTTTTCCAAGTGCATTAAGTTTGAGAATGGGTTGTGTCCGGAGATTAAGAAAGCAATTAGTTACCAGAAGATTCGTGTCTTTGCTGATTTGGTTGATTGTTGTCGGATCTATGAAGAGGATAACAATGCTCATTATCGTGTGATAAGTGAGAAGAGAGAAAAGGGTTATCAAAGTCGTGGTAAGCCTTATGAAGCTTCGAGTGGAAAGGGCAAGCAGAAAGCGGTTGAGGGTAAGAGAACTAGTGGGGGAGATGCTCCTGCTTGTATTATGTGCTTCAAGTGTGGCAAGGTTGGTCACAAGAGCACGTCGTGTAATGTTGATGCTAGAAGATGCTACCGTTGTGGGAAGTTTGGTCATGCATCGTCCGATTGTACGCATAAGGATATGGTGTGTTTCAACTGTGGTGAAGAAGGCCATATTGGAAGCTGTCATACCCCAATTTTTGACCTAAGATACCACCTCATATCATTGCATATGCATCATTTGCATCTCTAACAAATTGCATAGTTTGTGTTTGCTACTTGTGACTCAGCAGGGATTTAATCAAGAGATCACTCATCAGTGCAAGAAACAATCAATTAGGGTTTTGTTCTCCCTTCATCTCAAAAGAATTATCTTCATCAATAATCAACATTTGGTCCTCAGAGATTCATTTCAACAAGCTCAACAGCTCTGAATCAATCAGATTAGGGTTTTGACTGAAGACAACATACTCTTGACTTTTGCTCAGGATTTGACCTAATGGCTTGGGACATGACCTCAAGACCCCAAGTACATCATTTTGACCTAATACATTGACTCATGACATCTCCTACACAAGGATTGATCAACAGTGAAATTTCAAATCATCAGAATTAGGGTTTTGAACTATCAGGGACTAAAATCAGGGATCACATTTGGGAAACCCTAAAAATCCCCAGGAAGTCAATCAAAGGTTTCAATCATCCTCAAATAATCCCTATGACAAAATCCAATGGAAATTACATCTCAATTCAAGATCCACAGTCATCAATTTCATCAGGTCGACAATTAGGGTTTTGATCTAATTCACTGAACAACTGACTTTTTAATCAGGACATGATGCCACAACTCAAACCATGGCTCAATATCCTCTAATGCTTCAATGTGATCCATTCATACCATTCATTTGATGAGGATAGCCTGTTTCATTGAAAACTCCAGAAACGCGATTCGTCTGAAAAAGTCAACTGTACAAGATCACCATTGACTTTTGGGGAAATTGGGTCAACCATGACTTTTGAAGTTTTAAATCATCAATATATGATATATGAAGTCATTTGATCAAGAAAAATCAAGAAAATCAATCAAGAATCAAAAAGTCAAAGTTTGACTTTCCATACTTAGAAAAATTTCTAAGTGTTTTTCAATGGTTTTTTCCAAACTTTGAAAGGGAATTTCTCAAAATTTCACCTACAAACTGAAAAAAAACTTCCAACATGAAAGTTGTAGATTTTGATCCAATAAACAACTTTGACACATATAATTTTTTTCCATAAGATCAACCATTTAAGAGATATGGAGCTTCAAAGTTGGTACTTTTTGAAAACTTCACTTAAAACTTCATTTTTCTCAAAGTTCATGGATCTTTTTCACCCATTTCCTTAAGGGTCTTGAAGAAACTTTCAACTAGGGTTTTGAAGTGTGTAATATGAGCTTTCCAAAATGTCAAAGAGCATGAAAAAATATGGAGTGTAGCCATGGTTTTGAATTTTGCAATTAGAGGTCATTATGCTTAAAGTTACACACCATTTTCACCAAGTTTCAACACTATATAGTCTATAATCCATACAATGACCTCTTGCAACTCCAAAGGGCAAGATTCTTATCATAAAAGATTGGATAGGAGAGAATATATTGTCACTTGAGATTTCTAACCATGGTTAACATTTTTAACCTAATGCATTTAATGAAAATATTCTCTTTTATCTCTTAAGCCAAAAACCATCATTGCAATCTCAACTTGCCAAGGCTTGTGATCAAATTTCGTGGCCTATAAATAGAGAAGAAAATCACATTCCAAAGGACACCAAAACTTGTCCAAGAACTTGTTTTCTCATTCTTTCTTCATTCACAAGTTTCATAGTTTTTCAAAGAGGTTAGAATCTCAAATTGCAAATCTTTCAAGTTCTAACCAAAGGTGTCATTCAAACATATTCTAAACATCATTTAGAAGTTGCTCATCACTTTAAACCACCATAAAATCAAGCCAAAGTCAGTTTGCTCACAAAAAATCCATACTTGCAAAGTTTGAGCCAAAACTTCCAAACTTGAAATTTACCCGAGCTTGTCCAAATCTACCACTTCAAACACCTTCCATACATCAATTAGAAGTGATCCAAACATCTGGAACACTTCTGGATGTGGAGAAATACCATGGCCGTTTTCAGTTTGGAGTCAAAACAGGTGGAGGTCTGTAGAATGATTCAGGAGGTTTCAAGCAAGTTTAAAAGCATCAACATGATCCTTGAACATTCCTGAAGCTAACCAGATCAATTCCAAGCATCAAAACCTCAAGAACAACCGTTCAGAACTCACGGTTTACACACCTCTAACTCAACTTCGATTTTGCTTTTATACACGTTTTTAATCCATTTCAATTGCATATTTATGTTTGTTATGATGCATGGAACGTTTCTGGGTGGTTTAATTTGTGTTTAGTCACGAGGACAGAGATATGCCATTTTTGGTTTTTTAGGGTTTCGTTTTAGGTCTTTTTGCTACAGGTGAAATTGGCCCAAAAGGAGATCACCATTGGATTCAGAGAGCAAAACCAAGTCGTACCCTGGCCCTGTATGGGATTTATTGTTGTTATTTTGCGTTTTTGAAATTTCAGGTGCTATGGCTATGGATGTTCAACCGGGGGTAAAGGTCCATCTAAAACGACGGCCAAAGGTTGGGGATGATGGCGTGTCACCTTGCCATTGGCTGAATTCAAAATGAAGCGCGCGTTTTTTGTTTGAAGACTGAACGGATCCCATGTGTTTGGTCCCACGTACATACCACGTGCTCTCACGCTTGCAGCCATCAGATCTCATTTCAACTTTCATCCAACGCTCCTAAGAGCGCCAGTCCACCATAGACCATCAACTTTGCCACACAGGATCATATATTAATATTTTTCTTAATTAATTTGTTTTTCTTTGCATAGTTAATTAAAAATACTTTCAAAAATCCAAAAAAATCATTTTAATTTCACTTTTAGGTTGATAAAATATTTAATTAATTTTTGACATGAAAATATTTTATTTTTTCTTCATAATTAATTTATTTTGTTAATTAATTAGTAATTGTGTGAATATTTGCTATTAATTAATTTTCAACCAATCAAAAACTCCAAAAAAATATTTTCTTTTTATATTTAGGTTTATACTTGTATAATCTAATTTGTGACATAAAAAAGAATTATTTTTCTTGTTAAGTTTAATTATTTGTATAATTATTTGTTTAATTATCTTATTAATTAACTTAATTCCATTAAAAAAACACAAAAAAATATCTTTTCTTAGATTATTTTCTTTTGAATTTGATATCATCATATAACCTTCGTGTAATTAATCATTTGAATTTTCATGTTCTGATTTTTGATTACTGTTGCAGATCACTTGAATAATTACAATTCATTTAAGGTTTCGAGATCTGTTTCTTTGTCGTCTTCTGGCTTTGTCTATTTTTCTGTCTTCCATTTGCTACAGAGGATGATCATGAAATAATTTATTTCAAGCATATCACTTGAAGATCAAGGTAACACCTCAAGCTCAGAAATCCAATTTTCTCATCCTTCGAGGTAAGCCTAAAACTCAATCAACGGTTTTCACAACAGTAATCAATTCACTTTCAAATCATCCATTGTTTTTCAAAACAGTGGGGCCTCTCGAATATTAGAGAGTATAAGTCCCTTTCCTTTCTTTATACAGTTTTTCTTTGTACAAAAAACTTCTTTCAAAACAATACTTTTCAAACAGTTTTTTTTTCAAACGACGCGTCTGCTTTTCAAATATACCATGGGCCTCCATGTAGGTATAAGTCCCGAGCCCTTTTTGTACATACCCACTCAAGTACATGAAATTAGGTATTTCATTGTACGCCTTTTGTACATATCTCAATTTGTTTTTTAACTTTGAATAACAAACCAAAAACGAAGGTTTCTTTAAATCTTCCCAAAAATATACCATGGGCCTCCATGTAGGTATAAGTCCCAAGCCCTTTGTGAATACCTGTTTACATAGCTTTGAATAAACTCAAAAGGGCCTCTCCCCGAGTATGAGTCCCGAGCCCCTATGTATACAAATGGAGCATGCTTACAGGTATATTTCCTTCATAAACTCCATTATACACGCACACTTTGTCATATACAACTGTTCATATAACTGTTCATGTACTTGTGCATATTTGTTTGTACTTGTTCATATTTGTGATTGTGTTATATGCTCATTCCACTTAGTACAACACTAGGTTCCCCATAGCCTCCTATTGGCCTTCGTGCAAAGAATCTCCACTAGTTTAGGTTAGGACATAGAGTATGGTTTCCCGGTGAAATCGCTCTAAGAGCTCAGACCAACTATACCATGCCTCCCCTTGGGCTTTGTACAAACGAGTGACCCTCCCATAGCCTCCTCTTGGGCTTACAATGCAAGGACCCTGGATTGTCCCTCCCATAGCCTCCTCTTGGGCTTACAATGCAAGGACCCTCGGATAGCCTCCTCTTGGGCTTCGTACAAGGACCCACGGGCTTCTTATAAGCATCCCAAATATCCAAAACAAATACCCTAGGAGATTAGACATTTTTCATCTCTATGCTAGGAGTATCTCTTCTATATCATCACAAACAATCAATCAATCAATCAAACTTTTTGCCACAAGGCTGGCTAATCAATCAAACTGTTTTACCACCGTACTGGATGATTAATCAAAGTTTTTGTCACAAGGCTGACTTCATTGAAACTTTTGCCACGAGGCTGGCTGATTAATCAAAGTTTTTTGTCACAAGGCTGACTTCATTGAAACTTTTGCCACAAGGCTGGTTAAACAACAAAAACATCTTTATCATTCTAAGCACCCTAAGTGGCATGGCCCCGGGCTTATAATGAAAAGATTTTCAAACAAAATCAAACAGATGTATGTGATGATATAGATTAGATACATCTAGCATTTAGACGACATTTGTCTATTTTCCTTTGCTTCCACTAGCATAAGTGGGAACTACGATTGCTCTGACTTTCTCAACATCCCTTTGAGAATACGTAGGCACAAGGTCGATCCTTGGCGAGCAAAACAAAACAAAACAAAAAAAACCATTCAAACCTTAGCACCCGTAGACCCCGAGCTACAGATGCTCTGATTCCCTCTAAGGGATATGTATGCAGAGGATCGCGATGATCTTTGCGAGCATAATCAAACAAACACCTTAGGTCCCACCTATTTCACAACAGAACCTTCACCGTAGCATAGAATAAAAAACAATAAAGAACCCTGTAGAGTACTACAGATACGTTGGGTGCTAATACCTTCCCTTCGTATAACCAACCCTCTTACCCAAGATCTCTCCCCCCACTTTTAGGTTATTGCAGCTTTTTTCCTTTTCCTCCTTTGGAAATAATAAAAAGTTTGGTCGAAACAAAAGAAAAATCATTTTTTTTGAGCACTCGAGCCCAAAGAAGGCATCAGGTGTCTCATCCACAAAAAAGAGGAACAAAACGATTTTTCGCCCGCGACAGAAAAATGGCGACTTCACTGGGGACCATCTTTTTATTGCTTCCAAAGGAAGGGTTATTTCTAATTATTGTTTTTATTTTTTGTTACATGTGTGATTCTTTGGTTCTGTTACTTATGTGGTTCTGTTACAAGTGATACATTATGGACAAATCCTAACCCGGATTAAGTACACATAAGAAATTAGGTGGAGGGTATAGTCATATGCAGGCGCACTTGAGAATCCTTCCGCTCAGTGGAGGTTCCTTGTTGGTAATATATGTTTAGCATGCTTTCGTAGCGAAGACATTATTGCCGCATTGAACTGTAGAAGCTGAGTTGGCCGTAGAACCCCAACCCATCCTGGCCTTATTAGGACGTGGTGCAGAAACGATCCAGGTGAAGACTTGGATAGTTGTCATGCGGAGAACCACACTCAGACGAGTTTTTCTTGAGAATATTTCTGGCTCATCAGTTTAGTTGTGAAAGCCGGTAATATCCGAAAGAAAAATGTAGACTCTGACGTATCAGTAGAACATGTTGTACAGGTGATTAACTAGATCTATCCCTATTTGGTTCTCTGACCTCATGCTCGTGACGCTGGACCTTTGAACCTGTGTGTACTATGTTTGAATTACCATGTTTGTGTACCATGTTTGCGTTACCATTACCATGTCTGTTTTACCATGTTTGAATATGTGGCATTCATGCATCCACACATTCATACATTCAAAAAAACCCATCATTTTTTTTCCATAAAAACATGATTTTTCCAAAGATTTAGAGAAATTTTCTTTGCAAACATTTTAGGATTTAGTCATGGAAGAAGTAAAAAGGCATACCAAGAAATACGGTTTCAAAGCGCCTGATGTGGGAAAACTGATAGAGTTAGCATCTTCTGTACAAAATCCTTCCAATTTTAGGAAAAGTTATGGAAAACTTTTGCCTCTCCTGAACACTCATGTTGATGAAGGACTTCTCAAAACTCTGGTTCAGTTCTATGATCCCGTCTACCGGTGTTTTACCTTTCCAGACTACCAGTTGGTACCGACCTTGGAAGAATATGCCAATCTTTTGGGTATTCCTGTGTCTGACAAAATACCCTTCAATGGTTTGGAAGCCATTCCTAAGTCACATGTCATTGCAACAAGTATCCACTTGAAGAAATCTGAAGTAGAGAGTAATTGGACTACCAAAGGAAACCTCCCGGGTTTAACTTCACACTTCCTGGTAAAGAAAGCGTTTGATTTCATCGAAACTGGTAGCATGATAGCTTTTGAAGCTATACTAGCCTTGCTCATCTATGGGTTGGTTCTGTTTCCCAATGTCGACAACTTTGTTGATATCAATGCCATAAAGATCTTTCTGATTGGAAATCCTGTTCCGACTTTGCTTGGTGACATGTATTTCTCTGTCCATCATAGGAATCGCCAAGGCGGTGGGATCATTGTATGTTGTGCACCTTTGTTGTTCAAATGGATTGTTTCACACTTACCTGAGTCTCCTATTTTCACAGAAAACCGAGAAGGTTTGCGTTGGCCTCGAAGACTTATGTCTCTTACTAATAACGATATCCGTTGGTATACCTTGGCTCGCTGTGGTACAGAAACCATTGATAGCTGCGGAGAATTCGCCAACGTACCTCTCATTGGTACACAAGGAGGAATTAACTACAATCCGATCTTAGCCCGACGACAACTCGGGTATGCAAATTCAGTTAAACCTGTTGGTCTCGCAGTAGAAAGCTACTTCTATCAAGAAAGGGAAGATCCTCAAAGGTTGAAGACAAGAATGATGAGAGCTTGGTACGACGTCCGATGGAAAGAAAAAGGTGAGGAAAGGAATTGCATTGCTACGGACGCCTACACCTGCTGGGTAAAGAAAAGAGCAAAGGAGTTTCAAATGCCTTATGATTATGAAAAACCCATGTCTCTTGTGGTATCTCAACTACCCAATATTCCCATTCCCACTATGAAGGAATACCAAGACACTTTAGCCAAGATGAGGTTAGAGAAAAATGCTTGGGAGCACAAGTTTCGTAGGACCGATATGGAAAACAGAAGGTTGAAGAAACAAGTGAAAGATCACGAAGAAACTCTCTACTGTCAAGATGGATGGCTCATGAGTAAAGATGAGAAGATTCGTCAGAAAGACGCTGCAATCAAGAGATACATCAAAGAAAGCAAGAAAAAACCTGAAGGTTCAACAAGCAACGCTCCAACTCCTGACGATTGGAAGAATATTGTTGACAAGCTAAAGACCGAAAAGGCCGAATTGAAAGCTTACTATGGGAAAGAAATCATGAAGCTCAAGCTGCACAATGCATTTGGTTTTTAGGATTGTTTAGCTGTTTATTTATCATTTGCTTTTGTAAGGAGCTACGCTCCAATGTTGTAACATTTCCCATTATTGCAATAAAAAAAAAATGAATGAATAAAAGATTTGTTTGTGTTCAAATGTTTGCAAGAGAATAATCTTTAAAATATTTGGAAAAATCATAAATTTCTTTTTGCATACATCATTCTGCATATCGAGTCTGTTGTATAGAGTCTTATCTTTTGGATCTTTCTCCATTAGATCGTCAAGCTGTCGCGTCTCAAAGTTTCTCGACCGCGCTCGCAATCAGATCACAGATACAATACTCGTTCAAGCAGAAGAAGAATAATGGAAAGTTCTGAACAAGAGAATATTGAGCTTCGTAATACAGTGACCACTCTTCAGGAAAAATTGGAAAGTCTCACTACTCTGGTTGACTCTTTAATGGCCGCACAGAATCAGCCGCCGCCACCCAACAGTCAAGCAACAGTAACATCTGAGGTTACTACTCCAGTTTCTACGGTTGCATTCGGCATTCCATCTTTTTCCATGCCAGAAGGTTGGGGCACGCCTTTCAGCTTTGGTACAGGTTTCCGCCATAATGTTTCTGGGGTTCAAACATCCACAACTGAAGCGCCTGCTGCTCAGAGTTCACAGTTCACTCCAAATCAGGGGATAACTTTTTCTCAAGTTACTATGGCACTTTCTCAACCCACTATGACGGTTCCGACTCCTATGGTTCACACTGTTCCTTACGGAGACAATGAGGTTTATCATGATCAGGGTGATAGCACAAATCAGCGAAGCCTTGTAGGAGATCTCCAAGAACAATTCAACAAGATTCAGCTGGAAGTCAAAGCTATTCGGGGAAAAGATTTGTTTGGAAAGAATGCCCAGGAGCTATGTTTGGTTCCCAGTGTACAAATACCAGCTAAATTCAAGGTCCCAGACTTTGAGAAGTACAAAGGCAGTTCTTGTCCGCAAAGTCATCTTGTGATGTATGCCAGAAAGATGTCTACTTATGCAGATAATCATCAGTTGCTCATCCATTACTTTCAAGACAGTTTGACTGGTGCCGCACTGAAGTGGTACACAGGTTTAGATAGCACCAATATTCGGACTTTTAACGACCTAGGTGAGGCCTTTGTCCGACAATACAAATACAACTCGGATATGGCTCCAGACAGAGATCAACTCCGATCCATGGCTCAGAAAGATCATGAAGCTTTCAAAGAGTATGCCCAACGATGGAGAGAAACTGCTGCTCAGATTAATCCACCATTAAAAGAGAAAGAGATGACAAAGATCTTCTTGAATACTCTCAGTCCGTTTTACTATGAACGCATGATTGCTAGTGCTCCAAGTGATTTCACCGAAATGGTAAACATGGGGATGCGTCTAGAAGAAGGAGTCCGAACCGGACGTCTGACTAAAGAAGGTGGATCTTCAAGCGGAACCAAAAAGTTCGGAAGTGGTTTCCAAAAGAAGAAAGAACAAAGTGTTGACATGGTATCCCAAGGGAAGCCAAGAGGAAACGTCAATCGTCGACAACAGATTGCTGCTATTGCGCCAGTTGTTAATACATCACCGAATCCAGGATTCACTCCTCAGTTTCAACAACAACAGCCTCGACAACAGGCTCAACGGTTAAACAATAATCAGAATCGAGTACAAAGAGCTCCACAGTTCGATCCGATTCCGATGACCTACACAGAATTGTACCCTGCTTTGGTTGAAAGAGGTCTTGTTCAAACTAAAGCACCACCACCAGTACCTGAGAGACTCCCATGGTGGTACAAAGCTGAGGTTTCATGCCCTTATCATCAAGGAGCACCTGGCCATGATCTTGAGCATTGTATAGCCTTGAAATATGAAGTTCAGAGGTTGGTTAGATCTAATCTCCTCTCTTTCAGAAATTTGAATCCTAATGTGCAAGCAAATCCGCTGCCCAATCATGGAGGGCATGTTGTAAACATGGTATATGGATGTCCTGGCCAATACCGAGTCTATAATATCAACTTCTCAAGAGCAGATTTGGTACAAATGCACGCCACTCTTTGTCGGGGGCAGAATTTTCGCCAACATCAATACGGTTCCTGTAGAATATGTTGTGTGGATCCTCACGGGTGTTCGATTGTGAGAAGAGATCTCCAAGTTTTGCTAGATAATGGTACTATTGAGATTTACAGAAATAGGGATGAAAATGAAGTTAACATGATAGGATGTTATCCGCATGAGCTTTTAGTCTCAGATATCAACTCGGAAATGCCTACAGTTAACGTCATCGTTCCTCATTTCAACATGCCTGAGCGCATGGAAGTTACTTACAACAAGCCGAAGGTTCCTATTGCTCCTTTGATCATTTGTCTACCTGGACCTGTTCCTTATGACTCTGACAAGGCAGTTCCATACAACTACAATGCAACAATGATAAAGGACGGACAAGAAGTTCCTCTGCCTACTCTTTCATCTGTCGTGAACATCGCTGATGTAAGTCGTGTAACAAGAAGTGGACGTGTGTATACTCCACTACCTCCAAAGCAGCCTGTTACTCCTGCAACTGGGCAAAATCCTGTTGGTACACCAGTGGGGAATCCTGTGGAGACTCCTGTCAGTAATACAAACACTGATGTTGGTCAATCCAATGGAACCAATGTTAATCCTGACTTTGACGAAATTTTGAAACTTATCAAAAGAAGTGAATACAAGATTGTGGATCAGCTTATGCAGACTCCTTAGAAGATCTCAATACTTTCATTACTTTTAAACTCAGAAGCCCACAGGGAAGCCCTGATGAAGGTCTTGGATCAAGCTTTTGTAGACCATGGTGTGACTGTTGATCACTTTGATGGGATAATAGCCAACATAACAGCTTGCAACAATTTAAGCTTCTGTGATGAAGAACTCCCCGAGGAGGGTAAAAATCACAATCTTGCTTTGCACATTTCTATGAACTGTTGTTATACCCCAAAATTTGCCCACATATTTTTCAAGAAAACTCCAATCTGAAAATTAAGGGTCTCATATAATCATGGATTATTTCAACAAATATCCTAACATATGAAACACTTAGTTTTTAGAATTTTTCGTATACAGTAATTTGGCCTGCAGTTGAATTTATTCTTACGCAAACGCCAAATACTATTTATTACTTCACACATGCTATTTATTTATTTACAGATAAATGGTACTGACACAATTGGTACAGAGTTAAATCTTTTTGCAGGCGCAGAATCAGGAAACTCAGACTGTACTGGTAACAAGTAGATTATTATTATCTTTTGTTTCCCACTAATCTTTGTACTATATTCCATTATTTGCAAAAATCTTTTCAAATCTCTTTTTCAAAAATCAAATCTCTCTTTTTTCAACACTATCATACTCTTTCTTTCAAATCTTACTTCCACTCAAATTTTCCTTTTGTACGGAATCACATCATTCCCCAACGTCTCTTTCCTTCTTTCCATTCTATAAATACCTCTCATTTTCTTCCATAAAATCTCACATCAAATTCCAACTCATCTTTCAAATTCCTACCTCATATCTATTTTCTCTTCTTCCCTAACAAGAATGGCAAAGTGGATAGAGACACTATTTCTTACAGTCATCACCATTGCTACGGTGATCATGACTTTCTTCTGCCTGCATAGTCCTGAAGAGTGTGGACCTGCAATGGTTGCACTCCCAATCATCTACATGTTATTGTTCATAGCATGGGTCATTAATCGTCATTCTTAAAATTTGCCGTATTTCTTATTTCTTAAATGTACCGTTTATTCGTCGTACTGTTCAATATAGTATGTGATATTTGTACTGTCAGTATTAAATGTTGTACTATTTGTCATAATATTGCTTAATTACTAAGATAATATCTTGTGTGTTTTCTGCCAGTCAAATATTCCTATTTCTGTGCATTAAATGATTTCCAGGGTTATTATCGGTAATTTTGCCCGCATACCGTAAATATTAGTTATTTATTATGTCTGTGTTTTTCTAACAAGTCATGTAAATAAACTTTCATTTTTCACATAAAACAAAAACAAAAAAACAACAAAAAAGAAAATTAACTTTGACTGTTGATTTTTCACTCTAACTGCTACATCAATACCTGAACAGTCAGTCGACAGCCAAACTGCTGGCAGTACAATTCTCAGTGTTTTGTACCATCAATCAAATAAATCTTTCACAATTCAAAATTCCAAGATCTTTGTGCTAGAAGTCTTCTGAATATCACGCGATTAGCAGAGACTCAACACTGCACAAAAATCAGGTACGCTTAACTGTCTCCTACACAAACAGTCCCTAATCAGGGTTTTTCTTGTTTTACAGGAGCAACAAGTTTTTGAGAGCTCAAATGGATTTCATACGCATCCATATATCTCAAAGTACCATCATACAAATTTTCAAACTTCAATTCACTCAGACGCACCGTCAGCAGCTCAAACAGTCAACAGACGACCCGTTTGACCAAAAAAGTCAACAGACAGTCAAAAATGAAATTTTTTGTCAAAGTCCATATTTTGTCAAAGGATTCATCATTTGATCATTGGATGATCATAATTCATCAAGGAAAGATCAAAAATCAACAAAACCCTAAGATTCAAAATTAGGGTTTTTGCCTGAAAAGTCAACTCAACTTTGACTGATCATAACTCTCTCATCCTTCATCCAAAAAATTCAAACCAAAGCTTGTTTTGAAGGAAATTCAATTATCTTTCAAATGCCATTGATCCCATGGTCATTGGATTCACCATTTGAAAAATATGATCAAAGACATTACAGGTCATTTTCAAAGTCAACAAAAAGACACTTTTTTCAAAAGGACACACAAGGAGCTTCAAAAATCATTTTGACATGAGACCAAAGAAATTGGTTAGAGGACTCTTTGAGGTTTCCAAAAAGTGCAAGATCTCCTTCATATGACAAAAATTGAGGGATTTACACCTTGTTGAAGTTGGCTAAATTTTGGGAAAATGCATGAAACCAACATTGTTCAAAATTGCATTTTTTCCAAAAGGGGCCAAGTTTTCAGCATTCAAACATCATTTCCATGTTACTATGGGCCTCCCACGACCAAGACTAAGCCCATACCTTTTTTATCCATTTTTTGCATGATTTTATCTTACTTTAAGATTAAAATTAAAAGGAAAATGCATGGATAAATGGTAGCTTACAATCTAAGCATGACTCACCCAAGGAACCTTCAATTTTCTGCAGAGGATTGGTGCACAAGGCAAGAGCATTGAATGGAGTCAAGACTTGGTCAAAAATTCAAGGTTTTTAATATTAAAAAACCAAAGTTTCAACAAAGGCAACTAGCTGCAAGTTAGCCTCAATTCTAAGCACACATAGCTTATAAATAAGCTATCTTAGTTCAGCAATAAAAGGGAGACAAGTTCAGAAGCAAAGCTAAGCATAACACCTTTGTAATCACTTGAAAAAATTCAAAGAAAACTCAAATTCGAATTTGTAATTTCTGCTCATTTCAATACAAACTAAGCATTCATACACCTTCCTTGAACATCACTGAAACTATCTCAATCAATTACAAGCCTTGAAGCTCACTGAATCGAGCTACACAGGTCAAAAATTGTTCAAACTAAAATCAATTCGTATCTGGCTATTCACACATGTTTAACAAGATGTAGACATACTATTGAGTTTGGTTTGAGGTGTAGATCATTTCTGGAG